>NW_016807905.1:231921-263025 GCF_001698545.2 Rhinopithecus bieti
AAAAGAATGTGGAGAGTTTTTCAGGGTGGCCTTGTTTCCTTCTCCATTTAGGAGGATGGAAGCCTGAGAAAGTTCCTGCTCAAAATCCGAACCTTGCTCCCCAGTGCTGACAGGAAGGACTCTCTCCTGGGCCTGGTTTCCAAGGAAGGGGCTTCCTCTGAGTCCTGGCCTCCTTCTCCTCCATTCCCCAAACTGGCTCCAGCCTCCCCTGGCCCCAGGTCCTGCCCCAGCTGTTACCTCTCAGCTTCCCTCATCCAGGCCCTCTCTCCTTGCCCGAATACCATTTTAAAAATAAGCCAGACCCGGTGCAGTGGCTCACACCTGTAATCCCAGCACTTTGGGAGGCCAAGGCGGATGGATCACCTGAGGTCAGGAGTTCAAGACCAGCCTGACCAACATGGAGAAACCCCGTCTCTACTAAAAATACAAAATTAGCCGGGCATGGTGGTGCGCGCCTGTAGTCCCAGCTACTCAAGAGGCTGAGGCAGGAGAATCGCTTGAACCCTGGAAGCAGAGGTTGCAGTGAGCTGAGATTGTACCATTGCACTCCAGCCTGGGCAACAAGAGCAAAACTCCGTCTCAAAATAAATAAATAAATAAGTAAGCAAGCCAGTGTCCCTGAACTGCCTGGCACTAGCCCCGTCTGTTTTCTGTCCCAGGTGACAGCTCTGTGGCTGCTGTTTTGTCCCCTCTACTAAGAAGAGCTCACTGTCTGTGAAGGGGTCTGCTCCTCCTCTCCTGCCCTCCAGGACCCAAGGAAAATTCTGGACCAGGACAGAACGGTAGAGGAGAGGGAGGCAGAGGTTAATAGGGGCAAGCTAGAACCTCCATCACGTGGGCTCAGACAATGGAGCCACACCACTTCACACACTGCTGTCAGGACCATTAAAACCATTAGCGGGACATTAGCTCTGCTCCAGGAACTGCAGAGAGGGAGGCAAGGGAGGTGCCCACAGTCCTTCCCTCCAGACAGAGCCCAGAGCTGAGCCCTGAGCCTCTTTGGGCCTCGGCTTCCTCTGGCATGGAGGAGCACAGTTGTCTCTGCTTTCACAGCTAATTTCTACAAGGGGGCCTCAGTTCCAATACTGTCATCTCAGGAAGGATCATGTAGACATCAAATTGCCCCTGCAGACAACATAGCATTCACAAGGCAGGTGGGGGTGATGCCCTGTCACAGTCCTCTCCCAATATGCCCTTATTTTCCTTATATTTAAGGTGGCTCCCAGGTCCCAGGCCAAACACAGCCCTCGACCTGTGCTTGCCGCCCTCTGGCACACAGGCCACCAGCATCTCTGCCAAGGGTGTCCCTCTACGAAGCCCACAGGTAGTGGGTGGTCCTCGCAGGCAGCTTGCATTTGCAGTCAGCACTCTGCTTCTAGAAAGCACATCCTTATTCAGGTCAGTGTGGGGAGAAACAGGGTTTGGTACAGGTTTGGGGCTGGGGAGATCTGGGCTCCAATTCATATTAGAGGCTGTGTGGCCTTGAGCAAGAGCTGAGCCTTTCTGAGCCTCAGTTGTCAAATCTGTAGAATGAGGACAGTAACTCAACCTAGTGAGGGATAAAGCATGTAGCATGCTGGACACCGAAGAATCGCCTAATTAATTACCATCTGCCTGAAACAGCACCCACGCCCTCACTCCCATGTCCCCACTCCGTTGCTCCTCTGAGCACTTCCTGCAGATCCCAGAGTGTTGATTTGTTTTTTTTCTTGTCTCTCTCATTGAACTGGGAGAGCCCAGTGGGCAGAGACTTGGACCTGTTCACCGCTGTCTCCTTGGCAGCTGGAGTAGTGCCTGGCTCAGAGTACACAAAAGGATGTATGGACAGCTGTGTGAATGAATGACAGGAAAATCATAGAAGCAGCTCCTTCGATAGGTGGAAACAGCAGAGGGCAAAGAGACTCAGAATAATGTGGGTCAACAAAGCAGATTATACATATAGGATACTCCCCTCTTTCTTCAACAGTCTGGAAGGGTGTACACCAAAATATTCCATTGCCATGCTTTTGCTTTTTGGTGCCTGATTTTTCTGCTGAGTCTGTGTGTTACTTGTGTAATTAATTTTTTTTTGTATTGTTTTTAGTAGAGACGGGGTTTCACCATCTTGGCCAGGTTGGTATTGAACTCCTGAACTCGTGATCCACCTGCCTTGGCCTCCCAAAGTGCTGGGATTGCAGGAGTGAGCCACTGCGCCAGGCCTACTTGTGTAATTAAAAAAAAAAAAAAAAAAAAAAAGGGGCCGGGGGGGGGGACCCGCACCTGTAATCCCAGCACTTTGGGAAGCCGAGATGGGTGAATCACTTGAGGCCGGGAGTTCGAGACCAGCCTGGCCAACATGGTGAAACCCCATTTCTACTAAAAATACACACACACAAAAAATTAGCCAGGCGCCTGTAATCCCAGCTACTCTGGAGGCTGAGGCAGGAGAATCACTTGAACCCGGGTTTCAGTGAGCCGAAACTGCACCACTGTACCCTAGCCTGGGTGACAGAGCGAGACTCTGTCTTTAAATAAATAAATAAATAAATAATAAAAATAATAAGGGGCGGGCGCAGTGGCTCACGCCTGTAATCCCAGCACTTTGGGAGGCCGAGGTGGGCGGATCATGAGGTCAAGAGATCGAGACCATCCTGGCTAACATGGTGAAACCCGGTCTCTACTAAAAAATACAAAAAATTAGCCAGGCGCAGTGTCGGGCGCCTGTAGCCCCAGCTACTCGGGAGGCTACGGCAGGAGAATGGCGGGAACCCGGGAGGCGGAGCTTGCAGTGAGCCAAGATTGTGCCACTGCACTCCAGCCTGGGCCACAGAGCCAGACTCCATCAAAAAAAAAAAAAAAAAAGAAGAAGAAGAAGAAGAAGGAGGAGGAGGAGAAGGAGGAAGAGGGAGAGGAAGAAAAGAAGAAGAAGAAGAAGAAGAAGAAGGAGGAGGAGGAGGAGGAGGAGGAGGAAGAGGAAGAGGAAGAGGAAGAAGAAGAAGGAGGAGGAGGAGGAGGAGGAGGAGGAGGAGAAGGAGAAGACGACGAATGAAAGAAAACTAAATGAGACAGAAAACGAAATCAGTGGCTGTGTGAAGAGACCCCAGCAGGCCTCATGGCATCTTGCTTGCACCCTTGAGAGCAAACCTGAAGGATCAGCAGCTCAGAATGGCACTTGCCGGCTGGACCTGGCCCTAAGAGTATGGTCTGCACCCCTTTCTGCAGCCTCACTTCATCAGAGAATGTTAACGGCTATTGTCTGAGATAGTCTACAGTTCATGAAATCTTCCTTCCCTGCCCCTTCCAAGAAGATGGCTCCTTCCTCTGTACAACTAAATACAATTTCCATTTTATATCTTTGTAAGAGTATTCCCAAATAAAAAAGTCTTTAATCAGGCCACACTCCACTATTTTCTGCTCAGTGTGGCCACTTTGATGACAGTTCCTGTGGTCTGTGTCTTAGGCTGGAGGTCCCGAAAGGGTGGAGTCTAACCCCCATAGTGGTACCTTGTACACTGAGGACACTATAAATATTGGGTGCATTGAACCAGACTTTAAGAAGAATCTTTCTTCTTTCTATGAATCTTGTTATTGAATTTTCATATTATCTAACACCCTCTGCAGAGAAGGACTCATTTTCTAGCACATTAATCTGATACAACTGGCCTACAAATAACATGATTCTGTCCAGCCCTCAAGAAAATCCCACCACCTGCACATTGATCAAAGCAAAGTGAGGGAAAATGTTCTCCTTGCCTCACCATTTGTCTCTTGGATACGTGATGTTGGAAATAAACAGATTATTGAGATTTTTTCTTACCCAAAGTTTGCAGACATAGAGCTTTGTTCAGCATTAATAAAATATTTATCCTGGCTGGGCACAGTGGCTCACACCTGTAATCCCAGCACTTTGGGAGGCTAAGGCAGGCGGATCATGAGGTCAGGAGTTCGAGATCGCCTGGTCAACAGAGTGAACCATGTCTCTACTAAAAATACAAAAAAAATTAGCTGGGCCAAGTGGCAGCCTCCTCTAATCCCAGTTACTCGGGAGGTGGAGGCAGGAGAATTGCTTGAACCTGGGAAGTGGAGGTTGCAGTGAGCTGAGATCACGCCAATGCACTCCAGCCAGGGCGACAGTGTGAGACTCCATCTCAAAATAAATAAATAAATTAATTAATTAAATAAAACAAAATATCCTGGTTACCGGTTACTTTAGTATTGGGCTTATTTTCCATGTAACCTGTATTAGAGTTTTGCAAACACTACAGATGTCCTCTTTTGGCATTTTGTGGTCAGAGTGATGAAATGAAACCACTCTCAAAGCCTTGTCTTGGGACATCGGATTTGACAGCAGCCGAACCTGTCCTGCGGCTGTGTTTGGATGGTGGGGAGTCATTCAGCCACCCTGGCCTGCCTTTGTTGCAAAAGAAATAAGCTAGTAATTCAAGTATATGTATTTTTAGTTCTAACTCAAGCTGCAGAATCATAAGGCTGCTGGGTCCTTGGCCCTTCCTTGCTGCTGCGGATACATAATCTGGTGAGCCATGTGATTTCATGTTGCGCCACGTGCCCAGCCATAAAACAGGGATAACGGTGCTGCCTAAGAGGCGGAGGCCTTGAGAGCTCATTGCTTTGCGCGGAGTGCTGAAGACTGACAAATGAAGGACTCTAGGCACGAGGCGGTAGGCTGCTTCACCTGCCAGGTGGTGAAAGGCAGGCCTGAACTTCCATCTCCTGCAGCACTCGGAAGAAGCTGGCTACATTCAGAGGCCCCCACCTGAAAACTACTAATGAAGCTGAGGAAGTCACATCCAGCCCCACTGTAAGCAGAGGCCACCTTGATCTTGGCCCTGCCCCAACTGGACTCCCAGAGCACCCTGGAGACAAACGCCCTCCACAGTCCTTCCTTCCTTTGGAAGCTGCCAGAGCCTCACCAGGGCAATTTCTGCATCTCATGTCATGAACTTCGGTTTATCCCCAGATACTCACCAGGTGCTTATGCACCCAAAACTGTGCTTTCCCCCTTCTGCTTCAGCAACAGAACTCCTCACATTCTCTGCTGCAGCCGCTGCAGCCACACCAGCCCCTCAAATCTCTTGCAGTCTTAGTCTTGGTCCTCCCTTGAGACACAAGGCCTTTGCATAAGCTGTTCACTTGGCCTGGAACTCTCTTCCCTTCAGATTCCACTCTCAGCTGAAGCACCCCTTTCTGAGGCACAGCTTCCCTGATCCCTGCCTCAGTCCACCCTCCAGCCCACCCTAAGTACCCCCAGTGCCACAAGTCCTTCTGCACCATCGCAATGCCCCGTTGATCACTTCCTCCATTGTTTATCACCGCCTGCTGTGAGCTGGACATTTGTGTGCGATCCTCTGGCTGGTGTCTGTCTCCCCTAGATCAGAAGAAAATACAGGGATGCCAGCCGGAATCTCAGCACTTTGGGAGGCCTAGGAGGGCAGATTGCTTGAGCCCAGGAGTTTGAGACCAGCCTGGCCAACATGAGGAAACCCCGTCTCTACAAAAAATACAAAAAATTAGCCAGGCATGGTGGCAGGGGCCTGTGATCCCATCTACTTGGGAGGCTGAGGCGGGAGAATCACTTGAATCCAGGAGGCGGAGGTTACAGTAAGCTGAGATTGCGCCACTGCACTCCAGCCTGGGTGGCAGAGTGAGACCCTGCCTCAAAAAAAAAAAAAAAAAAAAAAAAAAAAAAAAAAAAAAAAAAAAAAGAAAGAAAGAAAGAAAGAAAGAAAGAAGGAAAGAAAATCTAGGGGTACTGCTGTTTCTGCTAATCCTGTTTCTGTGAGCCTGGCTCACAGAACAGAGCTCCATAAGTATTTGTGGAATGACTGAATCCTCGTTAAAGCACCTAACCCATAGTCTTAACTCCCCTCCTTCCATTGACGCAAGTGAAGATGCAGTAAGGATTTTTAACCAGATCAAATATCTGATTCTTTAGTGAGAGATCACAACTTGCACGACACTGACCACTACTGGTTCTAGCGGTGACCTGGATTTAGTGCCATTCTGTAGGAAACAAAACCTGGGGGCTGTGCACCCTGCTGTTTGTGCAGTGCTGTGCTTCATTCTTCATGAGCACAGATGAGCACGGTGATAACTGTGTTTATGAAGCCAGGTGCTGGTGACAGTGAGGATGGCTACAGGAAAGAAAGGCCACAGATTGCTCTTCAGCAGCAGTCAGAGGAGACCTAACGCAGAGGCCGCACAGTGGTGCTGGGATTCTATAACCAACAACAAAAGTGACACCCTCATTACCAACACTCCTGCAGCCCAAACTACTTTGCCTTTGTGCATTGGAAACCCAACCCAAGTCCATTTTCCCCACTGGAATTATTTGTGATTATATGAAGTTTCTTGGAGATGCAACCATCCCAGAACAGGCACACTCAGATGAGAAGACACGGGAGACACAGTTCTAGCAAACGGTTCTACCGCCCAGAGCAAAGCCTATGTCACACAGCCTCTAGGGTCTGGGCACAGTGTGGGGAGAGGAGGGCTGGCCGCCCCGCCTCTCGAAAGGAATACGCAGCTCTGCAGGTTCAAGCCACCCAGCTGAAGTCCTCAAACTGATTATCACACCAGAGATGCCACCTGCATGTGTCCTGCTACATCACCACGGATCTGACCGAGGAGCCACCACCCCCTTGGAGCACGCACGCTGGGGCTGTCAAGGAGACCAGCACACAGGACAGCTGCACTCAGGGCTGGAAGTCAGACTCGAGTTCTGACCCATCTTTCAATGGGAGAGAAAGAATCCAATCCCCTGCTAGGGCCACAAGGACATGATGGGTTTGGATGTCACAAGAGATGAGAACACTCCAAGCCGAAGGCAAGAAGTGATTACCCTGGTTTTAGGCAGTGGCGGGGGAGTGGAGGTGGAGAGGAACTCACCTAGTCCTTCTTTGAAAGACAGTCAGGCTACTTGCTTTGCAAAGGGTTAGGAGGTGGACTGTGTGGGAAGGCAGGCGAGAGGGAGTTTCTTTTCATAGCCTGTTTCCATGGTGTCTCATGGCCCTTGGCAAACCCCAGCTGGGGAGGCTTGGACGGCCAGGAGGCCCCAGGGCCACCCTCCAAGGACTATCCTCCTAGTCCATCTGGGCCCCAAGAGTGACAGAGGCCACAGGCAGGCAACCACTCTCTCTTGCCTCCCTGGGGGAAGGTGGCCAGAGGCCAGCGATAAAGGGCAGAGCAGAGAGAGAACAACTCCAGGGACCAGGGCTGCGGCTCCCTCCCTTCCACGTCCCCTCCTCTCCCTCCTCCCGCGAGCCCACCCAAGGGGAAAGTTTTCTCTCTGAAGACCCGCAGGGCTGTCTGCACAGGAGACCCTCTCACGAGAAACACATTCTTGCCTGGACAGCCCAGATAACCAGATAAGGGCCTCTTTGATTTCCCATGTGTTTACACAAGCTGTGGCCCCAAGTCTTGGAAAGAATCAACCACCGCCAGGCAAGTCAGGACGCCTCCAGGTGTGGTGAGGGGACCCGGCCGCTGACACCTCCAGGTGGGGTGAGGGGGCCCGGCCGCTGACACCTCCAGGTGGGGTGAGGGGGCACGGCCGCCTTACCTGCTCCTGGGAATTCATCACTCGAAGCTTCATCTGCTTCAGGTAGGTGGAGGTGAGGGGCATGTTGTAATCAATAATCCCAGAGACCAGTGGAGATGGAGGCTCGTTTTCTGGCAGAAAGAACAAAAGGAAAGCCCTTTCAGTCTGTCAGTCTGTGCTGCAGGCCTGTCACCCACATGGAGCATTTAACAGAGCCCATGGAAGAGGAAGCCACCTTGGAGGAGAAGGGACAGGTCAGAGGTTGCAGACTCTGTGGCTCACCCGCATCTGGCCCAGAGATGTGGACTGCGTGATGTCAAAACTATTTTTTTTTATTAGATGCTAGTGTTTTAGAGATTTAATATGTTAAAAAACAATGAGGCCAGGCGCGGTGGCTCATGCCTGTAATTCTAGCACTTTGGAAGGCCGAGGTAGGAGGATCGCTTGAGCCCCAGGAGGAGCCACAGGCCCCAGGAGTTCAAGACCAGCCTGGGAGCACAGGGAGATCTTATCTCTACAGTAATAAAACAAATTAGCCAGATGGGTGGTGTGTGCCTGTAGTCCTAGCAACCTAGGAGGCTGAGGTGGGAGGATCGCTTGAGCCCAGGTGGTCAAGGCTGCAGTCTGCAGTGAGCTGTGATGGCACCACTGCACTCCAGCCTCAGTGACAGAGTGAGACTCTGTCTCTAAAACACAAACAAAAAAAACCCCAACAAACCCAACCCCTCAACACACACACTTATATTTATAAGAATTTTTGGCTTCTTTGAAGAGCATAAGGTCTGGGAACATGAGGCCCCCACTCCCGAAGGCAAGCAACCACTGCCGCTTCAGCAGCCACTTCTTTTAGGCAGGGTGTGTGGCTCCCATTTTGCCACAGTCCCCACCACTCCTTATCGTATTGCACAGCTTTGCTCATTTGCAAGTATCAATTATGATACTTGCCAGACCCTTGAAGGCATCTGTTTTTCCAACCATTGTCTAAGTCAGTTCTCTTCCAGGTGAACACAGGCCACTCTCACCCCACCCAATCCTGCCACCCCACAGCATCCCCCAAAAACATCCTCAGGTGCCATATGGCTCCCAGGTCTGAGTCAGGCCTTCAGTCGCCCCCAGATTCTGGTTCCTCCTTCGTCATATGCAGAGGAACAGTCTCCTCCCATTTATTTCTTTGTTGTCCTGAAAATCAAAGTGATGCATGTTCTTTTTGCAGAGAATTTGCAAAGTGCAGAGAGATGTAAAGAAAAAATTTAAAAACCGTAATTGCACCACGCAGCTTGGCATATGCTTCTGTTTATTTTTTCCCTGTGATTTTTCTTTTTTACACATGATCTCATAACGCATACAGAGAATTCCAGTCTGCTTTTAAAAAGTTTCTTTTTTTTTTCTTAACATTTTGTCATAGGTATTTTCCCCAACATCAAGAATCTTATTTTGCTTTGTAAGTAGAATTTTTGTGGCCATGCAATAGTTTACCATAATCTGCTTAAGTCACTATGTCATGATTGGCTTCTTAAGTTGTTTCCCATTGGGGCTATTATAAACAGCACTGCAGGGGACATCCTTGTGCATAAATACTGCTCCGTATTTCTGATCTTATTTCTTGCCTTTTTGGAACACATTACAAGAAATTAAAAGGTAGGGACATAATTTAATAACCATTAAAATTTCTGGCCAAGCTGCTGTAGCAATTGTTTCAATTATTTGTTATCTGGCCTCCTCCTCCTTCTTCCAAGGACTTCAGGCCAGATTCATTTTGCCCCAGGCCTTTAATCAAAAGGTGCCCCTGGTGCCTAGTCCCACTGATGGGTTGGGATTTCCGTGGCGTGAGGAAAAGTGGGAGCAACTTCTAGACCAAGTGCCCTCTACCATCCCAAGGAGGCCCAGGAGACAGGCTGCAGGGTGACAGGGCGGAGGTCCGGGAGGTCCACAGGATATCCAGGGGTGACTTATACTACCTGCCCCTCCAGAGCCATAGCCCAAAAGGGTCCCTGCAACCTTGAAAATGCGATACCAAGGGCAAGAAGCCAGACATAAAACGACAACCACTGTATGATTCCACTTACACGAAATATCTAGAGTAGGCAAATTCAAAGAGACAGAAAGTAACTCGAGGTTACTGGGGGCTGCAGGCTGAGGGAATGGGACGTTATTGCTTAATGGGTACAGAGTTTCTGTTTGGGGTGATGAAAAGGTTTTGGAAATAGGTAGTGGTGATGATTGCTCAACAGCGTGAATATAATATCTTTAAAACGGAACAATTAAGCCGGGCACAGTGGCTCACGCATGTAATCCCAGCACTTTGGGAGGCAGAGGCAGGAGGACTGTTTGGCCCCAGGAGTTCAAGTCCAGCCTGGGCAACATAGTGAGTCCCTCGTCTCTACTAAAAGGTAAAAAAATGTTAGCTGGGTGTGGTGGTGCATGCCTGAAGTCCTAGCTACTTGGCAGGCTGAGGTGGGGGGATCACCTGAGCGCGGGATGTTGAGGTACCACTGCACTCCAGCCTGGGTGAGAGAGACCCTGTCTCAAAAAAAAAAAAATATATATATATATTATATATACCTATATCTATACACTGGTTAATTTACTTTATACATCACATAACAGCGCAAGTTTTTATGGCTGTAAATATTTTACCATAATTTAAAAAGAAAAAAAGTCTGCAAACAAGGGGTGAAGCTACCCAAAGAGGACAAGGGAAGTTCCTGATGGCAAGGATAGGAGCAGCCCTGCAGAAAAGGTGGGGGCCCGGAGCAGCTGGGGCCTAGAGGATGGGGTCCGCTTTGATACTGTGTACTTCCGGTGACTTTACAGATGGAATAACATTTTGAATCAAGTTTTCCAGAAATGCAGAACTTAGTTTTGCTCTTTAAAGCTACCCTGTCACACATAGAATGTTTCATTCTTTGTTGAGGAAGAAGTAGATGTGGGCTGGGTGTGGTGGCTCACACCTGTAATCCCAGCACTTGGGGAGGCTGAGGCAGGCGGATCACCTAAGGTCAGGAGTTTGAGACCAGCCTGACCAACATGGTGAAACCCCGCTCTATGGCCAGGCGCGGTGGCTCATGCCTGTAATCCCAGCACTTTGGGAGGCCGAGACGGGCGGATCACCTGAGGTCGGGAGTTTGAGACCAGCCTGACCAACATGGAGAAACCCCATCTCTACTAAAACTACAAATAAAATTAGCCAGGTGTGGCGGCGCATGCCTGTAATCCCAGCTACTCAGGAGGCTGAGTCAGCGGAAGCGCTTGAACCTAGGAGGCGGGGATTGCAGTGAGCCGAGATCGTCCCACCTTACTCCAGTCTAGGCGACAGAGCAAGACTCCATCTCAAAACAAAACAAAACAAAACAAAAACCACACTATACTAAAACTACAAAAATTAGCTGGGCATGGTGGCACATGCCTGTAATCCCAGCTACTTGGGAGGCTGAGGCAGGAGAATTGCTTGAACCCGGGAGTTGGAGGCTGCAGTGAGCCAAGATTGCGCCATTGCACTCCATCCTGGCAACAGAGCGAGACTCCGTCCCAAGAAAAAAAAAAAGAAAAGAAAAGAAAAGTAAATGTCACTAATGGAATAGCTAAGAAACTGGCATGACAGGGACCACCCCCTCCTCCTCCCTTTTTTAAGAGAGACTTCCGCTTGGTTGGGTGGCAGGGATCCTCCGCACTGGTCGACCCGGTGGCAAACTCAAATGGGTTTCCACCCCACCATCAACCTAGATTTGACTTTCTTAACCTCAGTGGGGTTTTGAGCCCTAGCCCCATACATTGACCATGTCGGATGCGATACGTCAGGCAGTCTAGTGATGACATTGAGATGGTATCACTCAGAAGAGCCGTGGGTCCTGTTTTCAAAGGTGGATGTTCGGACTAAGAATTCTGCCATTTCTGTTTCCTCTAAGAGGCTGTCTGGTGAGAAGCTGTTAAGCATCACGGTGAATGTGAAGGGTGCCCATCACTCTCACGGCCCCGGTCGGCCCTTCGTTGAGTGTGCAGGGATTCTCTAGGTTTGGGAGGCATGGAGGCAGGCAGCTGTGTGCTTTCATCGATGGTCGCCCCTGTCCTGACTGCAGTGTCATGACTGCTCATGAGAAAGTATCTTTAATAAAGCTAGTGACAGGGTAGCTTAGGAAAAACAAGACAGTAGCCAGGACAGCACCCTTGGGAGGCAGGACAAGAGGTCTTCCTTGGCCTGTACCTGCCCCAGCATCTCCAGAGATGAGAAACCACTTCCGGTGCCTGCAGGTGAGCCAAGAGAGCTCAGAAGAGGAAGGCAGGATGCGCTGGTCTTGGGGAAGCTGGAACATCCCAAGCAGACCCCTAAACCCATTGGAGAACACCTTAGAGCAACGTAAGGTGAAATGCCTGATTTCGCAGTTCCAGAATGAGAGTTCTGTGAGGGAGGTAGGACCTCGGTGGGGAGGGGACATTCTAGGTGAGGAAATGGGCCATGGAGCCACGGGTGGGAGGTCAGAGCTCAACCACACCACGGTGAGGAGAAAAGCAGGCAAGCTTTTCAGCAGTGAGGAGCCCCAGGTGTTCTGGACTCAGTAAGTGGGTGCACACTGAGAGAATGGGCTTAGTGGGAAAGAGAGATGGAGCAGGGGCCAGTGGGAACCACAGAGTCAGATGCTCACCAGGGAGAAAAATGCCAGGATGGGGGACGAGCTCACGTGGAAAAGTGAACAAGGAAGAAGTGGGTTCCTTGGGCTCTGCTGAGACAGGCTGCCCCCTCTCCGCCCCATGATCACCACGGGGTGCCACACTCGAGCCTCCACAAATGACCTGACAGTGCGGCACTGCTGGACTCTGTTGCCATGGAGAAGAGTAAGCTAGGAGCTAGCAAGGGTCACAGAGCCTAAATCATCCAGCAGGTTGCTGGCAAGAGAAGCACAGGAAGTGCCCAGAGAGATGTTTCAAAATCTCTTTGCCAAGAAAAATGGAAACCAGCCCAGGCAATAGACCTAGTTTTATGCAATCTCGAGAATAATCAATGATGCGGGTGCTTGGGCCAAGCCAAGTTGTTCGCTGGCCTGTGCAGCTGGGCGCCAATGGCACTCATCAACCAATGCAAACTTCAACCGCAGGAGTGACCCTCGTTTCCTCGCAGGAACACCAGGTGGTGATTCTCACAAGCTTTCACCTACAGCATGAAGAACTCTCGGTCCACAGACAGGTATGAAAGATCTTCCAGGCAGTGGTGGGCATCAAAGGACGTGTGCACGATGGGGTCCTGGCACAGACAGGCCGTGAGACCAGCCAGCCTCAGGGGGTTCAAATTTGGAAACAGAGATCCCAGGCCTGAGGCCAGCTCAAAAGTCGGCAAAAAAATCTCCTTCCTGGGGAAGTAAATCAATGAATGGGCAAGTCTTCATGGAGGGCTGATGTGCATGCATTCGGGGTGGGGAACGTGAGGAAACCGTGTGCAGGGCAGTCCCCGGGCTCAGGAAACAAGGGTGAAGGATGAGCAGAGTGGGACGGATGTGAGGCCATTAGGGTCACTGGAGGAAGAGCTGAGAGGGCCCCGGAGTAGCTCAAGGAAGCTTCGTGGAGAGGATCTGAATGGGACTCATGATCTATTGCTCAGATGACAGCTCCTGAGCACCTGCTTAGGGCTTCATACACACCCTCTGGTTAGAGGCTCCCAGGAACCTTGTGAGGTGGGTGCTCGTAGTAATACCCTGACTTTACAGATGAGGCAACAGCACACAGAGGAGTTATGCAACCTTCCCACAGTCCCACAGCAAGTGAGTGTGAGAGCCGGGAGAGGCCAGGCCAGCAAGGAGGAGCCAGGCATGGAGGCCTTGGAAACCATGCAGAGGAGTCTGGGCCTGGTTGCGAAGGGGCGGAGACCCAAGTGGACAACCTGCCTGCTGAGGAAGAGTCAGCATTGCTGCCCATTGGCTACTCCCAGTTTGCAACCATGCAACAACATTTTGTCACATCAAAGAAAACAGAGACATGCCTCCAAAGGTCCCTTTCCCCAAGAGCTGGGCTGGTCTAAAGTCACACCCAGTTTGCATGCTCTGTCCTCAACTCCTCAGGGACTGGTGGAAGAGTAGTGTGGAGTCAGGAGGCCCTGGAATTTCCCGTCCTCAGACTTCCTGATCCTCTGCCACCTCCTTTGTTTATGCTCCTGGCACTGGGGGAGAGCACGGGGCTGTCCAGGCCCCCCCACTCTGCTGGGGAGAGACCGCTGAGCAAAGGAGGCCACTCTACTTCCTTTGTTTCTTTTTAACATGAGGCCAGGAAGCCAGGCATTCTCCCAGTAGCCCTCAAAGAGTCTCCATCCTGTCCGCTGTCCTACTCCCTCCCACCTTCCTGGGGCAGGAACACTGGGCCTGTCTCCGGGGCTGGTGCAGGCTCTGCTTTCCCAGCAGCTGGAGAGGGAGAAAGGAGGGCTGGTAATGCAGGGGTTCCTGGGAGACAGCAGGATATAGCTGCATCCAGAGGCCAGCATGGCGGGCAGAGATAGGACCTGCAGGCTTTCCGTGGGGGCAGGAGGAGGGGAACCTGGGGACGGTCCAGGAGGCGAGTGCCTCTGGCCACTTAGCAGACAGTGAAGCCTTTCAGACTCTAAACTCTCCACTGGCAGCTACCAGAAACCAAGTCCTTCCCTTCTAACCCTGTTCAGGGTGTGGACCCAGCGTGCTTGCCTGGCAGGACTGGAGGCCACATCTGACCCCACCTGGGTAGAAGCAGACCTTGTGTCTCTGTAGGGCCACCTGGACGTTGGCAGCCTTGTGTCTGGGCACCACAGGCCACAACATGGGCTGGAGGCAGGAGGCAGGGTGATACTCCCCAGGCACCCGCTGCATCTCAGGTGCCCGCCACAACAGGCTCACCCTCACCACCCTGAAAGGATGGCATTTCTTCCACTTTGCTGATGAGAAAATGCGGTTTCCTGCCTGCACTTCTATCTCCTGGGAGAGCCTGGATGAATGATTTCACCTCAACGCCTCTCTGTGCCTCAGTTTCCTCACCTGTAAGCCAGGACTAACGTCTCATAGGATACTCGTAACTGTCATGATCAGGAGCCGCTCAGAGAGGTTCCCTGTCCTGCCAAGGGACACGCAGTGGGGAACAGGGCTGCACACCAGACCTGCCTGACTCCAAGGCCATGCCCTTCCATGCGCCACTTCCCCGGGCTCCTGCTCCCTCAGCGTCTTCTCTTCGCCCTGCGAAGGGAAGCTCCGCTACCTGGGACAGAGAGGTGGCATTGTGCCTGAGGATGGGGGAGGATGGGTGAGAATGGGCATGGTGCTCATCTTCTGTCCGGCCTGAAGCAAGCCCCAGGAAAGATGGGCTTTAGCAGCGAGCCCACAGTGCTGGTTTATATTCTAGATGGCTCCTGGCCTATGTGCTCCCTCCCTCCCTGGCCTCTTTCTTCTCCCTGGGGGTGGGGCATGGTGGTGGCAGCCAGCGAGGAGAGGAAGCAGGCCACTGCTGTGCTCTGCATTGCCCTGAAGCCCGCAGATGAGGAGTGCAGCCTGCAGCATGGGGAGACCCAGCAGCCGTCAGTGAGGAGTGCAGGGGGAGCTGAGGAACGCCCTCCACACTGCAGTGGGATGCGTGGCAGGGGAGGGGAGCGGATGGCGCCTCAGACACCCCAGAGCAGCCCACAAGCGGAGCCCCTCTTGGCTTCACCTCTGTTCCTCGAGGCAAGCAATTCTGTGTCTGACTCCGCCAGTTGCTATGGAAACAACGAGGACAGGAACGGGAGGGGACAGGCGGATGGGTGGGCAGGAACCAGGCAGCCACCACTAGGACACACACCCCTGGCCCCTGTGGCCTAGACCCCAGCAGGGTGGAGAGTGCAGCAGGGAAAGCCCTCCAGCCCATCTGCAGGTACCAAATGCTGTCTTGGTCCAGGGGTTGCAGCCGCTGCTTGGCCAGGGGCAGGCCACGTGGGTAGCAGCATTCAGGATCACTGGCTCAGGCATGCATCGCAGGAGCGTCCAGTGTTATCACAGGAACCGCAATAGCCACAGCTCTGTCTTCCTGTACCAATGCCAGGTACAGGGACTAACTCACATCTTGCTAGCCTTCTGATTAACCCCATTTCACAACTGAGGCTCAGAAAGATGAAGTCTCTTGCCCAGGACACACAGCAGCTGAATGGTCATGTGGCCCTGAAGCCCTGTTCTTAACATGGGAACCAGCATTTATGAGGGATTAACCACATCCATTCTGCCCCTCGTGCTTTGAAGTTGGCCCATGTGCCTGATGAAACAGCCGTGGCCTGATGGCTCCCAAAGGCATGGGAGCCTCTGGATTTGGTGAGTCAGCTGCTGTCAGAAGCCATTCACATGTGTCAGAGACAACGAACACAAACAGAAAGCCCCGCTTGACGCCCATGCTCCTGATTCTTTGTTGTCTGTTCAGACTTTGCTGTGGATTTTTCCTTCCCCAGATTCAATGGATGCTACTTGAGAGCCACCCGGATAAACGGCGCACCCTTCATTCCAGTCTGTCTCCATCCTCGGGCAAAACACCCACTGACTTCAGCAACTTCCAAAGGCCCAATGCCTAGGAGCTGGCACGATGCACCAGGCAGTCCTGGAAACCCTGATAAATCGCCCACCTGGGCACCATTTCTCAGGGCAGCGTTATAATTGTACCAGCCAAATGTGCTGGGCCGTCTCATAGTGCCAAAGCCACCTGCAAACAGATGGGCCCCCAGATTTACTGGAAGCCTCTGGGATGTTCAGTTTGAGGGGGTGTGGGGGTGCTGAAGCGAGGTCCTTGCTGGTCTCACTGGGCAGGACAGAGCTGGAGGGCATGGACGTCGGTCCAAGGGACCAACTTTGGTGGTCACGGGTGCTCTGGGCATTTTATTGTATTTATTTTTTGAGATGGGGTCTTGCTCTGTCATCTAGGCTGGAGTGCAGTGGCATGATCATGGCTCACTGCAGCTTCCACCTCCCTGGCTCAAGCGATCACTCCACCTCAGCCTCCCAAACTGCTGAGATTACAAGCATGAGCCACTGTGCCCAGCCTGCCCTGGACATTTTAAATTCTCACCAGTTGGCCAGATGCCGTGGCTCACACCTGTAATCCCAGCGCTTTGGGAGGCCGAGGCAGGCAGATCATGAGGTCAGGAGATTGAGACTATCCTGGCTAACACAGTGAAACCCTGTTTCTACTAAAAATACAAAAAAAATTAGCTGGGTGTGGTGGCGGGCGCCTGTAGTCCCAGCTACCTGGGAGGCTGAGGCAGGAGAATGGTGTGAACCTGGGAGGCGGAGCTTGCAGTGAGCCGAGATCGCGCCACTGCTCTCCAGCCCGGGTGACAGAGCGAGACTCCGTCTCAAAAAAAAAAAAAAAAAAAAACAATTCTCATCAGTCCCCCATGGGTTTACTGTTCAAAGGCAACATGGGTGTGCACAGGGTGGAAACAAGCACCAGGGAAGATGTATCATTAGCAGGTATGTGGGTGGGAGGACGCATGCACATGTCTCAGGGAGTGTACAGGCCAGACCACGGCTCATGCACAGAGAAGCAGTGGGAGGCATGGATGGAACTTTGAGAACGGGGTAGGCTGGCCATTCCCAGCTGGAATCTGGCTATGAGGAGAGGGGCTGTCCTGGGCCTCGCGAGGCAGGGGAAACATGTTGTTTGCTTTTTTGTTTTGTATGGTTGGTTTTTAAGTGAAATTTGAGATTTAAAAAAAGTTAAAACAAAACGAGGCTCTTTGGGCAGCACCATGGACCCATACTGGCCTCTGGGGCTAGCAACAACAGCTGCTGGACACTTTTCTGTGCCAGCAAAAGCTGGCATCTTCAGGGACAGTCTACTCTCAGCCGGCCCCCGCCCTAGCCCTCCAGCACGCCACCCCCGCTACCTTTGGGTTCCAGGCCATTGGAGTTAAAGTGCATCCTCTTCTGACACTCTGTACAGCTCATCAGGAACCGGGTCACAGCCTCTCTCGGGAGGAAGGCATAGGTCTCTGCGATCTGGAGGAGACAAGAGCTTCGCTTGTTATATGGATCCGTGGGGAGGCGACTTGGCCATGAGGTCACCAAGGTCTGAGCTTTGGTGGCAAGTGCTTTGGCTCTTGCAGGGTAAGTCAGGGATTTGAGGAGCAAGGGGCAGGTGTCCTGGATTCTCAGCTGTGGAAATGAGACAGTACTTTTGTGGAAAACCATTTGTTTCAAAAATCTCAATAAAGGAGGTTAAAAATCGAAAAAGCAAAGCCTTTAAACATTATCCAGTCTTTAACCTATATCCTAATAAGTAACATTCCTCAGAACATTTTATTGCTGCTATGAAAAAAATGGGCTTATAAACATTGCTCTAGCATAGGGTGAGCAGTTCCCCTCTTAGAGATGGATAGACTGAGACCCACAGATAAATTCACTGCCCTGGACCCATATACAGAACCAAAGGTCCTGCAAACCATCTCCTGTGATCACTCACAGGTCAAGAACCTTCTTAGGGAGAGCTGTGAAGGGCTAGTACCAGGCATCAGACTTTTCAAACTAGATAGGCTCTGCGGGACCCCCATGTTCCAGGCAACTGTGGCTCAGAGAAGTGAGCCAACTCCCCAAGGTCACGTGGCACTTTCAAGGCAGTGCCAGACTAAACCCCATGCTCCAGGTGACACCACTCTTCAGTTGTCTCCAGAGGGCCTTCCTTAGTTAAGGAGGAGGACAAGCATGCAGGGGGCTGGGGGAGAGACACACAGAAGGGAGAGAACATGAAAAAAGGGCTGGGTGGGGGAGTGGGGAAGAAGTGGCTGTGGGCCCAGGTGTCCAGCCCTTTCCTCTTGCTCTGGGTTTTGGAAAAGCCACTGACCCTGATTTAGCTGTCTGGTGGGGCCAAAGAGTCCCTTCAGTCCCAGGTTCCCTGGTTTTCCATGTGCTTCCTGAAGCCTGGGTCCTCCCGCTTCTCTCCACTAAGGGGCAGCATCACCCAAGCGTTCCGCTGTCCTCGCCGCAGCCCACAGCCCGGCTGGGAAAGTTGGCCAAGGGTGAGGGGCTGCTCTGGGCTGCGCTGAGCCCCGCCTTCCCCCAGCAACTGCAGGGGTTTGCTCCTTTGGAAATGCACGAATGTCCTTCTCCATCCCTGCGATGGCTGGAAGGTAGAGATGGGCTAGGGCAGGGCTGGGGAGTGGAGTTGTGGGGGATGCAGAAGGTCTGGGGTGCCCCAGGCTGTGGCTGGGCCGTTGGAGGACCAGCTCAGGCACGGCTTCCAGCTCAGCCCACTGGCAGAGT
The DNA here is from genome assembly GCF_001698545.2 of Rhinopithecus bieti. Lineage (NCBI taxonomy): Eukaryota > Metazoa > Chordata > Mammalia > Primates > Cercopithecidae > Rhinopithecus > Rhinopithecus bieti. Next base: position 250,678 of record NW_016807905.1, read on the forward strand.
CCAGGGGCCACTCTTGCCAGCTGCAAAGGCGAAGTTAATTTTGGTGACACAATTGTTATTTCTCAGCTGATTTGATGCTCTGCGGAGCAGGCAGGCTCCTTGATGAGTTATCTCCCTTCCAAATTCCCTGTCTGATTGCTTTCCTCTGGAGGTCAGGGACAAGGGCAAACCCCAGTGTCTCTGACTGGAGCAGCGGATGGGAGAGCAACATCAGGGATGCAGCTGGTCCTTGTCAGGTGTCAAAGCCGAGGGATGGGGCTTTTCTGCCATGCACACAGAGAGCTTCATCCCCAGCCCAGGGCTGCCTGGAAGTCTGGGGGCATGTTCCTCTCAGGTCTGCTGGGTCTGGAGGGAGATGCCTGGCTGAAGGGTGGCAGCTGCAGGAGCAAGCGTGCAGGAGGGAAGGGCATGTGCTAGGCCGAGCAGAGGGCTGTGGCTGACTTGGGCTGACAGATGCCCCTCGGCTACCCTGAGACGTGGCACCCTAGGTCAGGCCTCAGGAGAGCTCAGTAGAGGGCCCGGGAGAAGGGTTGCACAGTCAGCTAGGAGAAGAGGGCCAGGTCCCTACCATGAGGGCAGCCCTACTGAGTTACCCGGAGCTTGCCTGCTCACCTGCCAATGGGCAGAGAAATAATTTTTAAAGGGCTCAGGGGGTCCTCCTGGCCTGGCTGCTCTTTTGAGGGCTGCACACAGGATGGGCAGGGCCCTTGTTGCTATCTGGCCTGCTGAGGGCACAGGAATGGCTCCCTCTCCAGGGGTAGAGTGGTGGCCACATTTATCCTGGCCTTGGCAGGGACCCTAGCAGTGTGCAAAGGCTGGCTGGCGTGCCACAGGGAGGAGGACTGCTGAGCACACACCTTCTGGCTTTGGGTCCCACAGACAGGTGGAAGGGGAGGATAGAAGGCTGACAGGTGAGAAGTCCGTGGAACTGCCTGAGGGCCAGGGAGGGAAGACCTGCCCCGCAAGGCAAGGTGGGATTGTCTGCAAGTCTGGCTTAGAGCTCCCTGGGGAGTCCATAAAGCAGAGTCCAGCCCAGCTCTGCACTGCAGTAGGGACCCATATAGAGGATAACAAACCCTCCCCCTGCAACCTTCAGCAGGCATCTTCTCATTCATCTTCCTGGCTTGCCTGGGACCAGAAATGGGACCTCCATTTCTGATTGAATGCATGGATGCCCAAGGCCACAGGTCCACAGAATGAGTCTAAACCAGAAGGACAATCCTAGCAGATGCTCTAGTTAATAGGATGGTGGTTTTCAGATGGTTTTAGAGCTGCAGACCCTGTTCTAGAAATAGACTCATACACTGAAGCCCAAAACATGAAACAGATAAAGACAGAGCTGCTGTGTCTAAGGAGGGGAAGTTCCAGGACCCTTGTCCCTGCCCAGCTGCCCTCCGCTGCCCTGGGCTGCCTGCTGCCTTGCTCCCCAGGCCTCCTGCCTAGACATTGAGTCCCGTATGTGAATTTGCCTTTTACATTTTTCCTGGTGGTAAAAAACAGGGACTTCACTGGCAGAGAGAGCAGGAGCTATTTGCAGAGTCGCTGACTTGCAAGGCCCCATTTCACTCCCCAACTCAGAGGCCGACAAAGACAGATGAGACCAATTGGGGGGATTTGCACCACTTTACAAGATCCTCCTTCTGCCCTGCGGGTGGATTAGCACATGGTGGGCCCGGAGCAGCTGCTGACCACATCTGGCCCCAACTCCAAAGTGGCCTGGGCAGTTAGATCCGGACTGTGGAACCCGATCTGACCCACCAGCACCCTGGGAGGGAGAAAGGAAGCAAAAGGGCTTGTTCTGATCCAGATGGGTGCAGAAATCAGAAAAGCAGGAAGACCCCTTGGAAAAAGGACTAGCCCTCTGTGTGAATCTAGGAAACTCTAGAACCAGCTGGAACCTTCCTCAAACCCTGGTGCTGGCGAGATCTCCGAGATCCTCTGGACCTCAGGTCACACGAGAAGCTAAGTGAGACAGGGACTTCCTGCTCGAAATGGGAATCCCTGTATTATCCATTGCACATGGACATCTAATTCCAGCTTGAATACCGCCAGTTTCAGAAAGCTCATTGGCTGCCCTATCTGATCCATGGCTGGACAGCAGTAGATGCAAAAAAGCTCTTTTCCCCACCAAATAACGTGCCTCCTTTAGTGCACTGAACAAGTCTGCCGCCGCCCTGCCAGTCCTGACTTCTATAGTATCCCAGGCCTAGAAAAATCCAGAGGGGCCCTGTGCCCTAGAGACTGTCAGGCAGTCCTAGGATTCAGCTTTGGCAAAACACAGAGATAGATCCAAAAAGTCCTTGGCCAGGGGCTTGATGCGTACCCCAGGATGCCAGGCTGTGCCCCTCTATAGCCATCAGCAGGGGTTTCCTTGGGGGCTCTTTCCACAGGCATGGATGGGTGGGGGCCTTGAGTTTGCAAAATGGGGCTGAAGAGCTAGGTTTGGGTCGAGGAAAATGGGAGCAGATGAAGAGGGGCACAAAGGCATCCAGGCACCACCTCCTGCCCCCAAAAAAGGAAAAGGGTGGCATGAGAAGGGTGACAGATGGGGAGGAGAAGGGGAAAAGGAAAGAAGGCACGCAGGGGAGGAGGGAGGTGTGCCAGCCCCCTCGGCCTCACACCCACTGCAGGAGGGCCCTGGCCTGCTCAGCTCAGCCTTGGCCCTGCTGCTGAAATTCCAGCTCTGTGCGCAGCCCAGCTGGCTCAGTGCCAGTCATGTGCCAGCTCCAGGCTGGGCAGCGGGAAGTGGGGCACGCGGCAGGCATATGGACGAGAAGCCAGGAAGTGCAGAGCAAAGGGCTGGATGTCCGCTTGGCCCAGGGATGCAAGTGCTGGCAGAACCAACCCAGCCCTGCCCTCCCCGCAGCATGGAGGCTACAGACCCCTTCCTTTCTAAACCGCCCAAAGAGTGCCTGTGGGTGAGGCTTGATGCTGGGCACCGAAGGGGCCAGGGAAATCACATGATCCAGCTGGCTCCAGCCCATCCGCCTGGACAACAGCAAGTCGTGCGGCTTACTAACTGACCACAGGAGGGTTGCAGAGAGGCAGGATGTGTGGTAGTCAGGGCACAGGCTCCGGGGTGAGTGGCCTGGCTCTGAATGTCAGCTGACCGACCTCAGGTAGGTTATGTGTTTCTCTGAGCCTCAGTTTTCTCATCTTAAAATGGAGGTAACAACAGCACCTGCTTCATGCATGCAACCTTCATACATGTATAGGAAGTGCTGGTGCAGAGCACATGCTGACTGCTCAGCACAACGGTGAATTTTTTTTAATTTAATTTATTTATTTTTTTTTTTTTCTCGAGACAGGGTCTTGCTCTGTCACCCAGGCTGGAGTGCAGTGGTGCAATCACAGCTCACTGCAGCCTCAAGCAATCCTCCTGCCTCAGCTTCCCAAGTAGCTAGGACTACAGGTACACACCACTAGGCCTGGATTTTTTAATGTATTTTTTATTGTTATTTTTGGAAATAGAGTCTCACTCTGTCACCCTAGCTGGAGTGCAGTGGCATGATCTCAGCTCACTGCAACCTCTGTTTGCTGGGTTCAAATGATTCTCATGCCTCAGCCTCCTTGAGTAGCTGCGATTATAGGCATGCACCACCACACCCAGCTAATTTTTGTATTTTTAGTAGAGGTAGGGTTTTGCTATGTTGGCCAGGCTGGTCTCACACTCCTGGCTTCAAGTTATCTGCCTATCTCAGCCTCCCAAAGTGCTGGGATTACAGGCATGAGCCACCGCGCCTAGCCCCAGTTTTTTTTGTTTTGTTTTGTTTTAGGAGAAGGGGTCTTGCTATGTTGCCCAGGTTGGTCTTGAACTTCCAGCCTCAAGCAATCCTCCCATCTCAACCTCCCAAACTGCTGGGATTATAGGTGTGAACCACCGTGCCCCACCCACAATGGTAAACTTAATGCTGAGAAAATGTGGTCTTGTCAGTGCCAAGGGGCCCATTAGGCCCCAGCCTGAGTGCCTCTTCTTTCTTCTATGGCCCTCTGGTGGAAATACCCTCAGAACTCCCTTCCCACAAGCCACTTCCCAGAGCACACAGACCGAGAAGCAGGAGGGGCGGGGAGACCATCACCACCTCCTGCTTCCCTGGGCAGACACCTCACCTCTGTGAGGCCCTTGGCACATGGGTCAATCCTTAAAATCCATTTAGGGCAAAGCCATTTTCTGAGGACAAGGACTAACCGGATGGTTGCATTAAAACAAAAACAAAAACAAACAAAAAAAGACCATAAGGGGAAATTATAGACTTATACAGCCACCTCCATGTAGTCCAAAGCTATTTCTACAAAGAACTTGGGGTGGGGAGTTTCACATCTGCCTTGGGTGGGGAAGCCCAGACACAGAAGGGCACATTTCTAGAAGCTCCAGAGAAAGTCAGCATGGAGGACACCGGCTGATTGCAACTCAGCTGCTATCTGACCTTGGACAGGTGACCCAATTCTCCAGGTCTCAGTTTCCTTAACTGTGAAATGGGTCCTCAGTGCCTCGGTCACAGGACTGCCACAAGGCTTGAATAAGCATGAAGGGCTTGGCTTTACTGGCCTCCCTGGGCACTGGACAAATGGTTCGGAGCTGTGCATGAGTCGTGGATAGGCTCACATGTGGGTCAGCAGGGGATGGATCAGAACACAGGCAGGCCCCTCTGCAGGGTGAGGAGGGGCCTCTGGTTTGGCCAGTCCCATCTATTTCCACCTCTCCTGCATTTGTGACGCTCCCTGCCCCTAGGTTGCCCTCTCTGCCCTTATGCCTCCCCAAAGCATAGAATGCCAGCACAGGTGTCACCTTCTCCACACAGCCCCCCAGGCTCATCTGCATCTGGCAGTGCCTTTGCTAAATGCCCCTGAGCCTGGGTTCTTGCTCTCTCAAAGCGAGCCTTGGAGACACTTCTGCTTCTCATGTATCTTGTTTTTGCCGTCAGCCTCCCCACCCCAAATCCAATTGTGATCTCCTGGAGGGTGGCGAGCAGGTCCTTCGACTTCCCCTGGGAAACTCCCAGTCCTGACTTCACAGGATGAGCTCACACATAGGAAGAGCTCAGGACAGGCCTGGCATGCGGTAAATGCCATGCCATGGAGGCATTTGTTCCTCTGTTCATTATCTGCCCCCAGCACCCCAGCCCCAGAACAGGCTGCAGGGGGCTGTGGGGGCGGTGTCAGGTAGGAGCGAGTGAAGCAGAAACGGGGAAGAGGAGGGCACCTCCTGCCCTCATCCCTCTCCTTCCCTCCCTCTCACCCCCTTCAACCTGCTTTTCCTTTGTGCTCAAACCACAGATCCCCTACCTTCGCCCTGTGAGCCATCTCTGGCTGCCGTGCCCTTGCCCTGTGCCCCCCTAGATCCCGAAAGGCCGTTTCATCACGCCTCAGCTCCCTGCCCCGCCCCCCCAGCCCAACATGTGCAGAGCCCATGGCCTCCTGCCAAGGCCTGGGGCTGCTAGTGGAGGCAAAGAGACAGAAATCTCACCGCTCGGTAGGTTTTCTTCTGCCCAGCGTGCTTGGGGGCTTTGCCTGGCTCCGCTGAGCTCTCCACATGCATCGAGTAGATGATGTCAAAGAAATCTTCCACCACAGCGACCCGCTTCAGAGAGATGCCCTCCGGCTCCGACAGGCCATCTGCCCCCTGCGACAGGGTGGACAAGCTGTGTTAGTGTCAGGGATGATGGCGGGGTGAGAACTGGGCCCTGAGGCCGGGGCAACGGGTCAGGACTCAGGACGGGCAATGCCTCTGACAGTGGGTCTTGGGGTGGGGAGGGGAGGGAGCCTGCCGAGGGGGCTCCCTGGAGGGGGGACGCCAGAGTCAGGGTGGCTGCAGCTATGAAATCTACCAGCGACAATGGGCAGAGAACGGCGACAACGAAAACACAAATTAAAAAACCAAGAGGCTCCATGTTCACAATTTCAGACAGATTGTGCCAGACTCGGGCGGGGAGCTCTTGAATCACATGCTGTGCCAAGACCATCCTGGAAGTCTCTGGGGAGGGGGGAGTGCTAAATAGATGCAGCCCCATCAGGAGCTCGCCAATTAGCAGTAACCTTTCACTGTGGGCCTGGGCTGGGGTCCCGGGGGAACGGCTCCGATCACCTGGGTGACTCCTGCCTCCGCCCTGGCCTTTCTGAAAAGCTTTTCACGGCTGCCTGCCCTCCCCACTCCAGCAGCTGAGCGCCAGCAACTGCACCCGGGCTCTTTGTGTGTGGAGATGTACAGAATAACAGGCACGAGGCCACGAGGAGGTGGCAGGGCCATGTGAACGGGGTGGCCATGGGCCCCGAGCCTCTTATCAGGCTAGCATGAGTGGTGTCAGCTGGCCCGACAAGGTGCACCAGGAGCAAGACGGGTCCTTCAATAGCAAACAGCTGCAGGGCTGACGCCTGTCCTCCCCTCCAGCAGGAAAGGGGCTGCAGGGAAACCACAGGGCAGGAGGCTGGGGGCGAGGCCAGGGCCCGTAAGGGAACAGACTGCTGGGGAACTGCTCCGCGCAGGCAGTCCCCGCAAGCGAGGTACGCAGACCCAGGGACACTAGACTGTCAGCCACCAGCTCCTTAAGGGGAGTCTTTGGGGATGTTAGGGGGCTTTGAAGATCAAGAACAAGCCGTATGGAGGGAATCTAGGGGGAAAGGAAGCTGGCTTTTCTCCAAAAGTGCCCAAAGACACATCTCCAAGAGAATTCTTCCCCAAAGGACCCCAACTCAAGGATGTCAGCAACAAGAGGATGTGGGCTTCGCCTGCTCCTTCTCAGCTGTCTCTCCAGCACTTAAATCAGTTCCTGACACATAGTAGGTAGTCAGTAAATAATGACTGGATGACTGAGTGGTTCTAAGTGGCAGCTGGGCAGGGTCACTTGGACACACTCTGACCTGGTTTGAATACAGCCCCATCATGGAAGTGGCCCTGTGACCCCAAGCACTTACCGTGCTTCGAGACTCAGTCCCTTTATCTGTAAAATGGGGATAACAGACGCCCCTTTCCCATGAGCTACTGCGGGGAAGAACTGAGATGTGCATGCGGCACTTAGCACTGAGCCTGGCGTACAGGGATTGCTAGATAAATATTGCTATTAAGAAGTGCTTTGCAGTTCGCCATGTTTCCCCCAGGTATGAGAGAGCTGAACACCGGGGCAACACTGGGAGGTTGTTAGGGTCAGGACCTGCCTGAGGTGTGGTGGCTGGTGGGCGGCAGACATGGCTTCAGATCTCAGACTTTGTAGTCCAAGGAGAATACAAGCCGTACTGGCAGAGGACGCTCGCTCACAACAGGTTCTGGCAAAGATAGGTCTTGGTTTTACCCAGTAGCTTTCCCGACACACCACGATGGGCGAACAGCAGTGTCTCTTCACCAACAGCCCATCCAAGAGCAGAAAGCAGATGGGGGGCAAAGGGCATCTGGGATGTGGGGTCCCGAGCCCCACAGCTAGTGGGCAGTGTCCCTAAGTGGTGACGCTGGGAGGTGACCTCACTGGCCCCAACCAGGCCCTCTTGCCAATGGCTTCCTTCCTGGTCAGAACCCATTTCAATGGGACGTCTCAGATAGTGCATATCTCTCTTTGCGTGTACAGGAGAAGCCACTTGCTGGTCCGGCTTCCTCGCTGTGAGATTGTGGGCAAACCCTTCAACCTCCCCAAGCTTCACTTATGAGATGAGCTGTAAAGTTCCATGACTTTTCTCTTCTTAACCTCTCTCGGGAATCCATTTTACCTCTTTTGGGGGATATCCCACCCCCTCTGACATCTCAGGCCATCCATACGGGCTGAACAATGACTAACTTGCTCACTATTGACCCATAAATGCCCAGCATTATGGGGCCCTTCAAATACTGCCATGACAGGGTTGAGATGGGACAAATATTATGATAGGTCACTTAGACTTTTAAAAAAATTTTACTCAGCAAAGATCTGGATTTGGGATGTACAGTTACAAGACACTTCTAACCAGAGGTTCACATTGGTGAAAATAAATAAAATGAACCTTAAGAATGAATATAGCTGGGTTTCTATTTGTTGATCTGGGCAGTAGTTATAGAAATGTGTTCGACTTATTAAGTCATTAAATCTTAACATTTGGCCGGGCACAGTGGCTCACACCTGTAATCCCAACACTTTGGGAGGTCCAGGCAGCCGGATCACCTGAGGTCGGGAGTTTGAGACCAGCCTGACCAACAGGGAGAAGCCCCGTCTCTACTAAAAATACAAAATTAACTGGGCGTGGTGGCACATTCCTGTAATCCCAGCTGTAATCAGGAGGCTGAGGCAGGAGAATTGCTTGAACCCAGGAGGCAGACGTTGCGGTGAGCTGAGATTGCGCCATTGTACTCTAGCCTGGGCAACAAGAGCGAAACTCCGTCTCAAAAAAACCAAAAATCTTAACATTTACAATCTGTGTATTTCTGCATATGTGATAAACTTTAATTTAAAAAAACAGTTTTAAAAGAATATCATGGGATAGTTCCACTGAATTTTTAAATTCAGGTAAAATACATATACAGAATGCACCATCTTTACCATTTTTAAGTATACAGTGAAGTCCGCCACATTTGGATCACCTGAATCCAGAGGCATAGCTCTGGAGGCTTAGCTGCTTAAAGGCCAGTAGGCCTCCCTGTTCAAAATTGTTTCAGACCAGAACACAGATATTTCCGGAAAAGGAAGGAGATAAAATTTTGTGGGAAGGAACGGAGAAAGAAGGCAATCTGATGAGGAAACAATATTTTATGTAGGTGAGATAGAAATTTCCCCCTAACCAGTTTGGGGGCCTTGGGTGGGTCACTTTATTTCTATACTTCTTTTTTTTTTGTTTGTTTTTGAAACAGAGTCTCGCTCTGTCAAACAGGCTGGAGTACAGTGGTGCAATCTCTGCTCACTGCAACCTCTGCCTCCTCAGTTCAAGCAATTCCCCTGCCTTGGCCTCCCAAGTAGCTGGGATTAAAGGTGCCCACCAGCATGCCTGGCTAATTTTTGTATTTTTAGTAGAGATGGGGTTTCGCCATGTTGGCCAGGCTGGTCTGCAACTCCTGACCTCAGGTGATCTGTCCACCTCAGCCTCCCAAAGTGCTGGGATTATAGGTGTGAGCCACTGTGCCCGGCCTATTTCTATACCTCTTGAAAGTCAGTTTCTGCACCTGTAAAATGGGCCTAAAAAGTGCTAGTTGGATGTTCCAAGGATCAAGCACGTATGTCAGGCATCCAGCACATACAGACTTGGTTAACGTTCATCTCTTCCCTTGGACCTCCCAAGTCTGGACATTTTGTGTTTAGGAATCTCTTCTTATCTCCGGTCCTTCTGACGCATCCAGAGGGGACCCATGACAAAATGGGTCCCCCTCAGTAACACTCACCATCAGAAGAGATGCACAGTCTTATTTAATTCCTAAATAATATGCTAAGGCTCCCACGAACTTGGAATAAGCTTTCCAAAAGTCAAAGTGTAATTGACCAACCCAGATAAAAAAGCAAAACATACTGTCCCATATGGCCTCTCTCTATCCCAGCTTCCCACCTGCATTCTTAGGCCAACTCTGGTAAACAACAGCTTTGCACCTGGTCTGATGTGACTATAAAATTAATCCCAGCAAAATTCTTCAGGGAAGCAGTTTTCAGTAGTTCCGTCTTTAAAAATTGATCACTTTCTCTCTTGATGTTCAAATTTGGGTCCTGTAATCCAACTATCTCTACAGCAAAGATTTACATAGGAAAGGAGAGGGCCTGGAGCGACCAGAACTCAAACCACACAAAGGCTGCAGAGCCACACCTTGAACTGTCCTCTGGTGAGCTGGGGCCACCTGGATTCCATGTGTGCTACACCCTAGGGGAAGAATGCCAGGATGTCTGCGTGGCCTTCAAGGAGAACCCTGAGAAGACAGCAACAAAGGGATCCGACAGTAGTCACGTGCCACAGACATCTCTGCTATCCCTCGCATCCATGGAGGTAATAACCTTCATGCTAAAGGCTGCAGGGGAGGCAGGCCTTCCCTGGCTAAGGATCCAGACAGTGCTGCAAGTGAAGAGCTGCTAATAAAGGGAGCAGAAAGCACCTTCCCTGTAGCCTTGGGAAGCCCTTGCCATCACCCTTCTGCCTGGTACCCAAATTAGCTTCATCTAATCCATTGCCCTAAGCAAACTGGGTAGTGGATTGACAAAGGAAGTTCACTTCATCTATAGGCTGGATCAAGAAGGGACCTGGAGTCTCCTGACTATCCCAGCTTCCTGGAAACACTTAGCAGGAGTAATGGAATGGAACCCTGCAGCACCCCATGGGAAAAACCATGAAAACACAGTCACTGGTGCAGGATCAACCTCTGGGGCCTTCCTGCATGGAGAAGAATATTGCCATGGTAACACACGCCATCCTTTCGAACCATCCAACCCCCAAACAGCCTGCCAGAGCCAGGCCAACAGAATCAGACATGGCAATAGTTTTAAAAATGTACGGAGAAGCTGGGCATGGTGACACATGCCTGTAGTCTCAGCTACTCAGGATGCTAAGGTGGGAAGATCACTTGAGCCCAGGGGTTTGAGTCTAGCTTGGGCAACACAGCAAGACCCATCTCTAAAACAAAAATTAAAAAAAAAAAAAAACCTACACATTTACGGAGCTACATTCTTGGACATCACCAACTCCCTTAAAACCAGCCCATTTGGGTTCTAAACAAAAAGCTAGATGGCAAGTCATTGACAAAATCACCAAATGTCTACTTAAATACTGCTGATATTTCAAAATATTACAGCAGTAGTCCTTAGACCAGCAGCATTGGCATCACCAGAGAACTTGTTAGAAATGCACATTTTCAGGTTCCACCTTAAACCTACCAAATCTGATGCTCTGGGGGTTTTAACAGGCACCCCAGAGCATCAGATTGTGATGCAAGACAGATTTTGAGAATTGCTGATTAGAATGTCTCCATGATTGAAACAGGGAGGTAAGTGTAGGAAAACAGGCATTTGCTCATTAAATATAGACATGCTCTGTGCTTCCTGGTCTAATATATTAATATTTTCATTTCCAATGAAAGCCAATTTTCCTAATGGTGAGAACAAAAGAATCTTATTGGGCAACATTAGTATAAACTCAAGACACCTGCCCAGAGACTTAATGTGGATTATGGATAGAAAGAGCAGGAACGCCCCGCATCCTGACATCAGATTTTTAAGTCCTCCCTGGCAAAGTTAATTAATACTTAAGCAGGGCATCCCTTGGCAGGTCCTTTCTGGCTTCCTCGGTTTCCTCAGATGGATCTCAATGCTCAGCACGAGAAGATTGCCACGTCCCAGGCTGCAGACCTAAGAGGGGATCGGCATGTCTTACCGTGGCATTAGACAGGCTCCTGCCGGGGCGACCTCAGGGAGCTTGTGAATCGGACTGAATCTTGCCTGTCTCCCCACATGAGCCAATTAAACGGATCCCTGCCCTTGATGGTGAAGTGAAGTCCAGTTGCTAATGGATTGCAGTTCTGTCATCTCCATTAGAACTTCGAAGTCACTTGCTGGTATGGATAAGTTACATACTTATCAAGGTGGGATCACAGTTTTAGGCCACCAGGGTGCCATTTAGTGTGCCACCATCACTATATTAGTAGAGTGTGCCTTCCAGCAACGTCGAGGCCATGGTTGAGAGGATGCGGCTAAATAGGAGAGATATTTCTCAACTGGGTTTCTGTTACGGTAGAAGAAGAAACCACAGAGAAAGGCCTTAGGATATGCCTTTTGGTGCATTTCAGATCCAGCTCTTGACAAGGTATAACAATCAACGAGATTGTTATTGGAGGAGAAAGTCAGCCAGTAGAGCCCACCCCAAAGGAAGCAAATCTTTGGCTACCACTTGTGTGGGAGCCCAGGACTTCAGGAGGCTGATTGCAAAGGCAAATGTGAGGATGCTGCTCCATCCCATCCAGGCCATCAAAGTGGCCGAGATCAGAGACAAAAGTTACCCTGCCTATTAATTACTAGCATGCTCTTCCCAACTTTTGCAATCATGCCATTCCTCCTGTCCCCCAAACCCAGCTTTAATCAATTCATTCAGGGCTGGGTGCAATGGCTCACGCCTGTAATCCCAGCACTTTGGGAGACAGAGGTGGGAGGATCCCTTGAGCTCAAGAGTTCAAGACCAGCCTGGGCGATATGGCGGCTCCCTCCCCCCACCCTCTGCCACCAGGAGGACTCTACAGAAAATACAAAAAACCTAGTCGGGTGTGGTGGCATTCGACTGTCTTCCCAGGTACTCAGGAAGCTGAGGTGGGAGGATCACTTGAGCCTGGGGAGGTATAGGCTGCAGTGAGTCACGACCATACCACTAAACTCCAGCCTGGGTGACACAGTGAGACCCCATCTCAAAAAAAAAAAAAAAAAAAAAAAAAAA
>NW_016807905.1:263376-289234 GCF_001698545.2 Rhinopithecus bieti
GGAAGCTTCTAGGGGATTCCTGCAAAGTCTCATTTCAGCTCCTGGTGGGGCTGAAAAAAGAACCAAGGGGAGGAGTCAGTCTCCTGCAAAGGGGCCCCAGAGTTGGAAAGGAAGGAGGGGAGAGGAAATTAAAACCACACTAAACTAAGAGAACAAAAAGAGAAGAAAACCAGAATGAAGACCATCACCCAAACACCCAGAATCCCTCTCTTGAGCATCCCCAAGAGAAGCTGTCATAATTTGTAAAGGGCAATCAGGTGATTGAAGAGAGGGTATTGCTTCACTGGGACAAAGGCAGTATTTTAATTTCTCTCGGTTCTGAATACTACCTACTGGGGACTGGAAACTGAAAAAAAAATCCTCCAAAATAGGAATTTACCCCAGGATTTTAGGACCCAAAGTTCCATTGAGCTTCGTAGACCTGGATGGGGCAGAGGGATGTGATCACACTCTCCCCATAAATAAATAAATACATAAACAAGGCGCTGAGGACTCAATATAGCACCTGCCTCTTCTCCACCCTTGCGCACAGTATCCAACTGTTAGCGCGTAGCCGCCGCTGCCACCACCACCACCGAGTCGCACCTGCCATCTGGAACAGGCCTCACATATTCCAAGACCTCCTTTCTGCTTCGCTGAACCTCCATCTTCTTTCAAATCACGCCGGGGACCAAAACGCACACCCCAGGCCACAGAGAAAGGTGCCTAGGACCAGCCCCTCAAACGACAGCGCTACATTTGAGGATGCCATCTCCTCCAAGCAGCTCTGAGTCTTTTTTCTTTTTCTTTTAGGTTTTGTTAACTCTGGGATGTCTGGAATGGGTGTGGAGGAAGGAATGGGAAGAGAAAGGGGCACAGTGGGCCACAGTGCCCCCAGTTAGAAGGAGAGGGGCTGGGAAAATGCAGATCCGAATGACAATGACTTCTGAGGGCTGGAGAGAGGGGCACTGTTCAGCATCCCCGGCTGGCCGGACAGGACAGGGTCTGAGCCTGGCTGCAGGACTCTGGCCTGCTGGGGACAGGGAGGGGGGCCACAGGGGGGTGCTCGAGAGGTGAAGTCACAGGCCTAAGGACAACCCAGCCCCCACCCCAGGCAAGGGGCTGTCCTGCCTGGGCCTCAGTTTCCTCCTGTGTGAGGTGACACCATAGGCATAACCCTTTCGCCACCTCATAGGAAGTGTGTGGGAACCCAAATGATGCACAAACAGCACCTGCCCTAGAAGACACCCAGTAAAGAGCTCTGTCAGCTACTCTGGAGACCCGCCTCCCAGAGCACCGCAGCCTAGGACAGGGAATCCGGAGTCACCGAGGCGGGGGTCCTAGGCGAAAGGAGGTAGCCCTGAGTCAGCCAAGCCCTGCGGGCGGGTCCCTCTCCGGCCGAGGAGGCGGCCCAGGAGCGCTAACGAGCGGAGAGCCCCAGGTGCGAGCCCCACCCAGGGCCGGGGGAAGAGGTGGGGCTGGAGGGGGAGGGGAGCGGGCCGCGCTAATGACTGTTGACAGCGCGCGCTGGGGCCGGGCTGGCCGCGCGCGCCGCTGACAGCTGCTCGGGCTGGTGGAAGGGGCGGGGGCGAGGCGGCCGCACTCTCTTCACTGCGCAGGCGCGAGCGCCACGGCGCGGGAGGGGCGGGAAGGCGCGCGCGCCGTCCCGGCGGGGAGGGGGCGGGAAGGCGCGCGCGCGCCGGGGGGTTCGGAGGGCCTGCTGGAGCGGCTCGCCGCGGGCTCCTCGGGCAGGCAGGTAATGAGAGTAACCATGGGCAACCCACCAGAGGAAGTTATTCTGCAGGAGACGTTATCCCCATCTCCCCGGAGCTTGGGACAGCCTGACTTTCCATTCTCAACAACAGTAATTTAGATCCAGCTGTCAGTGCAGGGGGGACGGCTCCGCGGCTGCAGCCCGGCTGGGGGGGGACGCAGCAACGGGGCGGGGGACACCAGGGACGGGGGCGTTAAAGACACAGGGAACGCTCGGCGGGCGGCGGGCCGGGGCGGCCTGCCCTCCCCCATCTCCAGGCGCGGCGCCCGCTCACCTGGAGACCCGCCCGCGCGGGCCGCCCACCCCACGCGCACCTGCTGCGCGCGCGCCCGCCGGCCTCGCGTCCCCCTTCCGGCCCCGCCAACCCGCTCCCGGCGCACCTGCCCTGCCCCGCCCCCCGAGACGCTGCCCACCTGTCCTTTGTGCAGGGCGGTACCATTCGATCTTGCCAGCTCTCCTTCAGGGAGCGCCCGCTATGTGCCAGGCGCCGTGCCAAGCCTGATCTCCCGTAATCCTCACAGACCCTCCGCGGTCAGCGCTTCTGCTGCTCCCCGCCCAGGGCGCAGCGGGGTGTGGCCGTTTGCCCAGGGTCACGCAGACTTGAACCCCCCATCCCCGTGCCCATTTAACAACCAAGATACAGCGCCTCCCACCGCGTCCACATCCACATCTGCTGTGACTCCGAGGCCTCCTAACCGTCCTGGGAGACAAAACAGTCACACCGGTGGCTGGCGTCGCGGTGCACCTACTGTGTGCCAAGCACTCATGGCCTCGGTTCACTTTCGCAACAGCAACCAGAGATCTGTTGCCCCAGGGTGAGGAAGCGAAGGCACTGAAGAGCTGAAGCAATTTGCCCACAGTCACAAGGTACAGAGTGACAGAGCTGGGGTTCAAATCCAGGGAGTCAGACCCCAGGATCCCAACTACTGGGCTCCATTAGTCCCACCCCTGGATTCGTGGTGGCTGAAATCCAGCCCACACTACTTCTTCTTTCCACAGTTCAGCCCACGCAGGTTCTGTCCCAGCATCGTGAGTAGCTGCCTCTCCTAGCTATACCTGAGAAATCTAAGAAGTTTCTAGGCCTAAAGCCACTGCCACAATCCGCATCTCTTTATTTATTTATTTATTTATTTATTTATTTATTTTTTGGAGACAGAATCTTGCTCTGTAGCCCAGGATGGAGTGCAATGGTGTGATCTCTGCTCACTGAAACCTCTGGTTCCTGGGTTCAAGCGATTCTCCTGCCACAGCCTCCCAAGTAGCTGGGATTACAGGCACACACCGCGATGCCTGGCTAATTTTCGTATTTTTAGTAGAGACAGGGTTTCACTATGTTGGCCAGGCTGGTCTTGAACTCCTAGCCTCAAGTGACCCGCCTGCCTCAGCCTCCCAAAGTGCTGGGATGACAGGCGTGAACCACCACACCTGGCCCACAACCCTCATTTCTGTCAGGCCTCTCAGAAGTTCCTGCTGTCAGTGCAGGCAGCTGCTTGGAAGTCATTCTAGGCCACTCCATTTCCCAGGTAGGGGAACCAAGACCATTCAGGTGCAAGGCTGGCCCAAGTCAGAGATGGCCTGGGAGAGCCTTTGGGGGACAGGGAGGGTTCATTCCCCTCAGGCCTGGCTGTGCCCCCTGCCCCCCACCCACAATCAGTCCCAGGGTTGGGGGGTACACACCAAGGAGGGACAGGAAGTGTCCAAGAAGCAGAGCCAGCTCTGTGTCCCCAGTGGCGGCGGGTGTCTGGGGCAGGAGGAGGCTATCTGATCCCTTCCCCACTGCCCCGGCCATGACCTCCTCCCTCCCTCCCTCGATCCCTCCCTCCCTCCTCCCTCATGGCTGGGGTAGCCAGCACCCTGGGCTGCAGCTGAGAACCCAGTGTTCCCCAACCCCGCCAGCATTCCAGTGGGAGGAGGGGTGGGGGGAGGCTGCGCCCAGAGCTTTAGGGACAGGGGCATCCCTGGGGCTGCTCCACCCTGGGAGGGCCAAGGCCAGGCTGCCTCCAACCTCACCGTTTCCTGCCTCCGCTCTCCCCATCTCTCAGTAGCAGAGCTGCCTAAATTTGGCTCCAGGAGGGAATGGGGGAGGCAGCGGCAGGCGGGTGCCTGCCGTCAGAGGCCAGGGCGTCGCTCCCGTCTAGCCGGCTGGCATTTTTGCTGTCTGGAGGAGGGCAGGGGGGCCCGGCAGCCCTCTCCCGGAAAGGGAGATGTTCGTACCTTCTGACATACACTGAGTAATGTGCAAACGACATGCAAACCGAGCTTCAAATCAGCATCTCAGCCAGGGAACAGCTTGAGAGCTGCTTTTGGGATGAGAGCAGAAGGACCAGAGCCCAATGCCCAGGGGCTCCAGTGGGGGTGGGGTGGGGGGTGGCACAGAGTGTCTAGGGCTGGGCGTTGGGAGACTCAGTTTCTTGCCAGCTGTAGGGCTTTGTTCCAGTGGCTGGACCCTCTGGGTCCCAGCCCAAGGGCAGGGCCATGGCTTTCTCTGCCTGCTCCAGCAAAGCGCTGGGCACACCCTGTCACGTGGTTAAGCACGTGAGTTCTGCAGCCATCCTGCCTAGGTTTGAACCCTGGCTCTCCACAGGCCAGCTGAGTGAATTCCTCAACCGAGCACCCAGGAAAGCAGCTAGTGGAACTGGGTGTCCGTTTTAGAAGAGCCACTTCCCTTCCCTGGAAGTTGGGCATGGGGGCATGACCTGAAAGAACCTGGGCTTTGGAATCAGATCTGGATTCCAGGCCTGGCTCAGCCAGTGAAACTCTCTGAGTGTCACTCCCTTCATTTTGGGAAATGGGTTCAGGATCTCAAGGTCAGCTGTGACGTCCACGTGATGACCTTGCACATGGTGGGCACACACAGGCCTTCCCATGGTGCAGCCTCACTGCTGTCTGCATTCATGTGACTCCTAGCTCCATCCTGTCCCATCACTCCTCTTCTCTTTGCTCTTCTGTCCTGCCTTTTTCGTCTCTAGATGTAAATTTCTTGCAGTCTTTTTCCCTTCTGTCTCTCTACTTAACTGGTGATCTTGGAAAAGTCATTGCCTCTCAGAGTCTCAGTCTGCACATCTTCTAAATGGGAGTAAATGAGAGGTGGACAATGAGCCCTGTCTGGGGCCTGGGGCTCATCTTTACAACACCGCCCACCCATCATTCCAAAGGGCCATCGGGGCGGGCTGTGCCCTCAACTCTATCAGGCATGGCGTGTTGGGGGCTCCACTTCTCAGTAACTCTGTTTAACCCCAGATAACTGCTCTCCTGCCCCTCGGCCAGGGCTGATATGAGCTGAATCCAGCTTCCTGCCACCCAAAAGCCACTTCCTGCCGAGCTGATACCAGAAGAACTTGTTTTCTGTGCACAGAGCAGTCCCTGGCGGGGCAGCCACCAGCTTGCCTCGGGTGTGAACATTTTTTTCCATTTGCCGGTCTGTCTGCTGGGCTGGGCAGGGGAGGTTGGGGACTCTGACCCCTTCACCTCTGCACCTGCCTGTCCTGCCCTGAGGTAGCCTCCGGGCCCACCAGCCATCCCAGGAAGGGTGCCAAGTGTCCCTCTGGGCCCAGACAGACATGTGTAGGCCATGACACACAGTCACACACACACACAGTCAGTCTGACAGAGCCCCTGTGGCCACTGGGCGTTTGGGCAAGGACTCAGGGAGAAAATGTGTGACTGTCACACACAGTTAAGGTCACAGAGACACGGACATAGCCTCACACATGCAACCATCTGCAGTCCTTGGACAGTCTCACACACAGTTACACACAGGCCCATAGCCACGCTCAGAATCCCATACCACTCCACACAGCTTCACACATGTACATAGCAATCTTCCTCCCAGCGCCCCCACACCTGCCCAGCACTGACCTTCCAGATGCGTTCACTGATTCAACAAATCCTTTTTGAGGATCTTCTCTGTGCAGGCCCTGGGCTAACCCATAATCAGAATGACTGGAACAGGAACAAATAATTAGCTGAGCTGTGCTGTTGCCTCCGTTTCTCCATCTGTGAGATGGGGATCCTAGCCCTCCCCAATGGGACTGTCATTGTTAGGAGTGAATGAGTGGAAAGCCCTCGGTCCATGTTTGGCCCATAGAGAGTGTTGTCTAAGTTCCACGCAGAACACCTGGCATACATTATCTCCCTGAGCCCTTGCCCAAGACCCCAGCAGCTGGGGCCATTGCCCCCATTCCTCAGATGAGGAAACTGAGGCTCAGAGAAGAGACCCACAGTCTGTAGGTTGCCCCACTGACCTCGTGTCATGCCAGAGTGCTGCTCCAACCTGCCTCGCCACCCTCTCCACACAAACATACACACACACTCACACTGTTCCCTCTGGCTGGAATGCCCTTCCCACCTGCATACAGCATGTCCAGCTCCTCTGAGCTGCCTACTTACACTTCGGTGAAATGGGGATACTACCCCGTGTCAGCCCCTGTTTATATCCCTCAGGGCACTGAACTTTAAAAGCCAAGAGTAAAGACCGTTTTGTCCTGTTCTCTGGCACACAGTAGGTGCTCGACAACTATTTCAAAACTAAAGGACTAAGCAAGTGGCCTCACGGCTACTGAGGACGGAGTCTGGAACTGAACGCAGGGCACTCTGAAGCTGGAGCTCACTTCTACGCTATTGCCTTTCTCATGCTACTAGCAGGCACTGAATGTGTCAGTGAGTGAATGAATGAATGAAACCAAGATCTCAGGATCCCAGTCAAGTGCTCCCTGAGCTTCATTTCCTGGTAGCATGGACATGAGCCAAGCTCCAGCCACCCTGGATGGTGACGGGGCTGATGGGCCGCCTGAAGCCGGCTGTCAGGAGCTCGTCTGGCCACAGCCGCCAGCAGGGGAGAGCAGCTGGCGGTGCAGGGTCCATCGGCCCAGGCCTGGAATCTGAGCTGCCCTCAGAGGCCCAGCTTCTCTTTGGGTCCCCACAAACTGGCCTTTGTTCCCGGGCCGGCCAAGGCTCAGCAGCTTGGGCTTTCTGTCTGCCCGCGGCACCCGCGCTGAGCTGGCGGGGGTAAATGGGCCAGCCTCTGCTCTGTCCATGCCCAGGACGTCGCTTTAGGACTAAATGGAGATGTAATTTTCTATACAAATCCATGACAATTTAGATGGAGTGATTGTAATTGGCTTTTCAATGGGGGTTTTGTCCAGAGCTGGTGGCTAGAACTGGGTGGCCTGTTTGAGGCAGGCTCCATTTAAATGACAATAAAGCAATAATATTGAGGACTCTACAGTGCCCAGCACTCCTCCCAGCCCAAGTAGAGCCTCATGTTTATGGATCTGGTCCTTCCCTGGGGCTGTCTGGATAGGCGGGTGGTGGGGGGCACTGAGCCCAGGAGACGGGTGCCCACATCTTTGGGCTTCAGGACACAGAGCTTCAGAACGGCTGGGGTAGGGTCCCGTGTCCACTGGCTGACCGGCACCCTCATTCCTGACACTCTCACTAACTAGTGCCTCCTGGGGCTGGCTGCTAGTCCAGGTTTCGGGGGCACCAAGACAATGAGAGCTGCTCAGGCAGGTCAGAGGGAGAAGGCTACAATGGCCAGTACAGCATGATGTTTGAGAGCATGACCAAGAGATGACCAACAGCCAGACAGCCTGGGCTCAAATCCTACTCCACTTCTTTAAAAAAAAAATTTTTTTTGAGACAGGGTCTCGCTGTGTCACCCAGACTGGAGTACAGTGGCAGGATCACAGCTCATTGCAGCTTCGACCTCCGAGGCTTAAGCAATCCTCCCACCTCAGCCTCCCAAGTGGCTGGACCATAGGCATGTGCCACTATACCTGGCTAATTTTTTCATTTTTTTTTGTAGAGACAGAGTCTCGTTCTGTTGCCCACGCTGGTCTCGAACTACTAGGCTCAAGAGATCCTCCCGCCTCAGCCTCCCAAAGTGCTGGGATTACAGGTGTGAGCTACTGTGCTCAGGCCCTACTCCACTTCTGACTCACCTCTTGAACTTTAACAAGTTACTTAACCTCTCCATGCCTCAGTTTCCCCAGCCATAACATGAAGCTGCAGTGAAAGTTTTTGTGAAGATGAAACACCTTAATAGTGCCTGGCATGTGGAAGGTGCTATATATAAGTCATTGCCGTGATTCATTCCAAGCTTTAGCTCTGGTGTCAGGGTGACCTTGGGCACGTGACTTAACCTCTTTAAACCTCCACTGGCTTCTCTTTAAAATGGGGCTTTTAGGAGAACCGACCTCACGGGGTTGTGAGGATTTTAGAGAATGCAGGAAAGCGCTGAGCACACAGCCGTGCTCGATAAACACGAGCTCTCTTGCTGGGGTGCTCTTGCCTTGAGGAGCTCGCCAGCGAGTGATCATTACCATGTCGAGTGTGGGGGAAAGGGAAGAGAATAAAGCTCGCGGGAAGCCACCACGGAGCTCAGCTGGCTCTGCTGTCAGGGGATGCAATAGGAAAGAACGATCCAGAAGGCCCTCGGGAACAGGGCAGGGAGTGGGGCTGCGTGAAGGAAGGCTTCACAGAGGAGGTGACATTTGGGCTGGACCTTGAAGGATGAGTGGCACTTTTGCCACCAGAAAGGGTGATACCCAGCCTGGCCAACATGGTGAAACCCCGTGTCTACTAAAAATACAAAAATTAGCTGAGGCCAGGCGCAGTGGCTTACGCCTGTAATCCCAGCACTTTGGGAGGCCCAGGTGGGTGGATCACTGAAGTCAGGAGTTCAAGACCAGCCTGACCAATATGGTGAAACCCTGTCTCTACTAAAAATACAAAAATTAGCTGGGTGTGGTTGCAGGCACCTGTAATCTCAGCTACTAGGGAGGCTGAGGCAGGAGAATCGCTTGAACACAGGAGGAGGAGGTTGCAGTGAGCTGAGATCGTGCCATTGTACTCTAGCCTGAATGACAGAGCGAGACTCTGTCAAAAAAAAAAAAAAATTAGCTGTGTGTGGTGGTGCACACCTGTAGTCCCAGCTTCTTGGGAGGCTGAGGCACAAGAATCACTTGAACCCAGGAGGTGGAGGTTGCAGTGAGCCAAGATCTCACCACTGCACTCCAGCCTGGGTGACACAGCGAGACCTTGTCTCAAAAAAACAAAAAACAAAACAAAAAAAAAAAAAACAGGGGCAGGCACTGTGGTTACAAAGTCAACAGGCAGACCTGGCTGCCTTCTGAACGAGTTATTTGTGCCTGTGAAAAGGGTGGTGGACAGGGAGCCTCTGCTGAAGGTGCAATGTTAAGTCACCTCTGATGGCCAACAGCCTGTGCAAAGGCCCTCAGGCAGGCAAGCGGCCGGCATCGTGGGCAGCGGTGAGTGGGATGGTGGGGAGGCTGTGCTGAACATGCTGGAGGGATGGATGGGGTGGCGGCTGTATTCACGTGAAACAGGCAGCCATAGAGGGATTTTAAGCAGGCGGGTGACACCATCCAGAGGATATTTTTAAATGATCCCTCTGATTGCTTGTGGAAAATGGGCTATGGAGAAGAAGGGGTGAGAGAGAGGCAGGGAAGCCATGAGGAGGCAGTTGGATCACTGGGGGAGAGAACTGGTTAGACCCAAGGTATAGCAGGGCCCAGGAGCTGCTGGAAGGATGATGGGAAGGCAGGGGGTGGGTGGAGAAAGGAAGGGGAAAGGAGTACTAAGAGGCACGGGGCCTTTGAGGCGTGGTGAGGGGCTGTGTGCAGCTGGTACCCAAGCAGGGTTGGTGAAAGGAGATAGCAGAAGAGAGGTGAGGGCCGCCTCCCACCTCCCTATGCCAGGCTAAGGCTCTCCAGCTTTGTCCTGAAGGCAGCGGGGTGTCAACAAGGATTTTTCTCCAGGCAGGAAAAGACCATGCTGAGATTTGTGCTTTTGAAGGATCATTTTGGCTCAGGGTAGAGGGGTGGGAGGTGGCAGGTGGGTGAGGCTGGAAGGAGAGAGGCAGGGAGGGAGGGTGGTCAGTGGGGGCTCAGAGGCCTCAGCAGGCATCCTGGCCAGCTCCCAACTCCAAGAGCAATAAACCACTTTCTCGGGGATCTAAAACCAACCCCAGGTCACAGAGCTTGTCAATGGCAGAGATGGATCCCACCCCGGGGTGAACCTGAAATCCAGTGCTTTGCCATCATCAGCCTTGGTCACTAGTAAAACCCATCACAAATAGCTTTTCATCATGACTCTCAGCCAAAGAACCCGTACTATGACACCAAGGGGTGAGTACTATTATTATTCCCATTTTATAGATCAGGAAACTGAGGCTAAGTCACCTGCCTAAAAGCACACAGCTGGGAATTGACAGCCAGGTTCAGATCTAGGCAGTGTGACTCCAGACCCATACCACAGGTCCTAAGCAGTAGGTCTCAGGCCAAGTGGGGTCTATGGATGTATTTGGGGGAACCTACAGAGGTTTATTACAATTTGAGTTTGTTGCTGATACTTAAAAGTTGGGGCTGAGCATGGTGATGCCTGCCTGTAGTCCCAGCTACCCAGGAGGCTGAGGCAGGAGGATCACTTGAGCCCAGGAGTTTGAGGCTGCAGTGAGTTATAATAGTGCCACTGCACTCCAGCCTGGGTGACAGAGCGTGACCCTGTCTCTAAAGAATAAAATTTTTTTTAAAAATGGGACTTTTCATGAAATAAGAAAAACGTGAACTTTGGACAGGACCACTTGATACTGACAACCCCAAGCTCCAGTCCTTGAACTTTGCCCATCTTTTGGGGCCATTCACAGGTGTGCGATGTCAGGTTGACATCTCCAGCATGGGCCTCTCCTCTGTCACTAGACAGCCGACTGGACACATCTGAAAGTAAGTGTGTGTCTAGGGCCCCCTGGAGAGCCAGGGAGCACATCTATCCACTCATCCAACAAGCATTTAGACCCCCTTTGCCCCCCTGCCCACAGTCCTGGCCACCATCACCAAACTTCCTCCCCCAGAAGGTTTCTCCATCTCCCTTGCTCAGGCCAGACACCCTGAAGGCATCCTTAACAGCTCACTGGTTCTCACAGCCCACATCCCATCCATGGGCAAGTTCCGTTGGCTCCACTTTTAAACTATATCCAGAATGCAGCTGCATTCTCCGCTGTCCCAGGGGCTGGAGGTGCAGGGAGAGGCATGTGCTGTTAGTCTAGCATGCTGAGTCTCAGTTCCCTTGTCTATAAGAAGGGTGGGCTAGAGCAAGATATTTGGATTCCCATTATTCTTGTGTCCAGATTTTGGAGCTAGGAAGAGCCTGTTTACAAGACACTTAGCTTGTAATTCTTTTTTTTTTTTTTTTTTTTTTTTTTTTTTTTTGAGACAGAGTCTTGCTCTGTCGCCCAGGCTGGAGTGCAGTGGCATGATCTCGGCTTACTGCAACCTCTGCCTCCTGGGTTCAGGCAATTCTCCTGCCTCAGCCTCCCAGGTAGCTGAGATTACAGGCAGGTACCACCACGCCGGGCTAATTTTTGTATTTTTAGTAGAGACGGACTTTCACCATGCTGGCCAGGCTGGTCTCGAACAACTGACCTCATGATCTGCTGGCCTCAGCCTCCCAAAGTGCTGGGATTACAGGCATGAGCCACCGCGCATGACCTTTTTTTTTTTTTAGGCAGAGTTTTGCTCTTGTTACCCAGGCTGGAGTGCAATGGCGAGATCTCAGCTCACTGCAACCTCCACCTCCTGGGTTCAAGTGATTCTCCTTTCTCAGCCTCCTGAGTAGCTGGGATTACAGTCATGCACCACGATGCCCGGCTAATTTTGTATTTTTAGTAGAGACAGGGTTTCTCCATGTTTTTATTTATTTGTTTATTTTTTGAGATGGAGTTTCACTCTCGTTGCCTAGGCTGGAATACAATAGCGTGATCTCAGCTCACCGCAACCTCTGCCTCCCGGGTTTAAGCAATTCTCCTGCCTCAGCCTCCCGAGTAGCTGGGATTATAGGCATGTGCCACCACACCCGGCTAATTTTGTATTTTTAGTAGAGATGGAGTTTCTCCATGATCAGGTTGGTTTCGAACTACCGACCTCAGGTGATCCACCCGGCTCAGCCTCCCAAAGTGCTGGGATTACAGGCGTGAGCCACCACGCCCGGCAAGGCTGTAATTCTAATTCCCTTCTGGCCTGGGCAGGACACAGGTGGGACACAGGAGGAGAGCATGGGTGTTGGAGGCAATGACAGTCTTGACTTTCAACTGCCTGGGTCAGGAGCTCCCTGGGATGGAGGCTGTCTTGTTCACCACTGCATCCCCAGTATCTGCCAGAGCTGACCACAGAGTAGGTGCCCAGGAAACGTGTGCTGAAAGAATAAGTGATGAACGAGTCCTCCTGGTCCTCCAGAGGGACCTTGGGCATTCACTAACTTTCAGAGGGACTTGATTTTCCCATCTGAGAAACAGGCAGGACAATCTAATGCCACTGCCTTCCTTCTCTGTAACAACAGACATTTACCATGCGCTTACTATGTGCCTCACCCTGCTCTAAGTGCTTTACATATATCAACTCATTGACTCTTCACTCTAGCCCCAGGAGGTTGGGACAACTCTCTTTTATGGGGGAGAAAAGTGCAGCCCAGAGAAGAAAGTGACATACATGCCCAATGTCACACAGCATGAAGCACCTGAGCTAGAGACCAGCCCGGGCAGCCTGGCCCCAGAACTCTCATTCTTTCTTGAGAGAGGATCCCACTCTGTTGCCCAGGCCAGTGTGCAGTGGTTCAATCATGACTCACTGCAGCCTCAACCTTCCACGTTCAAGCGATCCTCCCACCTCAGCCTCCCAATTAGCTGGGACTACAGGCACAAGCCACCATGCCCAGCTAATGTTTGTATTTTTTGTAGAGATGGGTTTTCACCATATTGCCCAGGCTGGTCTTGAACTCCTGGGCTCAAGCCATTCTCCCACCTCAAACTCCCATAGTTCAGGGATTACAGGCATAAGCCACCATGCCTGGCTTTCTCATTCTTAAACAGTGTCCTAGGCTGCCCCTCAAGAAGAAATGAGGTTTGGGAAGCCTGCCCCAAGGAAGCACCTGAGTTGCAGGTGGGGACATACTGGGCAGGACTGCAAGTTTAACTAACCTTCCATGGCTCTGTACTGCCCGTCAAATGCCATCCAAAAACTCATGCCTGGATTTGAGGCCCCCGAAGCAGCTCCAGCCATGTCTCCTCCTCCTAGAGGTCCTAGCACAAACCTGACATTCCAGCCTCCCTGGCTGCTTCTCCTCCCATGAGCTCTAGGGCAATCCTGCCTCTGTGCCTGGACACACACTGTCCCCTCTGCCTGGAATGCCCAGACCTGAGTGGTTTCATTCAAATGCCCTCTCTCTCTCCACAGGAATCCTTCCCTGACCTTCCCCCAACCCCCAACCCAACATGTCTCTTGCCTTCAATTTCCTGTAACACTTTGCCAACAAGGATAATAATAGCCAATGTGTATTAAACACTCCTGATGTACCAGTAGGTGCTACTGTCAATACTGTTTTACAGATAAGGAAACTTAGGCACTGAGAAGAGAAGCAAGTTGCCAAAGGTACGTGGGATGGAGTCAGGATTGAACCTACATCTGCCTGACAAATTGCAAAGCTAGACTTCTAAGCCCCTAAATCAGACCACGTCTCACTGGCAGGCATACAACAGATGCTCATTCAAGACTCCCTAGTAACTGACTGCCTTTGGCTTCCACACTTAATTGCCTTTTGCACACTTAAGTATGATCTTAGAGATTCTCCAGGGTAAATTTGCATTTTTCTGGTAGTTATTTCAGAAGTGGTCAGAGACACTCTCAAGGCATGGGGGCTGAATCAAATGGTGAAAAATAAATAGGATCACAAGTCGGATAGATCATGTGAACTGAGATCTCTGTAAAGTGGGGATTTTAATTCTGATCTTCGGGGTCATTACGAGAGGATGCACAGTGCCAGCATACACTGAGTGCTCAATATACAGTAACCACGGTCATTACATGAATGGCTCACTTTCTAGACATTATTGCCGGGAGTGAAAATTGGTTCCCTGTCTGTGGAGGGCAGTCTGTATCATCTCCAAAAGCACATGCCCTCGGACGCAGCAATTCAACTCCTTGGTATAAACTCGCCCATGCTTGAAATGGCCATCTATGTTCAAGGATGTTCACTAAAGTCTTGCGAGAGCAGAATATCATAAACAATCCAAATGTCTGTTAACAGGGGACTGGATAAGTAAATTACGGTACATCCATAAAATTGAATACTACACAGCTGTAAAAAAGAAGGAGAAAGTTCTTTATGTTCTGACATACTTATGCACTGACAGCACACAGATTTATTGTTCAGTGGGAAAAACAACCTGAAGAATGTAAGAGCTAAAACTATAAAACTCTTAGAAGAAAACATAGGGATAAATCTTTGTGACCCTGGATTAGGCAATGACTTGTTAGATATGACACCAATGGTTCAAGCAATAGAAGAAAAATTAGACAAATTGCACTTCATCAAAATTAAAAACATTAGTACTACAATGGACACCATCAAGAAAGCAAAAAGACAACTCACAGACTGGGGTAAAATATTTGCAAACCATGTATCTGATAAGGGACTTGTATCTAGAATACAGAAAAGTTACAAGTCAATGGTAAAATGACAAGTAATACAATATTTCTAATGGGCAAGGATCTGAATAGATATTTCTTCAATAGAGACATACAAATGGCCAATAAGCACATAAAGAGATACTCAACATCATCAGCCATCAGGGAAACGCAAATCAAAACCACAGTGAGACGCCACTTCACACCCACCAGGATGGCTCTAATGAAAAAGACAACTAATAAGTTTTGGCCAGGCCTGGTGGCTCATGCCTGTAATCCTAGCACTTTGGGAGGCCGAGGCGGGCAGGTAACTTGAGGTCAGGAGTTCAAGACCAGCCTGGCCAACATGGTAAAACCCTGTCTCTACTAAAAATACAAAAATTAGCCAAGAGTGATTGCCTGCACCTGTAATCCCAGCTACTCGGGAGGCTGAGACAGGAGAATTACTTGAACACAGGATGCGGAGGTTGCAGTGAGCCCAGATTGTGCCATTGCACTCTAGCCTGGGAGACAAAGCAAGACTCCATCTCAAAAAAAAAAAAATTAATACAGTATTATAATAATTTAAGCTGGGCACGGTAGCTCATGCCTGTAATCTCGGCACTTTGGGAGGCCAAGGCGGGTGGATCACGAGGTCAGGAGTTCGAGACCAGCCTGGCCAACATGGTGAAACCCCATTTCTACTAAAATACAAAATTAGCCAGGCGTGGTGGCAGGTGCCTGTAATCCCAGCTACTTGGGAGTCTGAGGCAGGAGAATCACTTGAACCCGGGAGGCAGAGGTTGCAGTAAGCCGAGATCATGCCACTGCACTCCAGCCTGGGTGACAAGAGAGAGACTCCATCTCAAAACAAAACAAAACAAAACAAAAAAACACCTTTTTTGGCTGGGCACAGTGGCTCATACCTATAATCCCAGCACTTTGGGAAGACAAGACGGGCAGATTTCCTGAGGTCAGGAGTTCGAGACCAGCCTGGCCAACATGATGAAACCCAGTCTCTACTGAAATATACAATAATTAGCCAGGCATGGTGGCACGTGCCTGTAATCCCAGTTACTTGGGAGGCTGAGGCAGGGGAATCGCTTGAATCTGGGAGGCGGAAGCTGCAGTAAGCTAAGATTACTCACTGGCTCTCAGTCGGAGGATGAGCTTGGTTGGTGGCTCTGAGAGCACAGGAGATCCCCTGAGGAATCCTACTTTACAGTGTGCCAACCAAGCCTGCTCACAACCATCCTCGGATTCCTCACACAGGCCCTACCAGAAGGTTTCAGCACCACCCCATTTCCACCAGTAAGTCCTGCGGCGCCCCCTTCAAAACAGGCCTAGAATCAGCTCACTTCTCACCCCACCATGGGCACCATTCTGGTCCAGGCCGCCACCCTCTCTCCCTGGTTCACCTGGATCACTGCAGCAGCCTCATCCCAGCTTCCACCCTCACCCCCGACCCCAGTCTGTACCCCACACAGATCTGCGCTCACCCCTCATCACTCACCCCCACACCCAGGGCTCCAGCCCACTCCACTGGCCTTCTCCTGGTTCTACTCACCAGGCACTTCCTGCTGCAGGGCCTTTGCACTTATCCTTTTCTCTGCCTGGAATCCTCTCCCACCAGATCCCCACATGGATGTTCTCTCACCTCCAGTGGGTCTCTGCTCCCATGTCTCCTGGGGAACAGGAGGCCTCCCCACACCTATCTCAAGCAGCAGCCCCCAGCCCTAGCCCCATTCTCTGCTTTATTTTTCTATATATTGAACATTTACATTTAGGGTTCATGGTCTGTCTCCCCACTCCTGAACATATAGGCTCCACGGAAGATGGGATTCTGTTTCTTTCCCTAGCACCAAGAACAGATCAATGCACATTGTAGGTGCTTAGAAATATTTGTCAAAATAAAACAGGGTCTTATGAAACTGTCACAGACCAGAGGAGGTTAAGGAGACATGACAACTAAATGTAACGCAGTATTATGATTGGATCCTGGGACAGAAAATGGACATTAGGGAAAAACTAGTGAAATTTTAAAAAGTATGAGTTTAGTTAATAGTGATGTGCCTGGATGGGTTCCTTAGTAATATCAAATGTTAACCACAGGGGAAAGTGGGTGAGGAGTAGACAGGAACTCTCTGGACTATCTTTGCAACTTTGTAACTGTAAATCTAAACTGGCCCTACAATAAACCATTTACTGAAATGTTAAGAATGTATTCGATAGGCCGGACGCGGTGGCTCAAGCCTGTAATCCCAGCACTTTGGGAGGCCGAGACGGGCGGATCACGAGGTCAGGAGATCGAACCATCCTGGCTAACACGGTGAAAACCCGTCTCTACTAAAAATACAAAACTAGCCAGGCGAGGTGGCGGGTGCCTGTAGTCCCAGCTACCGGGAGGCTGAGGCAGGAAATGGGTAAACACGGAGGCCTGGAGCTTGCAGTGAGCTGAGATCCGGCCATCATGCACATCCAGTCCGGAGTGACAGAGCGAGACTCGCGCCTCAAAAAAAAAAAAGAATGTATTCGATGTGGCGGAGCGGTGGCTCATGCCTGTAATCCCAGCATTTTGGGAGGCCCAAGGGAGGGCGGATCAACGAGTCAGGAGATCGAGACCATCCTGGCTCACAGGAGTGAAACCCCGTCTCTACTTAAAAAAATACAAAAATTAGCCAGGGCGTGTTGGCGGGTGCCTGTTAGTCCCAAGGCTACCGGGGAGGCTGAGGCAGGAGGAATGGCGTGAACCTGGGAGGTAGAGCTTGCAGTTAGCCAAGATCACGCCACTGCACTCCAGCCTGGGCAACAGAGTGAGACTCCATCTCAAAAAAAAAAAAAAAAAAAAAAAAAAAAAAAAAAGAATGTATTGGATGTAAGTGAAAATGAACAAACAGGCTCAGAGGTGAAGGCACTTGTCACAGGCTGCACGGCCAGAGAGAAAGTGGCTCATCGGCAGAGATGCCCAGCAAACACCTCCCCAAGAGAAGGAGGCTCTTGTCACTGAAGATCCATTTCTTTTGCAATGAAAGACAGTGTTGTGTTGGGGGAGGGTGGAGCTTTTCTTCCCAAATATCACAGGAGGCTCAGAAGCTTCATTGAGGATCCACCCCTGGTCCTGTATCACTCAGAAGCAGGCACCCTCTCCTGGGAAACCCCCCAGGAAATCCTCCTTTTCTCCTTGCCTCCCAGGAGGCCCAGAGGGCCTCGATGAGTCACAATACTGTTTGTCAAGAGTCATTGGCCCTGGAGCTCAGGATCTCAAGCCAGGTCATCCAAATCAGGGTAGGGGACAAGGATGGGGGGCTAGGGAGACCAAAGGTGGTCCAGGAAGGGAGGAGAAAGGGACAGCTAATTCATCTTGAGCGCCTACTAGGAGCTGGCATGGGGCAAGACATTTTAGAAGTATGTGACCTCATTCCAGCTCCCAGCCCCAAAAGGCTAACTTTGATTACTCCTGTTTCCCCAATGAGGAAACCGAGGACTGGAAATGGATCCAGTAACAAAGTAATGGAGCAGCCAAACTGGGATTCGGGCCTCCTCTTGAACCCCGCTCCGTGGCCCCCCGCACCCTGACCATGCTGGTTTCCCCCAACCACATCTGCACCATGTGCCCCCTCTCGGCACCTGGCCTCTGCCCAGGCTGCTCCTTCTGCCTGAAACACCCTTTCTTTCCTGGTGTACGTTAACTTCTACTTGATCTTCAGGCCTCAGCTTAAGTGTTATTGCCTGTTACGGCCTGAATTGTGCATCCTCCAATTCATATGTTGAAGTCCTGACCCCTGTTAATGTGACTGTATTTGTGGATAGGACCTTTTTAAAAATTTTTAAATTTCTTCTGAGAGTGAGTTTTGCTCTACTGCACAGGCTGGAGTGCAGTGGAGTGATCGTGACTCACTGCAGCCTCAATTTTCTGAGCTCAAGTGATTCTCCTGCTTCAGTCTCCCAAGTAGCTGGGACTACAGGCATGTAACACCATGCCTGGCTAATTTTTTTTTTCTTTTTCATAGAGATGAGGTCTCACTATGTTGCCTAGGATGGTCTCGACTCCCTGGGTTCCAGCAATTCTCCTGCTGGGTGGAGAGAGGGAGCTGGCAGGCCGAAGCAAGAGACGCTGCAGCCTGAACCAGAGCAGGGGCAGTGGAGGGGCCACCGAGAACCAGTGCATGGGAAGGTGATCTGATCGCAGATGGAAAAAGTATATTCCTTCTTGGGTAGTGTGTCCTATATCTCCAGATGTGTAAACTGAGGCCAGATCACAACAAAGTGCTAGGATGTCACAGGAGTGACAATGCACCTGGCCAAGACAGAGCCTTTCAAGACGTGACTAAGTTAAATGAGGTCCTTAGTGTGGCCGCACTCTAACATGACCGATGTCCTCATAAGAAGAACAGATTAGGACACAGACATTCACAGAGAGACCATGAGAAGACACAGACAGAAGTGACTGTCCACAAGCTAGGAAGAGAAGCCCCAGAAGAAATCAACCCTGCTGACACCTTGATTTTGAACTTCCAGCCGCCAGAGCTATGAGAAAATGTCAGTGGTTTAAGCCACCGGTCTGTGTTACTCTGTCATGGCTGCCCAAGCAGACTCATTAGGTGGCCTCCGAGAAGCCCTCCCTGAACCCCCACTCCTAAGCTGGGACCCTGTGAATGCTGTGTCCTTCATGGTGCCTCTCATGACCACAGTATTCTGTGTATTTCTGTGACCATTTGGTTAATGTCTGTGTCCTCCATAGATGGTGACAATCACAAGGGCACAGACGGGATCTGCCTTGGTCTCTGCACACTGTCAGGTGCATAGTGGGTTCTCCCTGAATATGTGCGGAGTGAGATGAGAAGGGAAGAGCCAAAGAGGCTCTGCGGCCTCGGGAGCTCTCCTGCCTCCCTCTGTGCCTCTATTCCCTGACCAAAACAGCACCACCAAGGCTTCTGGAACTTTTGAACTTCAATCCTCTTCCTCAGCAAATATTTCCTTTCGGGGGGTTTCCCTGGAGCCCCTCAGGTCTGTCAGGCTCGGTTTTGTCCAGTGACTTTAAATCAAATCCTTGCTGAAAAATGTGTAACTCATTCCTGAAGTCAGCAAAAGACAAGGTGCCTCGTCCTCTGCTACTTGTGTCTGTCTTTCCTTGAACCCTGTTCTTCCTGATCCCCCATTCCAGCCCTGCCCAAATCCTGCCAGCTTGGGCTGCACTCCAAACTTCCCTTTTCCAAGTGCTCATCCCTGGGGGCCCAGAGACTTGAAGTGGAGGCTCGGAAAGTGGGAGAGAGTGACCCAAAGTCACACAGCCGAGCAGAGGCTGGTTGATCTGTGAATCTCAACTCTGGCCTGGTCCCATCTCCAGGCGTATCAGCGAAGGCATCTGGTGACACAAGAGTCCTCAGCCCCAGGGGAAACTGCTCTACTTCCTCCATTCATTCCACTGGGCAGGTCTGATCTGAACTGAGGTGGGCCTGGCAGAGATCCTGGGTCACCGAGAGCATGTGACCTGCCCAAGGCCACACAGCCGGTTCATAGTGGAGCCAGAGCTGGAAGTGCCGGAGCCACAGTGGCTGGCCACACAGACACCTTGCTCCTTCTGCACCAGCGACGTGACTGTGCAGGAGGCAGCTTGTGTGATATTGATCAAGCTCCTGATGCAAAGCAGGGTGGGAAATTCTAGGAATCAGGTAGACCCAATTTTAAATCCAGCCATGTGATCTCAGCCAAGGAACTCTGTCTCCCTGGGACTTTTCCTCAGCTGTTACAGGGAGTTAACTGTGTCTACCTGGTGGGGATATGCGTGGGTTGAAACAATGTTTGTGAAACCCGTAACACAGAGCCTATCCACTACATAAAGCAGGGTCAAACTGCTGAGCTCATTGCATAAAGTGGGGTCCACCCTCATGCATCCCCGCCCTGGCCAGGGAGCAACCTCTCTGCCACCGTCCTGCCCTTGCAGACCCATTGCCCCTGCAGTCCCATTGATTTGAGTCCAAGCACCAAGCCTCCTTATCACTTTATTCTGATGGTGCTGAAAGTGCTCAGTGTAGCTAATTAGAACTTTCTCAACATCTCCTCGGTCTCTATTTACTGCTTATACAGAAGAGACACTCTGGAGGCAGGAGCCTCCTCGGCCTCCTGTGCAGCAAAGTCAGAGCAACCCCAGCCAGCCTCTCCGAGGCTCCTCAGTTGGGCATGCCCAGTGCTCCAGCAGGGAGAGGATGGCAGAGGGCTCTACCCACTGCCAAGCTCTGCCACCTCAGGCAAGCCTTTAATGGTGGGCAGGGGGCAAACTCAGACAATGACCAGCTCCTTCTAGCGCTAAAAATGAATTTCGCACACCGCCATTTGCCTACACATGCATCAAGTATCTCTGCAAGGACAAGCAAGAAACCAGTCACAGGGGAATCTTCTGGGAAGGACGCTGAATGGCTGGGGGAAAGAAAAGTTTGTATTTTTAAACTTTTGCATTTTAAATAATGTGAGCACAGCCAGGCGCAGTGGCTCATGCCTATAATCCCAGCACTTTGGGAAGCTGAGGCGGGTGGATCACTTGAGCTCAGGAGTTTGAGACCAGCCTAGGCAACATAGTGAAACCTTGTCTCTACAAAAAATATAAAAAGTAGCCAGGCGTGGTGCCACGCACCTGTAATCCTAGCTACTTGGGAGCATCACTTGAGCCTGGGGAGGTGGAGGCTGCAATGAGCTGTGATCATGCCACTGAACCCCAGCCTGGGTGACAGAATGAAACCCTGTCTCAATGTAACAGTAATAATGTGAATGTACTCTACATTTAAACAAAGTTGAAATTAAAAATAATAAAATCTAGATTTCAAGTGAAGGGATTAAAATCCCCAGCTTCCCAAGTTTGTATGACCTCTCTTAAGGGATTCCCAGTGCTGCTGCCCTGGGTCATTGCTGCTGACAACTGACAACTGGCCACAGAGGAGCTTGGCTACGAGAATGAGCCCAGTAAGGGTCACTTCACCTTATGGGCCTCAGTTCCTCCTTACGATCAAGACAGCTGCTGAAATCCACATCGTAATCTCACCCTGATTTGCTGGTCTCTTCTTTTGATCAGATCTGGGGAGGGCATGAAACATTCTGTCATGGAGGCCCTAGGGTGTGTGTAAGGGGGTGAGCTCACAAAAGTCCAAGGGGCCTCAGCACCCTGAATGAGACTATTGAGGGTATCACCCCTGAGGCCCTCTTGTTTTACCGATGAAGAAACTAAGGCACAGATCTAGAAAGGGACTGTATGCTGAGATCACACAGCTGGCTGGGTACACGGCTGCCCCACCACCCCGCACCACTCATCCCCTGACAGCCGTAACCAAGGATTCCAGCTGCACCGGCAGGTGGAGGATCTGGCCTGACTGTGGCCCTTTCCTCTGACTGGTGGAGCTGGAGGGTCAGCGGTGCTGGGGCTGGCTGGGCCTTGCAGGCTGTGGTATGGAGTCTGGTCTTTGTCCTAAGAGCCCCTGGGGAGCCACTGAAGGGTTTTAGGCTAGGAACTGATGATGTGTGATTTATGTTTCAGAAGATCGCTCTGGCTGCTGGGCGGAGAGAGGGAGCCGGCAGGCCGAAGCAAGAGCCGCTGCAGGCTGGATGAGAGCAGGAGCAGTGGAGGGGCCGCTGAGAACCAGTGCAAGGGAAGGTGAGCCGATCGCAGATGGAAAAAGTATATTCCTCCTTGGGTAGTGTGTCCCGTATCTCCAGATGTGTAAACTGAGGCCAGATCACAACATGATGGGGCTGTTGTAGAAGAGAGTTGTAGCGTGGCCATAATGCCAAGATTCCAGATCACCTCCTCCAGGAAGCCTTCCCTGGCCCCCAGGTATCCCCCATGGGACTACCCTAGGTCATAATCATCGGGTTCTGGATTTCTGTCTTTCCCTATCATGAAGGCAGGGGCCACTGCTTTCCTTTCTGGACTCCCAGTGCTCAGCAAACAGCCTGGCACATAGTAGGACCTCATACCTCAACCTCCCTTCCCTTTCCTTTTCCTTCTATCTCCACACCCCTGCCCCAGGTTTTGCATTCAGGTATCCCCAAAGCCCAGCCCAGATGCTGGCACGTAGTAGGTACTCAGTAGATGTTTCTTGAATTGGATTCTCTTCAGGTCAGAAATTTAACACACAGTAGGAACTTGACAAATGTTCAGCCCTTTCTCCTCAAGGGCAGAGTCAATGACAAATTTCCCAGAGTCACTGGGAGCTCTCTTTGTTACAGGCACTGCTCGGAGCACTTGAGCTAGGACTGTTATTACGTTCATTTTGCAGACCAGTAAATGGAGGCCTACACCGGGGAGGGAATTTGCCTGGACCACACAGCTGTCAAACAGTGGAGCAGGCATTGCAACCCAGGCCCCCAGGCACCAGGACTGGAATGCATGGCCTAGTTCTGAGGGCCCAGTGGCTGCCACTGTTCCTGGCACTTAGTAGGTACTGAGGTGTGTCTGTAACAGGCCCCAGAAGGACACAGTCACCTCCAAGCTGGCTGCTGCCCTCCTCCCAGGCGTGGGCATCCCTCTCGCCTGAGTGGGCAAAGCTGTCCCAGGGGGCCACTGCCAGCCTGGGCCTGCCCAGGCCCTGCCGCCCACGCGGCCTCCCTGAGCCACCAGCAGGCCAGCAGTGTGGCCTGCCCTGGGGGACCGAGCCTCCCTCTGCCTCCAGGGTGGCCCAGACAAAGGCGGCGGTGTGCCCGGCCCCCTGGCATGCAGGCTGCCTTCTTGTCCTCCTCTTCTCGCTCCAGGGCACTCGCAGAGGTTCTTTTCACAAAGGAGCTAGAGGAGGGGGGGGCAGGGCTGGGCAGCCCCAAGGCAGGGGAAGGGAGTGCTGGTAAGGCCACACCCTGCCAGGCCTGACTCCTCTCCCAGCCCTCACACTGGCACCCAGTGGGCACCAATCGTGGCCTGCTGAATAATGACCTTCTGAGTACTGAGTGTGGCCAGGATGGGGCCCTGGCACATGTGGACGCTGCTAATCCTCCCGACAAGAGATGGGGTTTCACACTTAGGCTGGGGAGGGGAGCGTGTCAAGGCAGCTATTATATCCCCAATGTAGTCAAGAGGAAACTGAGGCTCAGAGAGGCTGAGCCACCTGTCTAAGGTCATACAGTTCAAAGTGGGGCAAACTTGCCCCCCACCCAGGTCTATCTGATTGCCACAGATGGCATGCTACCTGCTGCCCCAACTGTCACCTAACAAACAATTAATAATAAAAAGAGAAACAATGAACATTTAGCAAGCATTTAATATGTGGCAGGCACTGTGCCTAAGGCATTACCTATATTATGTGATTTAATCCTCACAACAACCTTGTGAGGTAAGAACTGTTATTATGTCCATTTCATAGATGAAGAAACTGAGGCCAGCAAGGGGGGGCAATGCACTGAAGGACAAACGCAAGAATTTGGTGGAGTGGGTTTCAACCCAGCCCTCCAGAACCTGCGTGCTAAACCACAGTTCTATCTTGGACAGCTGGACAGGGGGATGGACAGAATGACAGATGGGATTGATGATTGATAGCTATGCCCCATGTGCACCAGGCCTGAGGCTGAGCACCTAGTGGGAGCTTAGCCAGCAGCGGCCACGAGAACACGGCCACGAGAACACGAGGCGTTCTCACACAGTGCCGGCTGGAGGGGCCTCATGTTCCCAGCAGGGCCGGAGCTTGGGGGCGGTGGGCAGTGTGCCTGGGCTGCCAGGGCGGCCCGACTCCCTCCGGAGCCGAGCCACGGCATGACGGATGTGCCCGCCACCATGGGGAGCCCAGGGTAGAGCAGTTGCCTGGAAACAGGCTGCTCTTATGGCCCACACTCAGACCTTTGTCACCATCTCAAGGACCTTTTTTCCCTCTTCCTCCTTTCTCGCTGGAGCCAGACCCGGCACGCAGGTGAGAAACCACAGCCAACCCCACCAGCAGCCCCCTGTCACCAGGGACCACGGGGGCCCTTGGAGCCTGGTTGCGGGGGGAGGTAGGTGGGTGCTGGGAGGATGAGGGGAGCCTGCAGCAGGAAGACAGCACTCCATGAGTGGCCCAGCCAAGGCTTGGAAAAATCCCGACGCTGGAATGCTTCTCTCACTGGCTTTATTTTCCCCTAGCTTCCCTGACAAAAAACGAGGCTGAGTCCTTTTTCTTAATGGCGCAATACAAGAAGCATCAGCTTGCAGAGCCAAGGGTGTGCCCAAAGGATCTGGGCAGGGCTGGGCCTCTGGGGGGCCCAGAGCAGGGGACAGGTGTGGTGCCCCCAGCACAGCAGGCACTAATTGGCTCTCATGCTGGTGGCCTTGAGAGGGGATTAACTGGGCCCTGGGGAACTGGCTGGGGACGTTGGGCTTGGGGATAGGAGTGTGGGGGAGCAACCAGTGAGGACTCTGGGGCCACCCGAGCATGGCAAATCCCAGCTTCGTCTCTTGGGCAAGTTACTTCTCTCCCTTGTGACTCAGTTTCCTCCTCAATGAATGGGTAGAACCGAAAAGGGTGGTTATGAGAATGAAACAATATAATTCATGTAAAGTACCTAGCACATTAGCTGGGCATGGCGGCACGTGCCTGTAGTCCTAGCTATTCGGGAGGCTGAGGTGGGAGGATGTCTTGAGCCTGGGAGGTTGAGGCTGCAATGAGCCGTGGTCACGCCACTGCACTCCAGCCTGGGTGGCAGAGTAAGACTCTGTCCCAAATAAATAAATAATAAAATATCTAGCATATAGCAAGTGGTCAATGAAAGACCACGGGCGCGCTTACTCCGAGGCGCCATAGGGTGCCTGGCTCCAGGCAGGCCATCAGGACTATTCCATTCTCACTCCTAAGCACTCAGGGAGGCAGGAAGTCCACAGTCCACTCACTGGCCACAGGCAGAACTGAGGCTCCAGGAGGAATGGCATTTGCCTAGGTGACACTGGGGAGCGTGAGATGTCAGACTGACTTCCACCCACCACCCGCCCATCAGGCTTCCGGTTTCTCTATCTCAGCCACTATCTCAACCTCCCCGACTAACAGTGCTGTACGTTGACTCTGAAAATCAGACCTCAGCGCCACCTGCCCCAAACCTTCCTGGGCTCCCCAGTGCCCATATAAAATCCAGGCCGACTTGCTGAGTACTAGAGGCCTGTGTGCTACAGCTCCACCTACCTCAGGTTTAAATGACACTTCCGTGACTCTGCACAGGCTGTCTCCTCTACCTGGGACACCCACCCTCTGCTTAGCCCCTTAGTGAGCCTCAGTCCTAGGGTATACTGGCCAGAAAATCTCCCCAGCCCACATTCCCCAGGCCAAGCCAGGGACTCCTCCTCTGCTCCACACCCTCTCTGTAGCCCTGGGAGATCTCCTCCCCGGAGTCACCAGCCAGCGGGGAGAATGCTCCCAGCCTGGTATCCTATATCCGGAATCTCTGCCTTCCCTTGACCTCCACAGCTTCCCGGCTGGCACCCTTTGCCCTAGGCCTGGCTGCCACTCCTTTTCTCACTCAGCATCCACAGCCCTCGGCCCTCCCCATTCTGCTCCTGTGGGAGGGGCCTTTCCCTGATCACCCCAAGCCACAAGCTGACAGCTCTATTGCTCCAGGAGCTGCTGTGTTCCTGAGGAGGGCAGGGAGGGTGGAGGGGAGGGAGGGTGGAGGGGAGGGAGACTGGAGAAGGAGGGTGGAGGGGAGGGAGGGT
>NW_016807905.1:291673-307041 GCF_001698545.2 Rhinopithecus bieti
AGGGAGGGAGGGTAGAGGGGAGGGAGCAAGAGTGGGGAGGGAGGGAGGGTAGAGGGAGGGAGGGAGAGAGCCTCACCCTTACAGAATACTTGCCCTGGGTCAGGCCCTATTCCAGGCACATGGCCAACCAATATCTCGATGACTCCATTTCATAGAGGACCGAAAGGAGATTGGGGTTGGAGAGATGAAGCCTCCCTCTTGCCTTAGGGCCTGAGGCCTCGCTGGGCTTTTCTGCTGCCTGTGCTGCTCAGGCGATTACGGTGTCCCCAAGGGCCATCACAGGGCTTGCATATTCCTCATGTTCTCTCACCTGAGCCAGCCAGCCCAGGCCCAAGGCAATGGCAGCGGTAGCAACAGCAGTAATCTTAACACCGGCTGATAACAGGCACCATTTAGGCACTGGGCTCCAAAATCCACATAATACTAAACATGAAGAAACTGTTGCCCAGAGAGGCCAAGTGACTTATGTAAGGTCACACAGCTGACAAGCCATAGCGCTAGGACTTCATGGAAAAGCCATGAAGTCCCAGAGCCCAGGACATTGCCTGGTCTCCCGGCCAAGGTGGCAGCAGCCCCCAGGCAGCTGTGGCC
The DNA here is from genome assembly GCF_001698545.2 of Rhinopithecus bieti. Classification (NCBI taxonomy): domain Eukaryota; kingdom Metazoa; phylum Chordata; class Mammalia; order Primates; family Cercopithecidae; genus Rhinopithecus; species Rhinopithecus bieti. The sequence continues at coordinate 292,265 of NW_016807905.1, forward strand.
CCAATTCTGGTCACTAAGCCCTGAGTTTGTCCCCGGCGGCTATCCACTAATTAGCCAGGCGGTTCCTGCCTGCTCAGTGGCTGTTTTGGAACAATTCTCCCAGGAAAGGCCGAGCTTGCAGGAGCAGGAAAGGTAATTGCTAATTTGCACGAGAGGAGACAAAGGGACAAAGGCGCCCTTGGCTGCCTGGGTGCAGCCTGAGCCGGCTTCACATCCAGAGCTCCCTGCCACTTGCCATCCGCCATGGTGGGCCCTGGAACGTCTCTCTGTCCCCATTACACATCCACACAGTCTCTGTCCAGTGTGGGCCACCCGGCCATGCCCCAGGAAGGCCAGAAGAGAGCATTAACATGGCCCTGTCACCCTTCAGAGCACTGCAGGGGAGGTGGACAGGGAGCTATAGATTGAAAAAGCGGATGACTCCCACGAGTATTCCAGCATCTTCTGGATGCTCTGCGTGTGTTGCTTATGGAACCTCACAGCCACTCATGGGTTGATACTGCTCTCAGCCCCATTTACAGGGGAGAAAACTGAGGAACAGGGATGAAGCGACTGCCCAAGGCCACCTGCTAGGACATGAAGGAGCCAGGATTAGAGCTCAGCCCATCTCGCTGCTGAGCTTGTACTATTCTCACTATGATCTAAATTGAGACTGTCTAGTTCAAGGCTCCCATTTTGCAGTGGAAGAAACTGAGGGTAGAAGGCTACAGAATGGAAGAAGCTGGGCTTTGGAGTCCCAGCTCTGCCTCGTATGTCCTGTGTGCTTCAGGACACCATCTTCCCTCTTTGTACCTCAGTTTCTTCATCTGTAAAATGGGCTAGGAATCTCCGAGTTGTGTGGGCACTGGGGAAAGGATATCTGGCCCTTCGAGGTGCTGCTCAAAGTGGGCTTCCTGATTGCTCCTTTGAGGGGTCCAGCAGCCCAGTGCCTCAGCGGGCCTGAAGCAGGTGCAGCTAGAGTCAGGGGCCAGGAGCCCTGTGAGATGAGACTCAGGCTGCAGGAACCAAGGAGCAGAGACTTGTGGGCAGGGCCCACTGTCAAGGGCTGGGAGGCTGCGCCGTGGCCAGCAAGGCTGGCCCAGGGAGGAGAGGGCCCGCCGGCACAAAGTCCGTCTGCCAGTACCTGCCCGAGCTGTGACTAGCACCCTGGGGCTTGGCATCAGGCAGGCCCCGGTCCAAACCCCACCAGGCATGTGCCTCTCTGAACCTCAGCTTCCTCATCTGCAGCCCCTCACAGGGCTGTCCTGAGGCTCAGAGAAGCTGACAGGGACAGGCATCTGGATGACAAGGCACTGGGGCCAGGCTATTGAGGGAACAGTCTGGAGACTCCGCCTTCCCAGCCCAGCCAGGCCAGACACCGGATGGACACACAGGCCGAGTGGACGGTCACGTGAGGTACCTCTTCCTCTTCTCGCCGAGACCTGCCCTAGACTCTGCCTGCCTGCGGCCTGAGCTTCCTCAGGCTCCCGGCCTTTCAACATCCTTACAACAGACCTCCTGTCCCACCAAGCCGTGCCTTACAAAACCTGGCCGGGACCACAAATCTGAAAGGCGCTATTATTGCATAGCACACATGTGCAGGAGGTGCATGCGCGGGGCTGTTCGTGGTGAGGGGTGTAAGAGCGCTGGACGATTTCCCCTGCCCTGAACCCCCTGGGCTCTCTAAGCCAGGAGAGCCTGGTCCTAGCCCTCCATCAGTCCTGTCTCACTGTCACCCTGGGCAAGTCACACGTCCTCTCCAGGCCTCAACTCACCCCCTCTGTAAACTGGGGCTACTGTTTCTTGTTCCGTCTTCCTCATGGGGTTCCTAGAGGACTCAAGTGACAGGACAAATTTCCAACAACGTTGAAAACAATTCGGTCATACCAGAATGTTAGGTTCTGGTTTTAAACATTAGGCACGGTGGCTCATGCCTGTAATCTCAGCACTTCGGGAGGCTGAGGTGTTGGAAACCAGACTGGGCAACATGGCAAGACCCCATCTCTAAAAAAAATAATAATAAAAAAAAAGAAGAAAAAAAAATTAGCTGGGTGTGGTGACGTACACCTGTAGTGCCAGCCTCAGGAGGCTGAGGTGGGATGCTTGAGCCCAGGTCAACGCTGCAGTGAGCTGTGATCGCACCACTGCACTCCAGCCTGGGCAACAGAGCAAGGCCCTGTCTTAACAAATAAGAAAATAAAAATAAACATTTACTGAGAAGCTCCTATAAGGCAGGTCCCAGGCTGGGCACTTACACACACACTTCCCAGAGTAGTCTCTGTAAGTCCCATTGCAACCCAGATCTGTGGGCCTCCTGTCCCTGTTTAGCAGTTGAGGACACTGAAGCTCAGAGAGTGATCTGCCTAAGATCACATGGCTGGAAAGCAGTGGACCCAGGATTCAAATCCAGGGCCATCTGAGAATCCGCCACTCATGGTGAGGAGCTAGATGATGGTAGCCTCTTTTCCGAGTCCCCGTGGGTCTTCAAACCCACTCAGCACTTTTAAGATATGGGCAGCAAGGCACCTGCCCCAGCCCCACCTAAGAGGCTGGCATCACTGACTCCCGTGGGAATGGGCTATGAGGACTCAGAAATCATTTTGTTCTGAGGCCCAAGGTCCTGCAGAGTAAAATGTGGTCTTTTGATTCCCAAATACAGGGGGTGGGAGGAGCTGGGGACCCTGGCCTCCTTGCAGTTCCTCAAACCAGACACACGCCTGCCTCGGGGCCTTTGCACTTGCTGTTTCCTCTACTTCAAATATTTTTCCACCCAATTCCTGCATAACTTGGGCTTTGCTCAAAATGTCACATTTCATAGGTGAAGGCCTCTCACTGAGGCCCTCCCTGACACCCTGTTTAAAATTCTAACACCTCCCGCCCCAACCCCTCAAGTTCCCCTGGTTCTGCTTTACTTTTCTCCACGCATTTACCAGCGTCTGACACAGTGGGCCTGTTCCTTGTTTATTGGGTACTGTCAGCCTGCCCTAGAACGTCAGCTCTCTGAGAGCAGGGATTTTGTTTATGCCTCCAGAGTAGGGTGTCTAAGACAGAGCAGGTGCTTGCCAAATATTTGAACAAGTGAATCAACCTGAGGCCCAGAGAGGAAAGCTGGTGGGCCCCAGGCTGCACAGGAAGAGCCGGGGCAGTATTTGTGTCCTGGCCTTCTGCCCCCAGCCCTGGGCATCTGTCCCCTCTCTTTACTGGCATGGGATCAGCTTGGGTTTGCTAGAATCAGGGGTGCAGGAGCCTGGGTCCCTGCCTCCTTCCCTTCCTGAGAGATATGGGAGCCAGCAATGGGTGGGAGAACAGCCCCCACCCTGGGGCCTGTGTTGGGGGAAACAGCAATGTGGTTGTGTAGAATGTGTCCTTCCAAGAGACCCTGGCTTCCCACCTGCCCCACTCCCCATTCCGTTTCCCAGGGGCAAGGCTGAGAACAGAGCCTTCTTTTCTTTCTTCCTCCTGATTTAGGGAATGAAATCTGCCCCAGACACACTAGCTGCCATGGCGAGGTGGCAGTTCCTTGCCTTCCTGGTGGCCTTCATGGAGGATGGTTCTCCCCTTTCGCAGACAAGGTGCTGAGGGCAGAGGAGCCATGGCACCATTTGTCCAAACTTACTTGGGCAAAACCAGACCTCAAACTCTGCTCTGGCAAGTCAGATTCATATACTTTCCCTGTGCTGAGCCCCCCACAGAAGGAGGAAACTGCCTGCTGGAAGCGGCAGGTGGCCATAGCTGGGAGCAGCTGCTGGTCAGCCGCCTGCCTGAGTGTACATCTGGGTGCTGCCCTTTGCTCACAGGGGCCCTTGGGCAAGTTGCATAAGATCTCAGCGCCTCTGAGCATTGCTGCAGGAGCCCAGTGTGCAAACACACAGGGAGCACTTAGTATAGACTGGCACTCAGTGAGTGCTCAATAAACGTGAGCTGACACACTACCATCAACACCATCATTGCCATCAACACCATCACCATCACCACCACCATTGTCATCACCACCATCATCACCACCACCACCATCATCACCGTCACCATCATCACCATCACCACCATCACATCATTCACCTAATCACTATCAACACCATCATCACCATGCAGCCATCTTCATCACCATCATCACCACACCATCTTCATCACCATCACTATCAACACATCATCCACATCCCATCATCTTCATCACCATCATCACCACACCATCCATCACCCATCATCTTCATCACCATCCATCACCCTACCACCAATCATCATCACCATCATCTTCATCACCATCATCACCATCATCACCACCCACCACCATACATCACCAAATCATCTTCATCACCATCATCACCATCATCACCACCACCACCATCATCACCGGTCACTCATCACTTCATCACCATCATCACCACACCATCATCATCATCACCATCACTATCAACACATCATCACCATCACCATCTTCATCACCATCATCACCACCACCATCTTCATCCACCCATCACTATCAAACACCATCATCACCATCATCTTCATCACCATCATCACCACCACCACCATCATCACCATCATCTTCATCACCATCATCACCACCATCACCATCATCTTCATCACCATCACTATCAACACCATCATCACCATCCCATCATCTTCATCACCATCACCACCACCATCATCACCATCACCACCATTAATACCACTGTTACCATTACCATCACCACTATAATCATCATCATCATGACCCCCATCACCATCCTCACCACCATCTCCACCATCCCCACCATCCCCAACACCCCCAACACCGTCAGCACCACCACCACCACCACCACTGCCGTAACTGTGTCATGTAGCATCTGTTCCCCACAATATGTCCTGAACTCTGCCAGGGCAAGAACCACATCTATGGGTCTCAACACTGCACCCCAGGAGGCCCTCTCCAGGTTGCTAAATGGATAAATGAGTGAAGAGTTCTTTGTGGAGGGCAAAGCAGCTGATGAGGAGGAGACTGATTCACCCCTCCAGCCCCTTCCCCTCATTCCTGTAAATTCTGCTCCCATTTAGGACACTGCGCCCTAGAGCCTACAGCCTCCCTGGACCTCAGATTCCAGTCTCTGTCCTGCACACACTGGACCAGACTCACTCCCTCAACACCTCCCTCCCCTTGTTCTTCCTGCTCTACAATACTCAATGGCTCCCAATCCCTGAGATCCGGCTTTCTGGGGCCCCATTATGGGGCCATCCAGCGATATCTCTCCAGCCCTGCACCTCCCTTCAAGCCAGTTTCCTTCCCTCCTTCCCACCGCCTGTGCCCCTGCCCCACCTGGGCTTCCCAACATGGCCAAGAGGAAGTGGAAATCCTCTTGATGGGGCTTGAGGCCCATGGTGACTCAGCCCTGCTGACCCCGCCAGGCTCCTGAGTCTCTCCATCCTGGGACTGGAAGAGCCTGATCGTTGGGTAGGTCAGGCCCCCCTTGATGGGACTGCAGGCTGCTTGTGTGGGGGACCCTGGCCATCTCGCCAGCCCTCATGTTGGCCCCACAACAGCTCTGCTTCTCCATTTTGCAAAGGAGAAAACTGAGGCACAAAATGGATAAAGACAAGGCTTGAGGCATTCATTTAAAAAATATCCACTGAGTGCTAGGAACTCAGCAGTGAACAAGACAACAAATATTCTTGTCCTTATGGAGCCCAAGAGAAACACGCACAAAAACACAGCATTTGTCATATATCCATAAGGGCTCCAAAGTTAGTGTAAGGGCTGGAGAGTGATGGGAGCCAATGACATTTTGAAAAGACAATCAAGGAGGGCGTCCCCGCGGAGGTGACATTTCAGCAGAGCCCAGTGAAGTCCAGGGGAACAGCCAGGAGGCCAGTGTGGCTGAAGGAAAGTGAGCAGAGGCCAAGGAACTGGAGAGAGGGACCAGAGCTGGGCCTTGCAGGTCATGGTGACTTTTGCTTGGAGAGTCAAGAGAAGCCACAGGAGAGTTTTAAGCAGAGAAGGAGCATGGTTAGGTTTACATTTTTAACACAGCACTTTGGCCACAGTGTGAAGTGGGGAGGAAGTAAGAGGGAGGACAATGAGTGCTACAGCTGGGGAGGCAGTGACAAGAGCTGGGGTAGGGTGTAGCGATGAAAAAAGCCTTGCACTCTCACACTCCCTAGAGCACTACTTCCTGGGAAAGGGGGACTAAAAGGAGCCAGACACCAGGGCAGCAGGGCCGACATGGGGGACTCCAGGCAGAAGCCATGTCCTGGAGCTCAGTAAGCCTGGCACAACCAGGAGAGGGGCTGGCTCCCTCAGCCAACCAGCTGGAGAGCATACCAGCCCCTAGGCTGCCCCTAACCTCCAGCCAGGGGGGTACCTGGTACTCCCAGCTCTGAGAGGGCAGAGATCAAGTCCTGTTCACCACCACGGAGGCAGTACCTAGCACAGCTCCTAGCAAAGAGTAGGTGCTCTGGCAATCTTTATGGAATGAATGACAGGACCTGGTACATAGCAGGCACCAATCAAAATGTGCTGAACAAATCAATGAATGAATGGATTGCCTGCAGCCCTGTATCATTTGCTGGTAGTTTCTCGTGTTAGTCTGAGTTTCTTAAAATAATTACAACTGCCGCGATCACAGACCGTTGCCAGGAGCCAGGCCCTGGGCTAAGTCTCTTACCAGCATGAAACAACCCCAAACAGCAGGTTCTATTACTAGGCCCATTGTACAGAGGAGGAAACTGAGGCCAAGAAAGGTTAATTAATTTCCCTGAGGTCACTCTGTTACTAAGCAGCACTGCCAAGATTCCAACCCAGGGCTAGGTTCTTCTCAGCTACGTGTTAATACCTCCTGAACCAGGATCTTATCAATGACACCATCATTCCCAACTCAACTGTAAATCCTCCTGAGGGCAGGGATCCCTGGGGTCCCTGATGAACACTCCAATCCTCCATCACATCTTAGGCGCTGCGTTGGCTCTCCACAGCAGCTCAGAGAATGGCACCGCCTTCCTGATAAGGAGCCCAAAGGCTTGGAGCTTGGGAACTTTTCCAAGAATGGTACCACAAAGGGGCAGCAGAGAAAGGCCTTGAGCCCCCATCTTCTGGGGCCTGGCCAAGCGCTCTTTCCATAGTCCCCTTCCCCTTCCTGTCCCCACGGCCACCCTGTGTACCCAGCACAGGGGCAGGGATTGAGTTCCCAAACCACGAGCCCTGCACGAAGCAGCAGCTAATTCCTGAGGTCCAGTGGGTATCCAGAAAACCCGCCCACACCAGAGGCCATTCTCAAGGTCTGGGGCCACTGGATTGACCCTGGGCTGACCTCTTACCTCTACCTCTCTTTTTCCTGAATAGGCAAAACCACAAAAACTGAGCATTAGGACCTGCACGGGGAGCTGGGCATTTAAACTGCAAGCAAGGCGTGCTTAGCTATATATGCACAATAATAATTAATAATAATAATGATAACAACAGCAGCCGCAGTGATGATGGCCAACACTCACCGAGCACTCAACCACCACCCTTAAGAAGCCCTCAATGCTCACTACAGCCTCCAGGAAAGCAGGTGCCATTAGTACTCCCACTTTTTTGGATGTAGAAACTGAAGCACAGAGAATTTCAGCAAGTTGTCCAAGCCACACAGTTGAGTATGCAGTGAATTCAGGATTCAAACCGAGGAACCCCACCCCAGAGCCAAATATATTGGGCACAGAAGGGAGTGGACCCCTCCAGGCAGGGGAACCAGGGGGCAGGAAATGGGATGGGATGACCACTTATCAGGCCCTAGGAAACTGCTGGTTTGCTTTTTGTTATTTTTGGGTGTTTTTTCTGTTTGTTTTTTTTTAGTCGGAGTCTTGCTCTGTCGCCCAGGTTAGAGTGCAGTGGCGCGATCTTGGCTCATTGCAACCTCTGCCTCCCGGGTTCAAGAGATTTTCCTGCTTCAGCCTCCCAAGTAGCTGGGATTATAGGCGTGCACCACCACGCCTGGCTAATTTTTGTATTTTTAGTAGAGAAGTTTGTTTTTTGTTTCACCAGGTTTCACCATGTTGGCCAGGCTGGTCTCGAACTCCTGACCTCAAGGGATCCATTCATCTCAGCCTCCCAAAGTGCTAGGATTACAGGCGTGAGCCACCATGTCCAGCCAACTGCCGGTTTTGGTTTGGGTTTTAAATCATGTGCGTGTACTGCTTTAAAACAAACCTCTTTCGTGTACCTTCATCCACCTTGCCCCCTCCTAGGAGGCCTATCTCCTCCTCTCCCAACTGCATGGCTCCTTTCCTCACAAGAGGCTTTCCCTGCTTCCTCCCCAGTCACCGAGCATGCTCTCCCTGTCCTAACCCCCCAGGCGGTTGCCCAAGATCATGCACTGGCCACTCATCTGCTCTTAGGGCAGCTGGTAGCTGGCCTGGGCTGGGTGTGGGGCTGCACCTCCCCATTTAGGCCCCACCCGCTGCGCCCAGAGGCCTGGTTTCCCCAGGAGCCAGCAGGAGGCTCTCCCAGCTTCGTCTAACGTGGGGTGGCCAGCGGCTGGCTGTGGGGCTCCATGCTACTCTGTACCCTCCCTGAACTGCAGAATCTCTGGGGGATCTCTGAGGGTGAACCCTACCAATAGACCCTGCTTGTGCCTAATATCCCAAGGTTGGCACCCTCTGCCAAGCAGACTCACACCGGACTCCCCAGCCTGGGACGAACCACGGTCCAAGACCAGGTAATGCCACAGAGGATCCCAGAATCTAAGCCTTGCTGTCAGAAGGGCGGCAATTTAAGGAGCTGAGGACACAACCCTTCCCTGTGCGAGCTCGAGTCTGTGCTCTGCCTCTTCCCAGCTGTGTGCTCTTGTTCATCTCACTTAATGTATCTGAGCCTCCGAATCTCCATTGGCGAGATAAGGATCACAGCGGTCACCAAGTTTGGACAATCACATGGGGTCATGTGCATAAAGTGTTAGCACAGGGCCTGGCACTTCCTAAGCGCTGGACAATACTGGCTGTGTCATGACTGCCATCGTTCTCACTCTGCAGCAGACATGGACTGAGTACTTCATGTATTTCAGATCCTCCCCACAGCAACTCGAAGAAGCAGCTGACATCGCTCTCCCCATTTTATAGATGTGAGAATGGAAGAAGTTAAGATGGATCCAAGCCAGTTGGTGAGTCAGGATTCGAACCCAGGGCTCTCGGACCCGCTCTCAGTCCCATAATGCACAGCCTGGACTCCGTGGAGCCCACTGCCCCTCGCCCCTGCTCCCCGATGACCAGCCTCTGATTGGAGCAGCAGGACTCCCAGCCTCCGCTTCCCACCACCTTTGGTTTGGCGCCGTCCCTCTGCCCTCTGGCTTCCATCAAGGCCCCCCTCCTCCAGATCTGGGGGCTGGGGCCCTGTCAATCCAAGCCCAGCTGACCACCGCCCTCCTGGAAGCCCCCCAGCCCAGTTTCCCTGCACACAGTCTGGCTTCACTTCTACCTCTGCCCACTGCCCCTTCTGCAGTTCTCTGCCCCAGTGTCCCCTGCCCCTGCCCCGGACGCCATGTCCATAGGTCTCACTGCCACTGGCCACGCCACAGGCATAAGCAAAGAGCAGCTCTTGTTTCCCAAGCTGAGCACTTGGCATGGAGTCTCTCTTCACCTCCCCAAGGCAGCCCTGAGATAGGTCATACTATTGCATCCTCTTTTTTTTTCTTTTTTTTTTTAGACAGGGTCTCGCTGTCACCCAGGCTGGATAGAGTACAGTGGCACAACCATGGCTCACTGCAGCCTTAACTTCCCAGGCTCAAGTGTAGCTGGGACCACAGGAATGGCGCCACCATGCCCAGCTAATTTTTTTAGTTATTATAGAGACAGGGTCTCGCTATATTGCCAGGGCTGGTCTCAAACTCCTGGGCTCAAGCAATCCTCACACCTCAGCCCCCCAAAATGCTGGGATTACAGGCATGAAACACTGTGCCTGGCCTGGATCCATTTAACAGATGAGAAAACTGTGGCTCAGAGAGGGGCAGCAACTTGCTTCAAGGTCATTCAGCTAATGAGTCACAGAGATCCACTGAAACCCCGGCCAGTCTGAGCTCCAGACACCTACTCGGTGGCACTGCTTCACCTGGCTTCATCACAGCTTCTAGGGTTATTGATTCCATCACAGTCATAATCCCGATTACAGCTCCCTTTCATTGAGGGCTTGACTGTCCACACCTTGGTATAGATACTTCTATACAATAGCATAGAAGGAGGATATAACTGAATCGATAGCTATTATCATCCCATTTTACAGATGAGGAAACGGAGGCTTGGAGAGGGGAAGTAACTTACCCAAGGCTGCACAGCAGTAAAAATGGCAGAACCTGGACCCAGCCCCTAGCTCCAGACCCCCACTGCTCTGCTGACCTGCAGGGGCCTTGAATCAATATAAAGCCCTTCACTCCCAGCCTGCTCCTATCCCAACCTCAAGAGCTCCAGAGAACATCCATCCTCCATGGAGCCTCCCAGCCTAAGCCCTCTGAGCTACCTCCCTTCTTCTCTCCCCTCAGCCCAGGCTTTCATATCACCTCACAGAGAGCCTCAGAGCCACCCCTGGGAGCTTCACAGCTGCCTGGCTTCGGGATCTTTGCTCTGAGAGACCCCAAGATGGAGCAGCAGCCCCTATTCTGTGGCCTGCCTGGCAGGCTTGGTTTTACACCATCTTCCCAGCTACCCCTTGGGGTATGGGTTTTCTCACCCCCTTATATAGAAGGGGTCAGGGATCAAAGCAGGCAAGCCATTTGCCTAGAACCACACAGCTGGTGCCAGAGTTGGGATCCAAATGCAGGACTGTCCTTGGCCATACTGCCTTCTGGATGTCCCTACGGTGGCTCTGCCTAGTCAAGAGCCCCTGTTGCCCGGGAAGACCCCTCTCCACATCCCCATGACAATGACAATCCCACCGGTTAAACATTTCACATGGATTCTTGCCTTTAGTTTTTCCCAATAACCTGTAGGGGAGGAGCAATCATCAGACCCATTTTACAGACGAAGAAACTGAGGCATCTAGTGGTTGCTTAGCTGGGGGCCCAGAAGAGCTTGTGCCTTGGTTTGCTAACCTGTAGAATGGGGTCATAACAGCCTTTCAGGGTGCTTGAGGACCTGCAAAGCTGTGGAAGCCAGGGCCTCTTGGAAACACCCCTGCAGGCTGTCCTCAGACAAGGCCGGAGGCCTGACTGTGTTTTTCTCGACTCGCCAGCATCCAGTTAGGGCCTGGCCTGCTGAAGGAAGGGCCCCATGTCTCCTTGAACATTTCCTCAGCCTGGGGATGCCGAGAAAACGATGAGTCATCCACCCAAGCACAGGCCTCCCAGGAGCTTGTGTCGGGTCCCAGCCGGGAGGGGAGGGTTCCAAGCTGGAGCGGGGGGGGCCTGGGTAACACGATGACTCCCACGCTGGCCCCACCAAGGCCTGAGTCACGGGGTCCCCTCCGCAGCCTCCCACCACCACAGGCTGCCAGCCGGGAGGACACCTTTGGATGCTGCGTCCCAGATCCTGCCCCTGTGCCTTCACCCCAGATCTGCACCCCGGTTTCCTAAACCACTCCTCCCACCCAAGAATCCCAGGGTTGACTGTGACCCTCTAGCCTCCCTCACCCCACTCCCACCTCACCTAGCCCCAGCCACTCAACCTCTGGTCCATTGAGAAAACACGCCATGCCTTTCTCCCCTCATCTCGCTATGCCTCCGCCTGGTTTTCCTTCTCCATCGCCCTCTTGCCTCTCACCACAGCATCTGAGCGTTCCTTCTAAAACCCCAGCGTGACCTTAGCTCCCTCCACATAAGCACCCTCCTGCGAGCTCCCTGCTGTGCCTGAAGCGATGGGCTCCTCAGATCCCTCTCCTCCATCTGGCCCCAAACAATCTTGCCAGCTCACCCCCTCAGGACCCCACTGTGGTTCTCAAGCTGACTTGGCCATTTACTCATCTCCACTCCATCTAGAATGTTCTTCCAAGCATGCTTCTCTAAGAAAATTGGCCCTGGGATCCGTTGTACACAGCCCACGCTGACCCCACCAAAACCAGTCCCACCCCCCCGGAATGAGCTTCCCCATGCTCTGCTCTTGCTGAAAAGTCCTTTTTGGCCTTCAAGGTCTAGGTGAAATGGTGAAATGTCACTTCCCCGAGGACTTCTCAGGCCCTGTCCTGAGGGTGGGTCTGCGCCCTGGAGCTCCTCAGGACCTCTGTGTATAACTGGGCAGTTCTCAGAACCCGGCTCTGTAACATCTGCTGAACCCCCCTGCCCAGTGGGGAGCCCCTTAAGGGCAGGGGCTGGTCTGGGTCCTGGGGATACAGCAGCAAAAAAAAACAGATGCAGTCCGCCCTGCGGGTGCTCATGGCCTTGGGGGAGACAGATCCTAAGCACAGAAACTAGTGAAATACGTAGAATGTCAGGGGGTGATAAGGGCCACGGAGGAAAAATCAAGTAGAAAAGAGAGATGGGAGATGGTCCAAGGGATCTAAGGTGGTTCTCACTGGGTGATCAGGGAGGCCAACTCTGAGCAGGTGACATTTGACCAAAGACCTGAAGGAGAAGAGCTGACCATGCAGAGATCTGAAGAAAGAGTATTCCAAGCTAGGCGCAGGCCAGTGCAAGGGGCCTGGGGCAGGACTGTATTTGGCATGTTGGCAGAATAGCAAAGAGGCCAGTGTGGCTGAGGCCAAATGAACAAGGGCAGAGGGAATTGAGAGCAGCGGGCAGCCAATGCCAGATCGTGCAGGGCTCTGCAGGCAACTGGGAAAGCAATGGCTCTTGCTTTGAATGAGACAAGTCTTGGTGGGTTCTGGACAGAGGAAGAAGAGAACCTGACTTGGGGTTTCCAAGGTTTCCTCTGGCTGTCTGTGGGAAGAAGGGGTTATGTGGGCAGGGAACAGGGTAGACATAGGGGGCTCCGTGGGGAGGCTGCTGCCTCTCCAGGCTTGGACCAGGCTGGAGGCAGTGGAGGCCATGAGACATGGTAGAATTTGAGATGTGCTTTGAAGGTAGAATCAACAGGATTTGCAAATGGGTTGGACTGGGAGGGAGAGGAGGTCAGAGAAAGGGGTCGGAAGTGACTCTCAGGTGAGGCCGAGGAAGGGGAAGGCTGCAGCTGCTGTGCAGGAAGGACAGCGAGGAAGTGAATGAATGAATGACCTGGGCTTGGGAACCAGAGGCTCACACTCAGCTCTGGAGCTCAGTGGGACCTTGAGTGAGTTCCCTCCACTCTGCCTTAGTTTCCCCATCTGCAGGGGAGGAGCTCCATGTCCAGGGTGGCCAAGAGGACTAGTGCTCTGGGATCCACAACCATGTGGGTGAGAGGATGGGCCCAGCCTCCCACCTGCTCTGCCATCTCCCCACTCCCCCCAACTCCCGTCTGCTGGCCCAGCAGCCCGCCCAGGCCAGGCCTGCAGCTGCAGTTGAAATCCGAGGGGAAGAGCACGGACGAGAGGCAGCGGGGGCATCTGTCTCCCATTAGGCTGGGTCTGGCCAGGTGGGAGGGCTGCCTCGAGGTCTAGAAAGCTTAAGTGGGGTGCCCTCACTAAAGGTGAGAGGGCACCATAAGCCAGGGGTGGATGGAGAGCTAGGGCACCCCTGCTGCCTTCACTCCCAGGGGTCCTCCCATGGACCCCGCCTCCAGGTCCTGGGGTTTGGAGGGTCAGAGTCCTGGAGCTCCAGCCCAGTCATGTGTTCACTGTGGGCCTTGGGGAGGTTCCCTGGCCTCTCTGGTACCAAGTTCTCATCTACTTCACAGAACCCAGGGGAGATTAAATGGAATAATGTATCTGGCACATAGCAGGGGCTTGAAAAATTGGGAGATGGGCTCAGACCCCTGCCGGAGGGAGGCAGTCATTACACCTGCCATTATGTGTTCTCCTTACAAATCCAGACCCCAGGAACTCAGGTTCCCAGCCAGGGGGCCAGACGGGGGTGCGGTCCATATGGAGAAGGCGGGGACCGGGTAGGGGTCGGGTCCATATAGAGGAAGGGCGAGAGGCTTGTCCCTCTACTCAGCAGGTGCCTGCCAGGCCTTGGGAAAGCCCTCCAGCGCCCTTCCTTGACCTCTGGGATCTGACACCTGGGAGGAATTCAGAGGCAGAGAGATCACTGGAGTCTTCTATATGTCATAACGAAAGCTAAGGAGGCTCACTGCAGGGCAGGAACCAGTCAGGGCAGCAAGAGACCCTGAGCCCGCAAGTTCCCAGCTCTGGGGGTTCAAGCCACACCTCCATCCCTCACCAGGACTTCTGGGACCAGCTGCAGTGTCCACCGCCTGTAAGCCCAGCTGCGTGGGAGGCTGAGGCAGGAGGATCACTTGAGCTCAGGAGCTTAAGATCAGCCTGGGCAACAAAGTGAGAATCTGACTCAAAAAAAAAAGAAAAAGAAAAAAGAAAGAAAAGAAAATGAAAAGAAAAGAAAAGCCTTCTCTGTTTAATTCAGTGCAACATTTCTCAGGCCCCTGATAGTGCTGAAAACACAGAAATGACTCAGATACAACCTCTAGGGAACTCATAGTTGCTGCCTACCTACTCTATGCCAGGGACTTGGCTGGGTGCCTCATCTCCACTGTGCCATTTAATATTCACAACATCCTTCATCACCATCCCCATTTTCCAGATGAGGAATACTGAGGCTCAGTGAGATCACATAGCAGCTAACATTTCCTAAGATTTGCTACATTTGGGGGCCCTATGTGCATGAAAGCATTAATTTCCACATCAGTCCTAGAAGAGGAATATGATTACAGCTCCATTTTACTGATGAGAAAATTAAGGCCATGGGAGGCGGAGGTTGCAGTAAGCCAATATTGCATCAAAAAAGAAAGAGAGGAAGGAAGGGAGGGAGGGAGGGAGG
>NW_016807905.1:307358-312602 GCF_001698545.2 Rhinopithecus bieti
GAGGGAGGGAGGGAGGGAGGGAGGGAGGGAAGGAAGGAAGGAAAATTAAGGCCACACTGATAAAAGGGCAGAGATGGGATTTGAACCCAGGGCCCTGTAGCATTAAAGCCCAGGCCCTTTACCTATTCTCTACATCACAGTGGACTTAAGAGTTCTTGTTCTAATAAGCCACTGGCCCTGGTGGGTGCTGTCACCAACTTCCAGCTGCTCCTTTACCTGCTTTGGGGCCCATAGGCCTAGCCTGGTTCTCTTTTTTTTTTTTTTTTTTTTTTTTTTTTGAGACAGAGTCTCCCTCTGTCACCCAGGCTGGAGTGCAGTGGCATGATCACAGCTCACTGCAGCCTCTAACTCCTGAGCTCAAGTGATCCTCCTGCCTCAGCCTCCTGAGAAGCTGGGACCACAGATGTGTGCCACCATGCCTAAGTTTTTTAAAATTTTGTATAGAGATGGGGTCTCACCATGTCCCCAGGCTGGTAGGCCTGGCTTTGACATGAGTGAGCAGGGTGGCCTCAAGCACATTCCTTAGCCACCATCCTCAAATGACAGCAGAGCCTTTTCCAGTTTGCCAAGAAATGGAGCTTTAGAGCCCATTTTCCAGAAAAGGAAACTGAGACTGAGAGAGGCCAGGCAGGCTACTTCTCCGGGGTCATGTGGCAATTAAACAGTTGAGTTAGGACCCCATAGGCCCTGGCCCCCTCCAAGTTCAGAGCCTTTTCTCCCAGGACCTTTCCGCCCCATGCTTGGCTTTGGGCTTTGTTATAGGACCATAGCAAGAGGTGGGTAGGGGGTGGCGGTGGGAAGCTGGAACAAGGAGATGCCTTGGCTGCAGTCATGTCATGGGGACAGGGGCATGGCACCACCTCTTATGGCCACCACTTGGCTTCAGCCAGCTGCTGAGACTCCAGGGATGGCAGGGGCCAGGGCTGCAGCTCGGGTGACTTGATGATGATGGAGGACACCCCGACAGCACCACACTGGCAGACAGACAGGGTGAGTCCGATCCGGATCTCACGCACACACAGTCACACCCGCGGCTGCCAAGGCCCACAGCCCAGGTGCTCACATAGATGCCGACAAACACACAGAGGAGCCTCTCCACCTGTGCCCTGCACACACTCCACACACACACACTCACACAAGCATTTCCAGCCTGCACATAGATAGGAACAGCACACTCACACCCACACAGTTGCACTTTTATACACACACACATGCATGTTCTAGCCCATGAGCACACACGTGCAGGATTCAGTTGCACAACCTCTGAGCTAAGATCTGGCTTGAAGAAGCCCAGATATGCCTGAGGCCCTCCACCTTGGTCCCCAGACAGCCTCAGCCATAGGCTCCCCACCCCCCAATCCGCCCAGCAGCATTTTCAAGGTCCCAGATGGGCCTTCCAGCCTCCCAGACATGCAGGGACGGCAAAGCAGCCTGCAGGGGCCATAAAGGAGAGGGTTTTCCTGCCAGCTCCTACCCAAGGAAGAAAGGTGCACGGTGTCCCCACCCCTAGGCAGAGAGTGACCCAGGACTTAGAGGGGAGGCCCCAGGAAGGCAGAGCCTGACCTGTCTGCATCACCCTGGTACCGAAATGCAGCCCCCCAGAGTTACCCAGGACTATGCCACCCAAATCACAAGGCGTAACTGACAAAAACGCACGCTCTGCCACTCACGAAAAATGCAAATGGGGCCTGTGCCAGGCATCACTGTCAACCTTCTTCCCAAAGCCCCCCAGGGCCCAGGACAACAGAGGCGTCCTCCTCCTCTCCACCCATCTTCGTGAGCCCTAGGAAAGCCCACAGACTTTATGCTGTGCCAGTCCTGCCTCAGGCACAAGCCTGTGAATACAGACATCTTGATCAGAGGGATGCTTTGAAACTAATTCAGACTAAAGTGTAATGGATTGAAAGCTTGATATGAAGGACCTATGCTTTCAAATTGGATCAGGTTGCAAGACCCTTCAAAGTCAGAATGGAGATGTATGCAAGGTCCCTGGCATTGGTGTGGACTAGGGGAAGTTCTGAACCTCCCTAAGCCTCAATTTACTCATGTGAAGGTAGCAGTAATCACAGCACCGGCCTCTAGGCTGCTGTGAGAATTCCACAAGCTGATGCGTATCAGCACCTCAGCCCAGTGACAGGCACGCAGTAGGTGACCCCCGAAACAGCTGCTGTACTGATAATTCAGGGAAAACCAGGAAATATTGAGGGACTCAACCAAAGGTCACAGCACATATTACACGGTGCTAAGTCAGAGGCCATTTCCCTCCCAGACCAGCGGCCGCAGGTGTCAAAGGTTTACACAAAAGCTCTGGGGAGAAAGACTTAGGCCTGAAAAGGCTTTCCACTAAATGAACGTTGTTGCAAACTGGGAAAAGACCACCATTAGTCAATTTGGGTAGCGGAACACCTGGGGTCCAGCTTGCAAAAGCCTGGTGTTGAGAGTGGAGTTTGGCAATCTCGAAGTTTCCCTTGGGGAATGGGGCTCTAATGGTGGGATTCCTGGCATGTGGCAGGTCCACGGAGAAGCTACAGCGGTGCACAGAGAACCCTGTTCCAGTCCTAGCTCCCGACAAATGGAAACTTCCTCTCTCTAGCCCTCAGTTTTCCCGTCTGGAAGATGGTACAGTTGGGCTGAGAACCTCTATCTCTCCACAGAGTCTTGGGGCTCTCTGATCCTAGGAAATGATAGACAGCCCAGGGACCCACCTCAGCCATAACCTGTGGCCCTCGCAGGGTCTGGGGACGGCTCCACTCCGAGAAGCCAGAGGAAAAGGAAAGGGGTTGCTTGACTTTGTAGCCAATGCCAGAACGGAATTGGAGGGTCTTGTCTCCAAGGGTTTGCTTCCCCGTCTCGGCAGCCCACAGGGGCTGGAGCAGGCCAAACGTAAGAAATAATAAATCCTCACCAGGCTTCGTCCGGCCAGGAGGCCCCCAGCTGGCTCTTGTCATAAAGAGATCTTATCCCCACCAGCACCCCTAGCTGCCCATGGAGGACTCCGCCCTCCTCCCCTCCATACCCCGCTTCCACCTTCTACTTCCTGTGACAACCTGCAAACTGGAGGCCAACTTGCCTCTCCCCCCACGCCCAGGCTTCTCCTCGACCCCCGCCCTGCCCCACCCCCACCCGGGCCCCAGCTGCAGGAGGCCCCGCGGAGTGTAATTCCCCTCGCCCTCTCTCTGCCCTGGGCCCGTCCGGACAGATTAAGCCTTTGTCACACACACCCAGAAAAGCTCAGGGCCAGATGGGACAGGACAAGTGGTGTCAGATCATCGACCCGAGGCTGGCCGGGACTAGGAGAGGGCCCCGACCGCAGCACCGCATATGGCTGTGGGAGGAGGAAGGGAGGCCCAGGGTGGGGGCAGCCAGAGAGCAATGGGGAAGAGAGGTGACACACCATGGCTACCCTGGGGACAGAGGCTATATGGGGCCTGTCGTGGCTAGATGACCCAACTCCCACCTCCCTTCTTCCTTGGAATCTTTCTACCTGCTCTCTCTTGAAGCCCCCATGGGCTTTTTTATCCTGTCCTCAGCTCTGCCCACCACTCCTGACATCTGGGTGACCTGGGAGCAGGCACAGAGCCCCACCCACCCTGGCACCCTAGTGCCCACACAAGGCCTGTGGGTACTAAACAAATGCTTTGGACAAAGGTTTATGGCCCAATGACCTTCACAAAAACCCACCGAGGACCAAACTACAGGCTCTCTCCCAACTGACACCCGGGGCGAGGGTGTGTGTGTGTGTGTGTGTGTGTGTGTAGGCCAGGGACCGTAGGAGATGTCCTTTGCACCTTTCAAAGGAGGTCCCATTCAGCCCCTCCCAGGAAGAGGCCAATGGCTGCCCCAGAATTCCCAGCAGGATTTGTTCCTCTTGGATCAGTGAAAAGGAAAATGGAAATATAAAAATAATAACTGGGCCCCAGGAAGGAACTTGGAGATGGGGGTGGCATCTCCTGCCTGGCTCCGGCTGGCTGGGCGAGTGGCAGGTAACTAACGGGCTCTCTGGGGACCAGCAGGCCAGGCAGGCGGGCGTGGGGAGCCCAAGGAGCGGGTTGTCGAGGCAGGGCATGTCTGTTGTGTTTTTCGATCTCCTGGCAGCCTGGACTGGGAGGCCTGGGTCCCCTTTCTCTGCCTCCCAGGCAGGTGGTCCCTCAGGGAGGGCTCATTATTGGTCTGAGAGCCAGGGTGGAGACTGGGGACGGTCGCGCTGCCAGGAGCAGGCAGGGCGGGTCAGCGTGGGTCTCAGGGAGCGTCTGAAGCCAGCAGCTGGGCCGGCAGGACCTGGGGTCCAGGCCGAACACCCAGTTTCTGCATGTGGCCTGGATAGGGGGAGGGGGTGCTCAGCCTCTACAGCTGTGTGGATAAAGAGTGGACGACTGCTCCAGATGCCCACACCCTAGGGAGAAGTTGAGCCACACAGAAAGCCAGTGAGCCTGCTGCCAGGTCTGGGGGGGGTCAACCCCCAACTCCAGGAGAGGGTGGACTCAGGGCTCCTGCCTCAGACTAAGAAGGTTGGGCCAAGGCTTCCAGCTCTTCAGGGAGGTGTAACCAGGATGGCGGGGGGGGGGGGGGGCCCCCCCGGGGAAGCCCTGATGGCAGAGGGCACTGACCTAGGGTAGGAGGCAGGACCCAGCCAACCATCTCGTGGGTCACTGACCTCAGAAAAACCGCACTCCGGCGGGGCGCAGTGACCCAAGATGGGAGAACCGAGGAGGGGACCGACCTGGCAGGGTGGGGAGGGCTGACCCATGCGCCCCATCTGGGAAAGTGGGCACTGATTTGGGCTGGGGGAGGGGTCCTGGACTCGATCGGGGGGAGGGGACAATGACCCAGACTCGCCCGGTTTGAGCGAGAGTGCGGATTTAGGCTGGGGGGATCCCAGCCTTGCGCGGGCTGGGTCACTGCCCCAGCTTCCTCCTCGGGGAACCCGGTCCCAGCGCGCCCCTCGGCCCGGCCCCCGGCCCCCTGTTCCCGGTCCGGCCGGAGGCGGCAGCGGCGCAGATGGGCTGCTGGCGGCCGCAGCGCGGTTATCAGCGCTCCTCGCAGATGGGCCGCCCGCCCTCCGCGCTCGCGGCTCCCACTCCCCGCGGCCTGCAGCCCCGTCCCCTGGGCGCGGGGGGAGGCGCCTCCGGATCTGCTCCCCGGCTCCCGCCTCCCTCCCTCGCGGCCCCCTCACCCCGCGGGCCGGGGCCGGGCGACCGCGGAGGGGGGGGGGGAGGGGGCAAGGGAACTTTTCGTCACGACCGA
>NW_016807905.1:315062-322070 GCF_001698545.2 Rhinopithecus bieti
CGCGGGGGCAGCCGCGCCCGCAGCCGCCGAGAGGGCAGGAACCGCAGGAGCGTAGTGCCCAGCCCAGGGACCGCGTTCCGTCCGGCCGGGCCGGGCCCGGAGCTTCGCAGGTCCCGCTCCTCCCGGACGCGGCGGTCCCGCGGGGAGTAGGGCGCAGACCCCGGCCCAGCAGCCGGCCTCCCGGCCGCCCCGCCCCACTTAGCCTGGCCGGGGAGGTGTAGGGCAGGCTCCCCGTCCTTCGCTCCCGCAACTGGCTTGACCTCTCTCCCGTGAGCCGAAGCCAGAAGAGCAGTGTTCCCCTGGGGGAACCCCACATCGCCGCCCTTCGGGGCCCCCAAACTTCCTCTCCTTTTGCCTCACCCTGAATTCCCCGAAGTTTGACCAGCTTTGCCTCTGCTTGCCTGCTCCGCTGCTCTGGGACAGGCCCGGGCCCCCTGGGAAGTCGCCTGTGGCCTCAGCCCAATCCCACCTCGGCTTCAGAAAGCACTCAACACATCCACAAACTTATCCTGAGACACCCTGCCTTCTCGGGTGCGCCTTGACCTGGAATCTCTTGCTGAGTAAACTCAGGTGGCCCCACCGCCCCCTCCTACCTGGGCAGATCTGACCTTGGGTAGAGCTAGCTGGTCCCCTCCCCCTTAATGAAATTCCAACATAAATAAAGGCACAGGCCAAATTTCCAGGATTTCTGCACCCCTATCCCCCACTTCCTTAACAGTTCATGAGGAATTGCTGCACTCCTCTCCCAGCTGTCCCCTGGGATCCACCCCATGTCCCCACGACACTCCTGCAGGCAATTCACCATCCAAGTACTGAGGCCCAGACTTTGGCTGGTGCGGGACCGTTTCCTGCCTAGGAACTACCGGCTTCTCCCATCCCAAAGTCCCCCACCCCAGAACCTACTATGCGACATGTCCTGACAACTCTGAGAGGCAGAGGGGAAGGCCCCATTTTACAGATGAAGGCCTGGGGCTTGGAGAAGTGGCCTGACCTGCTCAAGGTCATGCAGGAAGGAGGGGTGGGTTTCAGTTCATGTACACCTGGCTCCTACTGCCATATCACACACAAAGTCTTCCCCTTTCACCGCGCTCAGAGAGAACCCCACTCTGTAAATACCTGGCTCACTTCCACCAGTAGAAAGGGAGCTCCAGATGCTCAGGGCCATATCTGACCCGTCCTCATATGCACGGGCCCTAGCACAACACCTGGCACACAGTAGGTGCCAATAAATGCTGAAAGAACCCTTGAGGTCTCCCAAGTCCCAACCTCTCTCTGCATTTCACATGGGAGATTATTTTTAGATAATTTACATTTCATGTTACTTTATATACACCAACAACTCCACAGTCATTTTTCCTCTTTATCTTCCCAAGAGCTCTTTTTGGATCTATGCTGGTATGCATGCCCGTTTTTAAGAGGTGACCACTCAGAGCGGGGAAGGCACTACCCAAAGGCCAGCCCCAGGGGCGCAGGGGCTTCTGTTATTAAGAAGCTCAGACCCTGAGTTTTTCTATGTGTCCCTTGACAGTTATCCTTCCAGTAGACTCTTCCTGAGAGCAAAGATGCTCTAGCCTGGCAATGGTAATGATAACTTGTGGCAAATATGCCCTGTGCCTGGGTGGTGGGGTCCTTGTGTGAGCCCTGGTCTCTCTGTCCAGTTCCAGGACCCACTTCTATAACCACTAAGCCAGACCACCTCTCCACTCAGTCTGGGTCTTTGCCTGCCTTTCAGAAGCTAAAAACCTGGTTGTCAGTCTTGGGCTGAGTTCTGGCACGGCAGAATGTATAGTATAATGAAAAGAACATGGGCTTCGGGTGGAGTCAGATTTGGAAGTGAGTCCTGACGATTATTTGGCATGGCATTCTTCATGCTCAGAGATCCCACTTGGCTACTTCCCGGTGGAATGAAGCCATCATTCCACCTTTGCTGGGTGACCTCAGGTAGGTCACTGAGCCCCTACTTCATCATCTGTATAACGGGACAGGATGTCACAGATGTAGAGATTCAACAGGATGAGAGTGCCTGACCTGTGACGGGTGCCCAGTAAGTGCCATTTTCTCCCTCAGGGGGCCTCTAAGTATTCAAGGAGGAAGACAGGCATTGTTGACACTTTTTGTGCTTCATTCATTCAATAAACATTTGTTTAGCAGCCATTGTGCAGCAGGGGCTTGGGATATGGTCATGGGATCCCCAAGGTCCCTGCCCTACGGGAGTGCGCCAATGGGTATGGAAGATGGCTATTGAACAAACCAGCTATTGATCACAACAGCCCAGGGAATGGGCCATGAAGGAGAGAGGGAGCTGTGATAGCAAATAATGCATAGAAGGGGCTGCTTTCTTAGGGGGATCGGGGAAGGCCCCTCTAAGGAGGTAGCATCTGAGCAGTGACTTAAATGCCAGGTGCCAAGGCATGCTGTTCCTGCATTCCAGGCAAAGGGAAGAGCAAAGGCAAAAGCCCCAAGGTGGGAAGGAGATTGGCATTTTCTAGAAGCTGGAAGGCATCCAGTGTGGTGAGACTGAAGTGAGGGAGGAGGGGTTGGAGGGCAGGAGTCTTGAAGACCCTGGGAAATACTTTGGATGGCATTCCAGCTGCTATGGGAGCTATTGGCGAGTTTTAAATGAGCAAGACTGTGGGGTAGAGAAGAAGTGAGGAGCGGAGGACAGCTGCAGGGGTCCAGAGGTCTGTGGTCTTGGAGGTCAGAGGTCTGGAGTTCCCCCCACTGTGTGACAGCTCACTGCACCCAGCATGTCCCAGCCTCTTGCCCCGAGGGCTCCTGGGAGAGTAGAACGGCCAAGGAGTGAGAACGGCCTACTGCGGCCCATCTCCACTTTTGCAGAAACAGATCCTAGGTCATCAGCCTATCTGTGTCACTGGGGTCCTTTAGGAGGGGCATGCTGGGTGGGGAGGGGTAAGTCTCCCACAATGCCCAGCTCCCGGGGTATGCAATCACAGTCCCAGGGGCAGCTGCTCCTTTTTGATTCCCATTCCAGACACCTGCCAAAGGACAAAGTAGGCTGCGCCATGAATCAAAGGCCAGGAGATCCTCTGCATTTTTAAAAATTTTGAGACAGGATCTCGCTCTGTCTCCCAGGCTGAGTGCAGTGGTGCAATTGCGGCTCACTGGAGTCTCTACTTCTCAGGCTCAAGCAATCCTCCCACCTCAGCCTCCTCAGTAGCTGGGACCACAGGCATGCACCACCACACCCAGCTATTTTTTTTTTTTAATTATTTTTTGTAGAGACAGGGTCTCTCTTTGTTGCCCAGGCTGGTCTCAAACTCCTGGGCTCAAGTGATTCTCCCGCCTCAGCCTCCCAAAGTGCTGGGATTACAGGTGTGAGCCACCATACCCGGCCTCTGGATTTTTTTTTTTTTTTTTACACTTAGTCCAGGTGTCCAAGGGAGACTGGAGTCGAAGCGCAGTGAGTCCAAGCCCCCAGGGCTCACTCCGAATATGGATAGTAACGTACTGGGTCATAAGAGCTTGGTGATGAAGGGTTCTCAGAGTATACAGTGCAAACCGTGCCTCTGATAGATGGGTAAACTGAGTCCCACAGGAGAAAAGAGGCTCAGGGCCGCAGGACAGAACTAGGCACCTGGCCTTTGCCTGATTTGGCCTGGATCACTTGCCTTTCACTGAGCTCTGACCCTGGGCCCAGATGAGCAGGAATGCCTGCAACTCGACAGTGAGGTGGCCCTGACTGTGCCCACAGGAAGTTCCAGGCCTGGGGTGGGGCAGAGTGACTCAGGCTCCCACAGAGGCCTGTCCACCCAAGTGCTAGAAAGAACAGAGAGGCCCCAGAGCCTTGGGGAGAGGTAGTTTCCATCACTGGGTGCTGGTGCCCCTTCCATCAAGGGTTTGTGCCACCCCCTGCCATCCCCCTATTCCATAGCATCCCCTTGCAGTCTGCCAGCCATGCTGAGCCGCTGCTCGATGCCCGCCTCTCTAGAAAGGCCTCCTGACCTCTCAGGTTGGATCAGGGGCTTTCTCTGGTCACTCACACACGGAGCCTTGGGCTTTCCCACTCCCAGCTCTGACCACAGCAAATCACGATGGCCTCATTACCTATGTTGACCAGTGCCCAGCACGGGAGCTGAGGCTTAGTCATTATTGAATAAATGGATAAATAAGCAACCAACCAAATGAATGAATGAATGGGCTTATCCTCAAAAAGCAGGTGCTAGACTGAAGTCTACAGCATTTGCCACCGTGCTACTATGCTTCTTCCATAATCAGTCCATCCATCAGCATTTATTGTGCTTCTCCTAACAGGCTCTGCTGTTGAGTGACTGAGTCCCCTAATCTCTCCAAGCCTCAGTGTTCAATGCCGATAAAATGGGAATATTAACAATTATCCCTAACTCACAGGGCTGTCGTGAGAATAAGCACTCAACAAATGCTAGCTCCTATTGTCATTATGCCCATCCATCATCCAGACGCTTGTTTGGGCATCTTCTGTATGTCAGCCGCCATGCTTGGTGTTGGGAATATAGTAATAAACAAGAGGAACCTGACCCGTGAAGTTCAGGGACTAGCTGACTTTAAAAAGATCATGACAGACCAGGCACAGTGGCTCACGCCTATAATCCCAGCACTTTGGGAGACCAAGGCGGGTGGATTGCTTGAACCCAGGAATTCAAGACCAGCCTGGACAAAATGTCCAAACCTTGTGTCTACAAAAAAGTACAAAAAAATTAGCCGGCGGTCGTGGTGTGCACCTGTAGTCCCAGCTACTTGGGAGGCTGAGGTGGAAAGACTGCCTGAGCCCGGGCGGTAGAGGCTACAGTGAGCTATGATTGTGCCACTGCACTCCAGCCTGGGAGACAAAGTGAGACTGTCTCAAAAAAAAAAAAAAAAAATCATGACAAATGGGTTTAGAATTAAAAACAAAAAGTTGCCATGAAGCTGGGT
Organism: Rhinopithecus bieti; assembly: GCF_001698545.2. NCBI lineage: Eukaryota > Metazoa > Chordata > Mammalia > Primates > Cercopithecidae > Rhinopithecus > Rhinopithecus bieti. The sequence goes on from NW_016807905.1 coordinate 319,974, forward strand.
GTGGTGGCTCACGCCTGTAATCCCAACATTTTGAGAGGCCGAGGTGGGCGGATCACCTGAGGTCAGGAGTTCAAGACCAGCCTGGCCTACATGACGAAACCCCCCTCTCTACCAAAAATACAAAAATTAGCCGGGTGTGGTGGTAGGCACCTGTAATCCCAGCTACTCCGGAGGCTGAGGCAGGAGAATTGCTTGAACCTGGGGGTCGGAGGTTGCAGTGATCCGAGATCACACCACTTCACTCCAGCCTGAGCGACAGAGTGAGACTCTGTCTCAACAAAGAAAAGTTACTATGAGAACATATGGCAGGGGAGCGGGGAGCCCAGATGAGCACCTTCAAGAAGCCCCGCCCTACGTGCCCTAAGGATCCTTTGGACCGGAGGATGGAGCACTGGATGAAGTGGAGGGGAGGAGAAAAGTGTCTCCACTCCTGCAGAGGCCCACGGCACGCTGCCTGTGGAATTACGACTGAGTGGGAAAAAATTCTGTCCACCTCACAGATGTTTGAGACCCCCTCAAGTCCAGCATCCCCTTTTTTCCAGAAACTAAAGCATAAAGAGATAAGATAACTAACTTGTCGAGGGATTTCATTCAAATGTCACCTCCCCTGAGGAACCTTCCTTGACTGCCTTTCTTAAAAGTCCCCCAGTGGCCCTCCATTCCCTTTCCTTACTTGGTTCATCCTCATAGACTCACTGCCACCTTCCTTTATAATACATATGTATTTGTTTCCTGTCTCTGTTCATCTCACCTACTGGAATGTACATTCCTAGAGGGCAGGGCTCTATCCTGTTCACTGCAGTATGTCCAACATCCAGAACAGTGCTTGGCACATAGTAGGTGTCCCATATGTGTTAACTGAATAAATGAATGAATGAAAATCCCTGAGTGTGTGTGTGTGTGTGTGTGTATTTTGACTATACACTGCAATGAGATCCAGGAAGATTCCTGCTGAATTGGAGAAGCAGGGGCCTTTTTGCTTATATTCATTTTGTCTTTGGCAAGTCACTTCCCTTCCTTATGCCTCAGTTTCCTCATCTGTAAAATGGAGTTAGTGCCTGCTTTGCAGAATCTTTGCGAGGTGTTGATGAAATACGGTGCAAAGTGCCTAGGTGGGGCCTGGCACACAGTAGGTGGACAACTGTCATTTTGATGGAGCCCTTGTTGGGGGAGGCTTGTGGAGGGGGATCCCAGGGCCTGAGCTTCCCTGCAGGACACAAAGGAAGCTGACACTGGATCTGTCCCGTCACCTGAACTCGCCAGTAATTTATTGATGCTGGATGCTGGCACCCAGCAGCCTGCTGGGTCAGTCTCAGGGAGCAGGTGTAGGGCCCTTGGGCCTACCCCAACCTCACCCAGGCAGGGAGGGGAGGGGAGCCTGGGTCTGCCCAGCCCAGGAAAACTGATAGGTCAGCCCTTACAAGTCCGTCCCCTTCTGTGTGCCAGGCAGTGCAGGCAGAAAAAAAACAAATGTGGTTCCTGCCTGGCCTGAGCTCACAGAGGGTTAAAGTGGACATAATTCAAACAACCAAAATGGTGAGAGCTGCATGAGGGCCTGCTATGCACCAAGAACTTTGTACCTATAACCACACTTAGGCCTCATACAGGGCTTAAATGTGCTGAGGTCGCACAGCTAGTAGGGGGCAGGAGGAAGGTTTGCACCCAGATTTGCCTGGCTCTAAAGCCGGGGCACATTACTGCCATCCCGCCCCACTCAGGCTGGCTGGGCCAACGGGCATAAAGAACAACAACAACAACAAACGGGCCAGGCACGGTGGCTCACGCCTGTAATCCCAGCACTTTGGGAGGCCGAGATGGGAGGATCATTTGAGGTCAGGAGTTAAGACCAGCCTGGCCAACATGGTGAAACCCCATCTCTACTAAAAATACAAAAATTAGCCAAGTGTGGTGGTACATGCCTGTAATCCCAGTTACTCGGGAGGCTGAGGCAGGAGAATCGCTTGAGCCTGGGAAGCGGAGGTTGCAGTGAGCTGAGATCATGCCAATGCACTCCACTCTAGGCGACAGAATGAGACCCTGTCTCAAAAAAAAAAAAAAAAAAAAAAAAAAAACAAAACAAAAAAAAAAAAAAAAAAA
>NW_016807905.1:322414-327843 GCF_001698545.2 Rhinopithecus bieti
ACACACACACACACACACACACTAAAAAAAAAGCTCTTGGCTAGACCTGGTGGCTCACACCTATAATCTCAGTGCTTTGGGGGGTCAAGGTAGGAGGATTGCTTTAGGCCAGGAGATTGAGACTAGCTTGGGCAACATAGTGAGATCCCATCTCTAGAGAAAGTTTAAAAAATTCGTGGGGTGTGGTGGTGTGTGCCTGGAGTTCCAGCTACTCAGGAGGCTGAGGCAGGACAGGAGTTGGAGGCTGCAGTGAGCTGTGATTGTCAGAAATCTGGTCACAATCATAGTGGTCCGGGGGGCGTGGGGTGCTTTCAGTGGCCACTGCATTCCAGCCTGGGTGACAGAGTAAGATCCCATCTCAAAATAAATAAATAAATCAAAATAAAAAGTAAGAGCTCTGGGAGTTGAAAACTGAGAGTAGGCCCTTTCCATGGGAGGCTTCCTTAAGGCTGAAACCTTTAACTGGCCTCCAGTGGGTAGATGGAGTACCAAAGGGAGAGTGGGTTTTAGGCCAGAGAAGCAGCTGAGTGGAGGTTTGGAGGGAAAAGGGAGCGATCTGTTTGGACTGCAGTGGGCACACCCACCTGGGAGAGCACCAGGGTCCTAGAAGCAGGCAGTGGGCATGCTGGGGCTCTGAATGCTTGGCTAAGCCTTGGGCCTCCCTGGTGGGACATGGGTAGCCATGGGAGGCTGGTGAGCAATAAAGCCACTGTTTCCCCCTGACCTATATATTGTAAGAGCCCTGCTAGTCAGGCCAGAGGGTGCTTGGCCTTCGAGAACCTCTAACATCTAGCTTTAGCCTCCCCTCCCTCCACCAGCCCTCTGGACCTGGCATGTCACGGGCAGCCAAACACTTACAGCTCATTCTCACCTCTGCACCTCTGTTCTCTTGGCCCCTTCTCCTGCAGTGCTCACTCTGTCTACCCAGACCCTACCTAATTGCTCAGGTCTTCCTTCCAGGCCATTTCCTCCGTGAAGCCTGCCCTGACCACACCAGCCCTCAGTTACATGCCTCAGCCTCAGAACTGCCGGGAGCCTGGGCTGGAAAAGTGCCCATCCTCCTCTCAGGTCCGCAGAACTCGCCATCCACCAAGATGGGCTGCTGCTTTTACCTGCATAGCAACTTTCTTCTGGTAACAGCATCCTGAAATCCCTTTGAGAAACCGCCTCCTTCATATTCAGAACATGTTGCTGGAGCTGGACTGACCTGACCACTGAAAGCATTGAACGACTAGGCCACTGAAAGCATCCCATGCCCCAACCACCGTGATTGTGACCAGATTTCTGAGAACACCAGTCAGGCGCGGTGGCTCACGCCTGTAATCCCAGCACTTTGGGAGGCCGAGGCAGGCGGATCACTTGAAGTCAGGAGTTCGAGACCAGCCTGGCCAACATGGCGAAACCCCGTCTCTACTAAAAATACAAAAATTAGCCAGGCATGGTGGTGCACGCCTGTAATCCCAGCCACTCGGGAGGCTGAGGCAGGAGAATCACTTGAACTTCGGAGGCATTTGGTTGCAGTGAGCCGAGATCATGCCATTGTACTCCAGGCTGGGTGACAGAGCAAGACTCCATCTCAAAAAAAAAAAAAGATTTCTGACAACACCCTTTGAGCCCCTGGATTCAACCACACCTAAAGGCCCTTTTCATCTCCACATAGGTCTCTCAGTACTGGATTTCCTGCAACCCCATGAGCCCTGACTGGTGTACCGTTTGTTCAGTGCAGTCAGACCCCCTCTGGTCTGGCCCAGATGGCTGTACCAGCCTCCTCTCTGCACTCCTGGCCTCTAGGTTTTCCCCTCTGGTACACCAGAATAAAGTTCAAACTCCTTGGTGTGGCATTCAAGGCCTTTCACCATCTTATTCCAGCCTCTACTTCTCCCTGTGCCAGCCATACTGAACCTTCCATTCCCCTGAACAGCAAGACTATGTTCACACTATGTTCAGATGCTCCCCGACTTACAATGCAGTTAGGTCCTGATAAACACATTGTATGTTGAAAATATCATTGTAGGCCGGGCGCGGTGGCTCACACCTGTAATCCCAGCACTTTGGTAGGCCGAGGCGGGCGGATCATGAGGTCAGGAGATCGAGACCATCCTGGCTAACATGGTGAAACTCCATCTCTAACAAAAAAGTACAAAAAATTAGCTGGGCATGGTGGCGGGCGCCTGTAGTCCCAGCTACTCAGGAGGCTGAGGCAGGAGAATGGCGTGAACCCGGGAGGCGGAGCTTGCAGTGAGCTGAGATCGCGCCACTGCACTCCAGCCTGGGCAACAGAGCAAGACTCTGTCTCAAAAAATATATATCATTGTAAGTAAGTCAAAAGTCTGAGTTTGTTTGTTTGTTTGTTTGTTTGTTTTGTTTTGTTTTCTGAGATAGGGTCTCACTCTGTTGCCCAGGTTGAAGTGCAGTGGTGAGATCACGGCTCACTACAGCCTCCACCTCCTGGGCTCAAGCGATCCTCCTTCCTCAGCCTCCCGAGTAGCTGGGACCACAGGTGTGTGCCATCATGCCTGGCTAATTTTTGTACTTTTTGTAGAGATAGGGTTTTGCCATATGGCCCGGGCTGGTCTCAAGTTTCTGGGCCCAAGCGATCCACCCACCTTGGCCTCCCAAAGTGCTGGGATTACAAGCGTGAGCCACAGCACCCAGCAAAAATACGCTTTTAACTTACCGCATTTCCAACTTATTCTAACAGTGGGTTTCCCTGGATGTAGCCCCTTTGTAGTCAAGGAGTATACTGAATGCATATCACTTTGGCACCATCGTACAGTCGAAAAATTGTGGGTTGGTCCCTAGTTAAGTTGGGGATCATCTGTATATGCTGTTCCCCTCAATCCCTGGGACTGGGCTTCCCCACCAATTCTCTTCCTGAAAAACTCCTACTCATCCTTCAAGATCACATTTGATTGTCACTCCGTCTGCCATGCTTCCCTTGATCGCTAGGCAGGGTAAGATATCTCTTCTCTCCTGGCACCTCAAGCTCCCCGGCTGGTCTCCTTCATGCAGTGACCACCTGATGTGGTTATTCTCTTCCACCTGAATACCTTCTTCCCTGACAAAGAGCCAAGTTCATGTTCCTGAAATCTTTGCAAACCATTAGGTAACTATTTTTGCTGGTCACCTTTTCCAGTTAACCACTCATTGGGGTTTCTTTACTGCAGGACTTCTCAGAGCCTTTCATGTGCTAATAATAGCACTTCAACCCTCCCTGAAAGGGAGAGAATGCCAAAGCTGGCCTAGGCAACAGTTTGAGGTCCTCTGGTCCATTTTAGGAATGGGGAAACTGAGGCCCAGAAAGGGACAGACTCATCCAGGCACTCGACGGCAGATCTAGGCCCTCAGTCCAGCCTTCTGTCCCCTAGTGCCCTCCTCTCTACATCCCACTGCTTCAGGCCCAAAACGTTAAGAGTGAGGGCTCTGGAGCCAGACTGCCTGCATTTGAGTCTTGTGCCCGCTCTCACCAGCTGTGTGACCTTGACTGAGTGACTTAGCCCCTCTGAGTTTCAATGTCCTCATCTGTAAGGTATTGACAATAACAGCACCTCCTTTATGGGGTTGTTGTCAGGGTGTAAGTGAAGTGTTCCACATAAAAGCCCTTAGCATAGGCCGGGGAAGGCGGCTAACGTCTGTAATCCCAGCACTTTGAGAGGCTTATGTGGGAAGATCACTTGAGGACAGGAGTTTGAGACCAGCCTGGCCAACATGGTAAAACCCCATCTCTACTAAAATTACAAAAATTAGCCAGGCATGGTGGTGGGCACCTATAATCCCAGCTACTTGGGAGGCTGAGGCAGGAGAATCACTTGAACCCAGGAGGCGCAGGGTGCAGTGAGTCAAGAGCCACTGCACTCCAGCGCCTAGGCAACAGAGCGAGACTCCATTTCAAAAAAAAAGCACTTAGCACAGTGCCCAGCACATAGTAGACCCCCAATAAATTGCCACCAGCATCTCTATAACCTTAGATTTCTCAGGAAATACCAGACACACTGAGCCTTGATGTCTTTAGAGAGCTGTGGTTCTCTCTGGAGAAAGATGCCAATTAAATACTAGGGCCAGGCTGGGCTGAACTCCTACATGGGGCCTGCTCCTCTGGAAGCCCAGATGTTGGGCCTTCCTCCTCCCTGACTTGAAAAAAAGGTGGTTTTTGTTTAGAGGAATTTTCCCCCCATTTTCATATTGGCTCTATAAATTGGATTTTGTTGAGTGGTTTCTGACAAGCAAGTCGTACAGGCAGGAGACGCAAGGCTGCCTGTAGCCACGGGGGTGGATCTGAGGCCTTGAGTTCTGCCAGCCACTGGCCGTGAGCTCAGCCCCTGGGCAGCTGCATCCCAGGGAGAGTGTGTGTCCTTGGGGCGACCCAGAAGGGCTTCTTCCCTGAGGAATTCTTATAGAGGTTTCCCAGAACCTTCCCTCAGAGGAAAGGCTCACTAGCAAATGGCCTGCCACCTTCCCCACCCCATCCCAGCAAACTCACCCTGGGTTCAGATTTGTAGTGTTGTGGTAGGGGAAGTCCCTGTGTCTTCTACCCCCAGCTCAGTCCCCTTCAAGATGGATAGTCGGGACCATGAGGGAACAGAGAGCTTCTGCATATCTTCAGCAAGCCAAACAAGAAGCTAATATATGAAAGCAAGAGAGATTTCAGTTAGACAGCAGGAGGGACTTCTGCCCTGCCAGATGGCTAAAACCTGGGCTGTGCTTGACCTAGGAAAGAGCACTAAGCTAGGAGTCAAGACAGCTTTGACTGACAGATCCCGTGGGACTTGGGGTCACTGCCTCATTTTCTCCCTCCCTCGGTTTGCTCATCCACGAAATGGGGATTATAATTCCTATTGGCCACAAAGCATTTCAAAGGCGACAATGGGGTGAGGCCTTGAGACAGTGGCAGGAGGCTGCATCAGACCGCCTCCGCAGGTTCCCTTTCCTCTCTCTTTAGAAGGGATTCCTAGGGCAAGGCCTTTGTCTCAGGCCCAGGGGCCCAGAGGTGAAGCGTGTGCATGTGCACATGCACACAGCACTCTGACCGCACTGCAGGCCCTAAGTCGGGTTGGTTTTCTCCGCCTCTTCTCAGGCCACTCCCCAGATGCAAAAAATGACCTGGGCAGAAGTTAGGAAGCCTGGGTCCTAGCCCTGGGTCCGCCCCTGACTTTCTCTGACTTTGGCCATGTCCCTTACCCAACTGGGCCTCGGTTTCCCCATCTGTGCCATGAGGAGTTTGGATGGTTTTGAGATTCTTCTCTCTTGGTTCTGTGAAATCCACAACCAGTCCAGTGAGGTCTGACCCGTGCTCGCCTCCCTGGCCATCACTGGGGAGTTCAGATACGCTGACTTTCCTTTGCTTCCTGGAAATTTCCAGCTCCTTCCCACCCCAGGACCTTTGCACAAGCCCTTCCCCCGCTTACTACAAATTCTTTTTTTATTTTTTT
>NW_016807905.1:328316-375810 GCF_001698545.2 Rhinopithecus bieti
GTGGAGTCTTGCTCTGTCGCCCAGGCTGGAGTACAGTGGTGTAATCTTGACTCACTGCAACCTCTGCCTCCCGGGTTCAACTGATTCTCCTGCCTCAGCCTCCCGGAGAGCTGGGACTACAGGCGCCCACCACCTTGCCTGGCTAATTTTTGTATTTTTAGTAGAGACGGGGTTTCACTTGTTGGCCAGTCTGGTCTCGAACTCCTGAGCTCAAGTGATCTGCCCGTTTCAACTCCCAAAGTGCTGGGATCACAGGCGTGAGCCACTGCACCCAGCCAAATTCACCTCATTAACTCCAACTCATCCTTAACAGCACTCAGCTCCATCATCACCTCCTGAACACCTCCCCAGGACCCTCCTCCAGGACGCATTCTCACAGAGTCCTATGCCCCTCCTTTGTAATACTTAACCACCCCTGCATTTCACATTTATATCGTTCCTGGATTGAGAACTGTCTACCGCACCCCTGGCTGTGAATTCTGAGGTCAGAGACTGGATCTGTCTTGGTCCCTGCAGTGTCCCTGACACCCAGCACAGGGCCTGGCACAGAAGAGATGCTCAGCTGTTGAATGGATAGGCAGACGACCTCCCCATTCTTTGGGGCCAGTACAGGGCTGTCTCTGCTCACAGAAGCTCCTCCCTCCAGGCACCCATGCAGAGCAGACATGGTGGGGAGCAAGAGGGGAGGCCGCTGAGGACCTGAGGGGCTCCACCTTTCCCTGGGAGCTGAGGTGGTGAGAGGCCCTGCCTTCAGTAGGTGGACTGGGAGACAAGGGGAGCCCCGAGAGGGGCATGCTGTTTGCAGTGCACACCCACGTCTGCGCTCTCTTGGGTGCTCTCCCAGCCAGCCGAGGGCTTTACAAGGGCAGGTAGTGTCAGCTCCATTTGCCAGACAAGGAAAACAGCCCCAGAGGGATGCTGGCTGGAGGAAGGCTCACATGGCAGGCATGGGACAGGGCTGAGGTAGGACCCAGGGTGACGAAGCTGGAAAGGCTTTCTTCTCTCCATCTGACAAAGGCAGGAACAGACACAGAGGGCAAAGATCAGCCTAGGGTGTTCTCAGCCAGTCAACAGCAAGGTGGGGACAATAGAAATCTGTAATTCTTTTTTCTTTTTAAATTGATGGTTTCGGCCAAACAGGTGGCTCACGCCTGTAATCCTGACACTTTGGGAGGCCGAGGCAGGGGGATCAGGAGATCGAGATCATCCTGGCTAACACGGTGAAACCCCATCTCTACTAAAAATACAAAAAATTAGCCAGGCCTGGTGGCGGGCGCCTGTAGTCCCAGCTACTCGGGAGGCTGAGGCAGGAGAATGGAGTGAACCCGGGAGGCGGAGCTTGCAGTGAGCCGAGATTGCACCACTGCACTCCAGCCTGGGCGACAGAGCGAGACTCCATCTCAAAATAATAATAATAATAATAAATTAAATAAAATAAATTGATAGTTTCTTGCTCTGTCACCCAGGGTGGTGTAATCGCAGTTCACTGCAACCTCCAAATTCCAGGTTCAAGCTATCCTCTCGCTCAGCCTCCCAAATAGCTGGGACTATAGGCATGCACCACCATGCCTGGCTAATTTTTTAAAATTTTTGTAGAGACAGGGTCTTGCTATGTTGCCCAGGCTGGTCTTGAACTCCTGAGCTCAAGTGATCCTCCCACTTTGGCCTCCTGAGTATCTGCGATCACAGGCAAGAACCACCGCACTCACCTGGGAATCTGTAGTTTTTGAACTCTGATACCTTTCTCCTGCTAGGCTGAGGCAGAGGATTCTTGGCCTTGACCCTGGATGACCCTGAGGCTTCAGATGATGGATCACACCACAGGGCAACCCGTGGGAGTGAATAATGTTGGCGGAAGTGCTCTAAGAGTTTGGGTAGCAGGATGGTGCCAGGCGGCCTGGGTTAGAACCCTGGCTCTGCCACTCGCCAGCTGTGTGACCTTGCTCGGGTGCTTTTAACCTCTCTGTGCCTCAGTTCCCTCATCTGTGAACTGGGGGAATTCTGAGTTAACTAGTCAATAGAACAAAACACCCAGAGCAGGGAAGGTCTGAGACAGTTTCTAATAAATATGAACTCTAGAGCTCACCTGGCCAGGAACAAGGGGAGTGACTGAGTCCTCTCTCTGTACCAAGGCTCTGGAGTAAGAAGTATCAGCTCCCAGCTTCGTGCCCTCAGGGCCACTGGAAAAAAAGTCAGAGAAAGGCTTCAAAGATCACAGCGACTGTTCCTGAGCCCACTGCTACTCCGCAACCCACTGACTCTTCATAAGTGCCCTATAAAAAACAGGCTCAAGGTTGGGCACGGTGGTTCCCACCTGTAATTCCAGCACTTTGGGAGGTCGAGGTGGGCAGATCGCTTGAGGTCAGGAGTTAAGAACAGTTTGGCCAACGTAGGGAAACCCCTTCTCCACTAAAAATACAAAAATTAGTTGGACATGGTGGCGGGCACACGTAATCCCAGCTACTTGGGAGGCTGAGATAGGAGAATTGCTTGAACTCGGGAGGCGGAGGTTACAGTGAGCCAAGATCACGCCAGTGCACTCTAGCCGGGGTGACAGAACGAGACTCCGTCAAAAAAAAAAAAAAAAAAGCAGGTTCTATTATTCTCCCACTTTACAAATGTGAAAACCAAGGCTAAGGCCAGTGCCTTGTCTAAGTCCCACAGGCTGTGACTTGCAGAAACAGGTCTCATGCTCAGAGCCTACTCTTGGGGTTACTTGCTCTGAAGAGCCCAGGAACCAAAGGGTGAGGACAGAGTTGAGTCGGCCTTGGGAAGTGGAGTCCTGGAGAGAGGTCCTGGCAGAGCTGGGGCTGGCAGGCTGGGGAGAGCTTGGGCAGAAGGCATTGGTGGGAAGTGCAGGTACAGCCCTGTCTCCTGAGGAAACCAGGCCTGAGGTGTGCCCTGTTAGTCAATCACATCATTTGCCTGGTGCCTGTAGGGGCCAGCTCTGTGATGGCAAGGCTGAATCTTTCGTCCCCACTGTATACAGCACCCAGCCCAGGCCCTGCCCACTGACTGGCACTCAGTGGAGGCTTGTTGAATGACTGAGTGGACCAGGCATCCTATTTTGTGGTCACCAGACTGCTTAGCGATCACGAGCACCATGCTACAAGTGAGGAAACTGAGGCTCAGGGCAGGGAAGGGAACTTCCCCAGCCCACCCAGGTCTGTCTGAATCTTTTGTTTTTGTTTTTGTTTTGAGATGGAGTTTCACTCTTATTGCCCAGGCTGGAGTGCAATGGTGCAATCTCAGCTCACTGAAACCTCTGCCTCCCAGGTTCAAACGATTCTCCTGTCTCAGCCTCCCAAGTAGCTGGGATCACAGGCATGTGCCACAATGTCCAGCTAATTTTTTTGGATTGGTAGAGGTGGGTTTCACCATGTTGGCCAGGCTGGTGTTGAACTCCTGACGTCAGGTGATCCACCCGCCTCAGCCTCCCAAGTAGCTGGGACTACAGGCATGAGCCACCGCCCCCAGCCTGTCTGAATCTTTACCCTCGTCCAGGAACATGATCTCAGGAACACACCTCTCCTTTTCCAGCCATAAGTACCTGAGAGAGACCCCAGAAGGTGGATAAGACTGCAGAGAGCGGGGAACATGAAGCACCTTGCCCAAGGTCTCACCAGGCAAGAGAAAGGCAGAGAAGGGCAGCTTCTCCATGGATTGCAAATTCCCAAAGTGTGCAAATGTAAGGACTCCTTTAGGGCTCAAGGGGTCTAAACTTATCCTTTTACATACAGAGAAACTGAGGGCGCCCCAAAAGATGTGTCATCTCCAGGGCCACCAAGTGGGTGAGAAACAGACTGGAACCCAGCGTAGCACATGGAAAGGCCCTGAGGCTGGCACACAGTATGAGCTGAGGCCAGTGGGCTTAAGAGCGGCTGGGGAGGTGGGCTGGGGCCAGGCCAAGCAAGGAGTGTCGACTCCAGACCACAGTCATGGGGAGCCACTGGATTGGAAAGGTCTAGACACCATCTGGCTTGGGTTCTCAAGAGACCCCTCTGGCTACTGGGGACTGACTGGACTGCAGGAGCATGGAATGGGAGTCAGGAGACTTGGGAGGGTCAGGCCAAAAGCCCTGGAGTCATCTCTGCCCCTGGCCCTTTTCTCTCACCCCTTACATCTGATCCATCAGCAAATCCCTTTGGCTCCACCTTCAGAATATAACCAGAATCCGACCACATCTCACTGCCTCATTGCTGAAACCCCCAGCACCTCTCCCTGCACCTGACCTCCAACCTGGCCCTACCACCCACCCTACATAACGCAGTCAGAGGGAAACAGCTGAAACAAGAGTCAGATTGCACCCCTCCCCTACTCCAAAGCCCCTGTGGCTCCCCACCTCACTCAGAATAAAGTCCTGAGTCTGGCCCTCGAGGGCCTCATGCTCTGGCCGCCCCACCCATTCTGGCCATGTGTCCCCAAAGCTCTTGTCCAACCCCTTGCTGCTGCACACTCACAACTTCTTGGCATTCCTGCCTCCGGGCGTCTGCACATGCCGGGCCCCCTGCCTGGAGTGCCCTTCCTCAGATGTCTGCGGGGCTGGCTCCATCTTCTCCTTGCTGTTGTCAGATGCCACCTTCCCAGGAGGCCTCCCCACCCCATTTAACACGGCCCCACATCTCCTCCCGTCACACACACATGCCATTCTCCTCTCCATTTTCTCCAAAATGTGCGTCACTTTCTAACGTACCATTTAATGAACTTATTCATAGTGTTTATTCCCAGCTGTCTCCCCCATTAGGATTTCAACTTCCTGAGGACAAGGTTCTCTGAGTGGCCCATGCCCAAAACAGGCCTGGAGCATGGTAGATGCTTGGTAATGACGTGCTGAACTTGAGTGGTTTTCCTAACAATTCTAGGTGGGAGGTCACCCTAATCTCCTGTCACAGAGCAGGAAACTGAGGCTCATGAAGGAAAACCATTTGCGCGAGGTCACGAGGCCAAGACGCTGTGGGGCTGGGGCTCCCAAGACTCCTGCTCTGTCTGGCTCAGGCTGGCGTGGGCTGGGAGCAGGACCTCTGAGCTGGCATGTGGCAGGGGCCCTGCCAGGCCCCCTGCGGTTGGTACCCTCCCTGAGGGACCATGGTGGGCCAGGCTGGGAGAAGGCGCTGGCAGCCCTGGCAGTTCTACCCGCTACAGGGTGGTGTAAGAGCAGGTTGGGAAAGGCCCAGGGGCACCAGATCCATCCTACGGTTGCCCAGTCCTCGGAGCCTGAACGGCCACGGGTGAGAAAGGAAGTCAGCAGGATCCAAAATAGGCCTGTGTTTCAGGAAGTGAAACTGGGCCTCGGGGACGCCAGGCTGGAGGAAGGCCTGGGCCTCCTGGGTTGAGGCTGTTGGAGCGGGGCTCTTTCCTTGCCTCTTTGGCCTGGGGACGGTAGGTCTTGGGACCGATCCCTGCCAGGACCTTGGGAATGGGCTCAGGCCCCTCTCACAAGCCATGTGACCCTGGACACATCACTTCAGCTCTCTGATCTTCAGTTTTCTCATCTGTACAGTGGGACGAAGGGTAGGACTTGCCTCACTGGGGACTGGGAAGGTGAACTGTGCCCTGAAGCCCAAGATGGTCACAGTCACTCTTGGTGTTGCAGAGCCATCATGGATGCTCCTCCTCCAGGAAGCCACCCCAGATCCTTAGATCAGAACGAACCATTCCCACCCCAGTGACCCCAGCCCCTCTCAATTTCTTTCTTTCTATTTTATTTATTTATTTTTGAGACAGGGTTTCACCCTGTTGCTGAGGCTGGAGTGCAGTGGTTCTGAGTGGAGACTCAGAACACCCATCCTCCAGATGAAGACATCAGGCTTTGAGAAGGGAAGGCTCCCCAGGACCTTTCTCATCCACCTGAGGCCCCACCCTTGGACTTGCTTAAGGGCTCCCAAAGGTCCCCTGAAGGCTGGGCCTCCAAACCCAGGACTAAACTCAGAGCTGTGTGGCTCCTCCAGGAAGGACCTCCGAAGGGTCCACGTCATCCTGAACTTCCCATCAACCTTTTCATCCTGCCAGTCTCACCCAGGAGTCAGCTGCTTGTGTACACTGGTGCCTGGAAGTCCCACTGTGCACCCAACTAGCTAGACTCAGAAATGAGAACAAACACGAGATCCCCGGCATTTGCTGTGTGCTGGGACTGACTGCAGCTCGCTTGAGTCTCACAGGATCTCTGTGAGGTCAGCTCTGCGATCAGCCTCATCTCACAGATGGGGAATCTCATGCACACCCGTGACTGAACTCAACTCTGAAGACCTGTTCCTCTCTCAGTTCCCAGCCCAGGGAGTGGCACCACTGGGCTGAGCACCAGGAGTCACTCCCGGGTCCACTCACAGCCTCTCCCCCGACAGCCTGTTAAATTGACCTCCTAACTTGGCCACTAACCTGCTCTGTGAACTGACTAGTAACTAGTTAATCTGTCAAACGGGATAACAGCCCAGGCCCGGGAAGAGTTGCAGGGACTCGCCACCACTGCCCGGCTGTGTGACCTTGGGCAGGAGAACCCACCTCGCTGGGCTGAGATTTCCATGTCTATAAAGTGCGGATGATAATATTGCTCACTGTCCAGGGCCATGGGAAGGATTCAGTGACCCCTCCCTCTTGTCATCCCTAAGACTTCGCTTCAGAAACTCTCCCCATACAAAGTGCTAGGTTTTCTTGAATTTTAAAAGAACCCTTCTCTGAGCACCCCTCCCTTCTCTGCTGTCCCGTTTTTCTCTAGTCGTCTGGTTTTTCTCCAGCCCTTTGCTGGAACGCCCTGAAAACGCACCTATTCTCACTGTCTCCAGAGTCTCTCTCCCCTCTTCTCCCTTCAATTCACTCCCCACAGGGTCTCCCCTCCCCCTCCCGAGGAAACGAAGAATCTTCTGGTTGCTAAACCTGCCATCTCTCAGCCCTCCCAGTCTGGACCTGTCAGTAGCATCAGATGTAGTTAACACCTGCTGCTCCTTCAAACGCTGTCCTCCCCTTGTTGTGAGAAGGACCCTACCGCCACTTCCCTGGCTGCCCCTTCTCAGTCCATTTTCTGCCTCTTTGCCCATCTCTCCCTCACCTCTCAGGGTGGGGACCATGGACTCAATCCCTGGGCTGCTGTCCCTTGCCATCTGCCTTCCTCCCTGGCTGACTTTAAAGACCGATTCTCTGCTACTCTCCATGCTGATATCAATAACCCGGACATTGCCCCTGAGCTCCAAAGCCACACATCCACATCCTCCTGCACAGCTCCTCTGGGCTTCTCCAGGATCTCCTGATATTTGCACATGGATCAGTTCCACCCTCAACCCTCCTCATCCCAGAGAATGGCGACTGCATTCTTCCCCTGGCCCAGGCCAGAACACTGGCTGTCATCCTCAACCCCTTGCCCCGTCCATCTCTAACTCTCTCTTGTCTGTCTCTAACTCCTTCTCTCTGCGTCTCTCTCTCTCTGCCTCTGTCTTTCTTTGTCTGTCTCTCTCCCTCTGACTCTGTCACTCCGACTCTGCCTCTCTCTTATCTCTGTCTCTCTCTGTCTCTGACTCTGTCTCTGACTGTCTCTGTCTCTCTTTCTCTGTCTCCCTGTCTCTGTCTTTGACTCTCTGTCTCCCTCTGTCTCTCTCTGTCTTTGACTATCTCTGTCTCTGACTCTCTGTCTCTGTCTCCCTCTGTCTCTCTCTGTCTTTGACTATCTCTGTCTCTGACTCTCTGTCTCTGTCTCCCTCTGTCTCTCTCTGTCTTTGACTATCTCTGTCTCTGACTCTCTGTCTCTGTCTCCCTCTGTCTCTCTCTGTCTTTGACTATCTCTGTCTCTGACTCTCTGTCTCTGTCTCCCTCTGTCTCTCTCTGTCTTTGACTATCTCTGTCTCTGACTCTCTGTCTCTGTCTCCCTCTGTCTCTCTCTGTCTTTGACTATCTCTGTCTCTGACTCTCTGTCTCTGTCTCCCTCTGTCTCTCTCTGTCTTTGACTATCTCTGTCTCTGACTCTCTGTCTCTGTCTCCCTCTGTCTCTCTCTGTCTTTGACTATCTCTGTCTCTGACTCTCTGTCTCTGTCTCCCTCTGTCTCTCTCTGTCTTTGACTATCTCTGTCTCTGACTCTCTGTCTCTGTCTCCCTCTGTCTCTCTCTGTCTTTGACTATCTCTGTCTCTGACTCTCTGTCTCTGTCTCCCTCTTTGACTCTGTCTCTGACTCTGTCTCTATCTCCCTCTGTCTCTTTGTCTTTGTCTCTCTCTGTGTTCCTGTCTCTGAATCTCTGTCTCCCTCTGTCTCTGAATCTCTGTCTCCCTCTGTCTCTGACTCTCTGTCTCTGTCTTTGACTCTCTGTCTCCCTCTGTCTCTGACACCCTGTCTCTGTCTGTCTCTATCTCCCTCTGTCTCTGATTCTGTCTGACTCTCTGTCTCTGTTTTTGACTGTCTCTGACTCTCTGTGTCCCTCTGTCTCTGTCTCCCTCTGTCTGTGACACTCTGTGTCCCTCTGTCTCCCTCTGTCTCTGCCTCTGATTCTCTGTCTCTTTGACTCTGTCTCTGTTTCTGTCTCTCTGTCTCTGTCTCCCTCTGTCTCTGCCTCTGACTCTCTATCTCCCTCTGTCTCTGATTGTCTTTGTCTCTGACTCTCTGTGTCCCTCCGTCTCTGACTCTGTCTCTGTCTTTGACTCTCTGTCTCCCCCGTCTCTGACACTCTGTCTCTGACTCTCTATCTCTGACTCTGTCTCCCTCTGTCTCTGATTCTGTCTCTCTGTCTCTGACTCTGTCTCCCTCTGTCTCTGATTCTGTCTCTCTGTCTCTGTCTCTCTCTCTCTGTCTTAACTCTCTGTGTCCCTCTGTCTCTGTCTCCGACTCTTTGTGTCCCTCTGTCTCTGTCTCTGACTTTCTGTCTCTGATTCTCTGTCTCTGTCTCTGACTCTCTGTCTCTCTCTGTTTCTGACTCTCTGTCTCTGACTCTCTATCTCTGACTCTCTGTGTCCCTCTGTCTCCCTCTGTCTCTGTCTCTGTCTCTGACTGTCTCTGACTCTCTGTCTCTCTCTGTTTCTGACTCTCTGTCTCTGTCTCTGACTGTATCTCTCCCTTACATCCCACATCACTGCATCAGTGAATCGCATGGACTCTGACCCCAAACACATCTCAGTTGCCAGAGCTGCTCCCATCCCCTTGGCCTCCCCTGGGCCAGCCTCCACCATCTCACCTGCATCTTCACTCTGCTGCGCCTGCAGTCAACTCTCCACCCGGCGGCCAGAGGGCCCCTGTCCCAGGAGAGTCAGGCCCTTCCCTCTCTGCTCAGGCCCTGCAGTGGCTCCTGTGTCACTCGGAAAAGCCCAGTCCTCATAGACATCTTCTTTGAGACTGTACATGCCTGACCATGGCTTCTCCTGTCCAGTTTCCCTCCCCCGCCAGGCTGAACCCACTGTAGCTCTTGCCAAGGGTGTTTGCCTCCTGGAAAGTTCTTTCCCCAGCAGCAGCAGCAGAAACGTCCTACCTTCTTTCCGGGCTTAGCGTAGGAGTCTCCTTCTGGGGAGGCCCAGCCAGTGCCCTGTCCACCATCCTGACCACTGCCTGGCCCTTCCCGACCTGTTCCCTCCTCTCTTCTGTGCTCTCCTCACACACCACCTATTTCATCTGCTTACCATGTTTGTAGTGGGTTCTCCCAGGAGGGCAGGGCTTTGGGCCTGTGTTCGCGCTGCCTCCCCCGGGCCTAGAATAGGGCCTGGCCTGCAGCCGGGAGCCAGGCCGTTCTTGGTGAAAGAGTGCCCAGGAGGGGCACAGTGAAGGCATGCAGGGTGAGAGCTCACGGGGCCTGGGCGCGGCTGTGGCAACGCAACCTGTGCCTGCCAGTCCCTCAGTGGGACCTGTGGCCTCCCTGCCTTCACTGCTATCCACAGCTCTCACTGGCCCTGCCTCTCTCCAGCCCGTGGCCCCACTTAGACCCACCCCGTTTCCCATAATGGATGCCAGAAAGGCCTTTAAAAAACTGAACCTAATTATGTCACCCCCTCCCCTGAGCCCTGCAGTGGCTGCTGGTGGCCCTCAGGATCATGTCCAGAGTCCCTGCGTGGCGTGGAGGCCCCTGGAGACCCAGCCCCAGCCCCTTCCCCTGTCTTTTCCTCCCCTGCAGATCTGCCCGCATCTCCCCGGTGGCGGCCTGTTCTCCGCGCTGCCCTCACACGCTGCCTGGCGGATTCTCCTCACAGCACTGTGCTTTCCAGGGCCCACCTGTACAGGCCCCATGCGAGAAGGACTTTAGGCCGTGTATAATCCTCCAAGAGCCCATGGGGACAGCAGTGACAACTGTGGTATGAAGCACCTACTGTGTGCTGGGGACCAAGAATGGAACAAGAAGGCACGCCTTGCCCTCACCCCTGGAGGCAGCTTCCAGCTAGGGAGGCAAATACGTCCTCCCCAGACCCCTCCCATAGATCCCCAAACTCTGCCTCTTTCCTTCAGCTCCCTGCTCAGATGTCACCAGCTCTGTGTGGCCTCCTCACCATCAGGTCTAAAATTGCCATAGTCCCCCTAGCTCCTCACCCCTCTGCCTGCTTTCTTTGTGTGTCTCATCCACGAGGATGTGCCCTCTGGGAAGGGCAGACAGGAGCTGTCTATTCTGTTCCTTACCCTGTCCCCAGCACCGAGGACAGTGCCAGACACGGAGGAAATCATTGCTGAATAAAGAAATAAAATCTGTACATTCTATGAGTACATAAAGCACAGCTCAGACACATGGAGTGAGGGGTGGCTCCATTTTGACTGCGGTGATCCGGGTGGTCTCTCTGAGGAGGTGGCACTGAGCTGAGACCCAGTGATGTGAAGGACTAAGCGTGTGTGGAGGAAGAATATTGCAGGTGGAGGAAGCAGTAAACAGCAAAGGCTGCGAGACAGGGCTGAGCTCTGTGTGTTCCGAAAACAGTAAGTGAGGCCAGAGTTGAGTGAACCAGGGGAGAGCGGGGTGGGTGGGACTGAGCTAGGGAGAAGTTTTACTAAGCCCTTTCCCAGGAGAGTAAACTGAGGCCCGGGGAAGCTAAGTGCTAAGTCCAAGACCACAAAACAAAGAGTGGCAGAGGCAGGCTAGACCTGGGTCTGCTGGTCTGAGGGGCCCTCTCTGTGCACCCTGGAGCTCACCCATGCTCTACTCATTAATAGCTAACCGAGGTGGGGCCCCGCTGGGTCAGGAGCCCCAGGTATAGGCTCAGCCCTGTGGCCTCTGGGGCAAAGCCTAGTGAGTGAGCCAGTGAGTGGGGCCAGCTGGGGAACAGCTGAAGCCCTGGTCTCCCTAGAGCTGGGCCATCAGCATCTGGGGGAAGCCGGATTTGCTGGGGTCGGGCTGACAGGCTGGGCCATTACCCGCTGGGGGCCTAGAGCCCACGGGGAAGTTGGACCAGGTTGCCCCTGCTAGAACCTTCCCAGACTCTAGAGCAGGCGGCTGCTATGCCCTGCCCTCTGCGGCTGGGACTGCAACTACTCCTGTCCCCTCCCTGGTTCACTGCCTGTGGGTCACTCCCGCTGCTCCCAGATGGCCATGCTCATTCCCTCCCTCCACAGGCCTTTTGCCCTGGCTGGTCCCTCTGCCAGGGACTCTTCCCCTAATCCTTGTGTGCTGGCTCCTGCTCCAACTTGCGCCCCAGCTCAAGGGTCACCTCCTCAGAGGCCCCCTGACCACCTGTCTCAAGCAGCCCTGCTCCCACCCCCTCTCACTCTCCATCTGAGAGCCCTTTAAGGTCTTTCATGGCATTTAACAAAAATACCAGGCATCCCATGTGTTGTGGACCTGTCTATTGTCAATGCTCTGTCCCTTCACTGGGGTGTAAGCACCCCATAGATCCTGTTTCCTGAAGTCTCCTCAGGGACTAGCACAGGGCCTGACACTCAGTAGATGACTGATAAATATTTGTGGAATGAGAACATGAGTGTCTACCCCCCTTATTGTACAAAAGCAGCAGTTGAACTTCAGAGAGGGTAAGTCACTTGCCCAAGGTCACACAGCAAACCAGAGGCAGAACCACAGCAGGAGCCTGGCTCAGTTCACTTAACTCTGCATCCAGTGCTCTTCAGCCTACATCATAACTAGCACTCAGAGCTCAACCAGCCTCACCCCAGCCTTTCAGATACAACCTCTATCCCTCATCCCCCTCTTTCAGTCCTGGGAAGAAAGAAAATGTAAGTAGAAGAGGTGGAAGGGGGCAAACAAGGGAGAGTAAGTATCACAGGTGAACAGGTGCTTAGGATTCTTGTAGTCCTATGTAACAGAGTCCAGCAAGATTGGGTGCCTGGCTTGGGTCTCTGGGCCTCTGGGCCCACGGACCAGTCTCGTCCTTGCCTGCTTGAGCTGGAAAGGGTTAAATTTTGTGCTTGGCTCCTGCCTTGCTGTGGACCGTGGCTGGGACAGAACATCTGTCTGTTGCTATGGTTGCCATACACTTGAAGGGGATGGCTGGATAATTATGGCAAATGCCGCCGAGCGAGTGAGCGGGTGCCCGGAAGTGGCTCGGGACCCTTGCCCGCCCAGTGCAGTGGCAGGCTGTGGACCCCTTACCCACTGGTTCACTGTGGAGCCCCTGGCCCTGGATTTGAGCTCCTGAGCTAGCAGAGGAGTCAGTTGGAGCCACTTTGGCCTTTGCGTCATGAGTGAGCCTGGCCACAGAGCCCCCCAGGAATCCTGGAGCAGGGCAGACACCAGCAGCACTGGGCAGCGGAGCCTGTGGGCTGTAGGCCTGCTGGCACGGGTGGTGGTCTTGGATAATGCCCTGGTGCCACTGTGTCCTCCCCCAGGGAAGAAGCCCTGTCATCTGTCCCTGGCCCATGAATGCCCCAGAGCCCAGGAGGCAGCAGGCGGAGACTGACTGCCCACGTCCTGCCCTCTTGGCTCTGCCTGCTCTCAGGGATGTTTCAGCTTCCTCGTCTGCTCATGGAGGATGACAGGGCCTCCCTGGCAGAGCTGAAGGAGGTCTGTGTGGATAGGGCCTGGGGAAGAGGTGGCTCTGGGACAGGAAATGGTTGCCCCAACCTTGCTCAGCAGGGGGTGGGGAACCTTAAGCTGCCGTGGATTTAGACTGTGGTCCTGTGGAAGGGCTGGAGATTGCTTGGCACAGCAACCAGCTGCATGATTTGTGCTTGGATCCAACCCTTGCCCAGCCAAGCTGTGGGCAGGCAGAGGGGCTTGCACCCGGGGGGGCCAGCCTTTCCATTCCACCTCCTCCAGCCCCACCATGGTACGGAGCTGAGCTTCCTGAAGGCTCAGTGCAGACTCACAAGCTGGCAGACCCCAGAGGCCCAAGAGATGCTGGCTTCCAACTCCTTCTGTAACCACCAGTGAGACAGAGGCCAGGCACCCTCCCCAAGGTCACCCTCACAGGTTCCTGGCTCTTCCCTATGCTGCTGCCCCCTCTCCTGGCAACCTCCCTCCTCCCATCTGCCTCCCTCACATAACAATTTTGCAGTCATAATAACTGACACCATGCCGGGCACTGAGCTGTATGCACACGGCTTACTTCTTTAACAACTTACAGGGAGGGTGCCATTTTTAATGCTGTTTTCACAGGGAGATTATTGAGGCATGCAGCTGTAAAGAGAGCTTCCCAAGTTCTCCTGGCTGGGAAGTAGTACAGCCCAGAAGCTCCAAACGGGGCCACTCTGGACACTGACTCCTTTTCTGTCCCCCTCCCACTAAAGATGACCTCCTTGAGAGCCACGATGGTCTTATTCTTCTGTTTCTCCAGCTCTGTGCACAGAGGAGGCACAGATGCACATTTAACTTTCCATGCATGCATTAATTCAATATGCACTAAGCACCTCTTATGCGCCAGGCCCTGTGCTGAGTGAATCAATGAACCCTCTTCCCCACATTGGGCTATCTAGAGGCTCAAAAGACATCTGTTCCAGGGCACAGAGATTCAAATGAAGAATGAAGTTACTCTGGCAGCCATTACCTCCCAGCACTCTCCCATTGGCCTGAAAGGAGCAGGGCAGTGGCCACACCCTCATGTTACAGCTGAAGAAATGAAAGCTCAGAGATATTAGGAGCCCTGCCCAAGGTCACACAGCTATGTCTCAGTTGGGGAAGCCTCTGGAATCCAGGAATTCTGCACCCCACAGAGCTCGGTCAGCAGAGAAGGCTGCCTTCCCAGGCATGGGGATGGCTTTGGTCTTGATGGAATCCCAGTTTGCCTGGGACTATCACAGTTACACCCCTCAGTCTCAGGCAAGCTGGACAGCTGGTCATCCTAACCCAGGACCTCCCAAGTGCCACGAACCCAGGCTTTGGGGTCCAGCTGCCTGGTCTGGGATCTAGTGTCCCTTTCTTCCAAAGACTAGGATCTTGGATAAGGGAGGACTCCTCTGAGCCCCTGGTCCCCCTGCCCCACCCAAGGACCTGTGGGCCCTGCCCCAGGCTGCTTTAACAAGTTGAAGTCAGTGGGCCTATGCCGGGGAGCCTCTAGGCCTGCCCAGTTCCTCAGGGAATGTTGGCTGAGCAAGGAGGCCCAAGGTCTCCTTAAAGAGACAGGCACAGGCTATAGCCAAACTCCACATATTTAACAGGCAGCTCCTGTGAGCCATGAATCAGCATCCCAGGGCCCTTTGGGCAACACAGAAGCATTTTCCCAGCCAGGTCTCTCTTGCAGCTGTTGGGGTGAGGGTGGGGGTGGGACAAGGAGGCTTGCAAGAAGGGGCCTGGGCACAAGAAAGCTGCTCCTCTGCCAGCTGCAGGGCTTCCTTGGGGATCTATAGGTGCCACGCACAGTTACCAAGACACATGGAGAAAGGGCTGCAGTGGGAGGCATGAGGCCTCTCTGGTTCCAGGCCTGATCCTCTTGCTGCCTAGTCATGTAATCTTAGATGGGCCCCTGAGCTTCCCCAGGCCTTAGTGTCCCTGGAACAATGGCATCTGCCTTCTGCAACAGCTAAGGCCCCTTCTAGCCTTGCTAAGATCCACTGACTGAAACTGGACTTCCAGATTCCCAGTGTTAGCTGGCTGAATCCTAGGCCTTCTGGTCCCTGGGTCTCAACCCTCAGCCTGATAAAGTAGATGCTGAGGAATGCACAGTAGAAAGATGGATGGATGGATGAATGGGAGGATGGATGGATAGATGAATGAATGGGTAGATGGATGAGAGGCTGGATGGATAGATGAGTGGATGGGTGGGTGGATGAATCAATGGATGAATGAATGAATAAATAAATGGATGGATAGATGCATGGATGGATGGATGGATGGATGGATGGATGGATGGATGGGAGGCTGGCTGGCTGGATGGATGGATGAATGAGAGGCTGCCTGGCTGGCTGGATGAATGAGTGGCTGGCTGGCTAGATGGGTGGATAGATGAATGAATGGATGAACAGGAGGGTGGGCAGATGGATGGATGAATGGATAGATGGATGGATGATAGATGGATAGGTGGATGGATGGGAGGCTGGATGAATGGATGGATGGATAGATAGATGGATGGATGGATAGATGGGAGGCTGGCTGGCTGGATGGATGAATGACAGGCTGGCTGGCTAGATGGGTGGATGGATGAATGAATGGATGGACAAGAGGGTGGGTGGATGGATGGATGGATAGATGGATGCATGATGGATGGACAGGTGGGTGGATGGGAGGCTGGATGAATGGATAGATGGATAGATGGATGGATGGATGAACAGATGGGAGTCTGGATGGATGAATGGGTGGATAGATGAATGGATGGGAAGCTGGATGGATAGGGCTGGCTGGATGAATGGACAAATGCATGGATGGATGAGAGGCTGAATGGCTGGCCATTTGGCTGGATGGATAGATAGTAGGGTGCATGGGAGGCTGGCTGACTGGATGAATGGATGGGAGGCTGGATGGATAGGTGGGTGGATGGATGGATGGATGAATGAATGAATGAATAAATAAATAAATGGATGGATGGATGGACAGGAGGCTGATTGATGAATGGATGGGAGGATGGATGGATGAATGGGTGGATGGATGAATGGATGCGAGGCTAGATGGATTAATGGGTGAATGGCTGGATGAATGGAAAATAGATGGATGGATGAGAGGCTGACTGGCTGGCCCGCTGGTTGGCTGGCTGGATAGGAGGCTGGTTGGCAGGGTGGATGGGTGAATGGATGGATGGGAGGTTGGATGAGAGGGTTGTTGGATGAAAGGATGGATGGGTGAATGGATGGAAGGGAGGCTGGATGGGAGGGTGGATGGGTGAATGGATGGATGGAGAGAAGGGCCCCTGAACTGGTAGACTCCTTAGTGCCCAACATGAGCCCTGCCTGGTTCCACTTAGGTAAAGGGCAATTTAATGGGCAAATGAGCCCTTCACTCCTCCCTTGCTCTTAGTTCTCATATCCACTCTACTCCCAGGGCCCATCTATTTTACCTCTAACTCTCTCTCCAACTCCCCTACCACCTCCCAACTAAGGCCCTACCTCCTCTAACCTGGACGCCACAGCACCCATCACTAGGGCTCCCCGCTGCCTTCCAGACCCTGCTTCAGGTCATTCTCTGAGAGCAGTAGGAGGAGTTATGATGTAAATTAGCCCCCACTTCCCACTGCCTCAAGTCTCCCACTGGCTATCCTGGAGCTCCTTACTGGGACTGAGTTACCTCTGGACCTCATTTTCCACTGCCTTCACACAATCTCTGATCCCTCTATGCTCTGCTGTTAAGTGGTCTTCTTGCAGTCCCCAACAGGCACCATGCTTTCATCCACTCCAAGACTTAGAACACTCCTCCGCCACCCATCCCCAGCCTCAGAGCCAACACATCCACACTTCACCCACCTACCTCCTACTCCCCTTCAGATCTCAAGTCAGCAGTTGCTTCCACAAAGAAGCCCTCCTTGACCCCCAGCCTGGACTTGTATTTACAGCTCTTCTTACAGCTGCAGGCATGTGCTTGCATGATTAGTAACATCTGTCCCCCGGGACTCGAACCGTCATGGGCCTGGGGCTGTCTGTCCCATTCCCCCATAGGCCCCTGTACCTAGCACAGCATCTGGCACTAAGTCAAGCTCATTGAGTATTAGTTTATTTATTTTAAATATAAAGGTTTTAAATAAACTCCACTCAGGCTGGAATGCAATAGTGTGATCATAGCTCACTGCAGCCTCAAACTTCTGGGCTCAAGAAATTCCCCTGCCTCAGCCCCCCCAAATAGCTGGAACTACTGGCATGTGCCACCTTGCCTGGCTAATTTTTACTTTTTTTTTTTTTTTTTGTAGAGACAGGGTCTCACTACGTTGCTCAGACTGGTCTTGAACTCCTGGGCTCAAGAGATCCTCCCTTGGCTGGGCACGGTGGCTCATGCCTGTAATCCCAGCACTTTGGGAGGCCAAGGCAGGCAGACCACCTGAGGGCAGGAGTTCAAGACCAGCCTGGTCAACATGGTGAAACCCATCTTTACTAAAAATACAAAAATTAGCCAGGCACAGTGGCGCACGCCTGTAATCCCAGCTACTCAGGAGGCTGAGGCAGGAGAATTGCTTGAACTTGGGAGGCAGAAGTTGTAGTGAGCCAAGATCACACCACTGGACTTCAGTCTAGGGTGACAGAGCCAGACTCTATCTCAAAAAAAGGAAAAAGAAAGAAAGGGATCCTCCCTCTTCGGCTTCCCAAAGTGCTAGGATTACAGGTGCAAGCCACTGTATTTGTTGAGTGAATGAATGAACAAATGAACAGATGGAAGCCTGGATGAATGGGAGGGTGAAGAATGACTGGAGAGAAGCAGAGTAAGGAGCCAGAAGGGAGAGGGTGAGGGAAAGGCTGTTTCCACAGGGTGGCTGGGGGTGGTGGAGCCATTCTCAAAGGAGGTAACGTCTGAGAAGAATTGGGGGCCATGGACTGTGGCTCATGCTTGTAATCCCAGCACTTTGGGAGGCTGAGGCAGTAGGATTGCCAGAGGCCAGGAGTTAGACCAGCTGGACAACATAGTGAGACCCTGTCTGTAGAAAACAGGAAAAAGTTAGCTGGTCATACTGGTGTGCACCCGTAGTCCCAGATACTCAGGAGGCTGAGGCAGGAGGATCACTTGAGCCCAGGAACTCAAGGCTGCAGTGAACCATGATTGTGCCACTGCACCCAAGCCTGGACTACAGAGCAATACCCTGTCAGAGAGAGAGAGAGAGAGAGAGAGAGAGAGAGAGAGAGAGAGAGAGAGAGAGAGAAGCATCAAGAGGGAAGGAGGGAAGGGCCTTGTGAGCGCTGGGGCAGAGGACACTGCATTGCAAGGACCTGCCCCACCCGGGGCCAGCACACATCTGGTACATCCAGAGGATACAGGAGTAAGCGAGGAGGAGCAGGGTACTGGAGAGGCCAGCAAGGGATCAACAGAGCCCCGGGGCCCTGGGGCTGGTCCCAAGGGTGATGGGAGGAGCCAGTCGAGGGCCTGGGACAGAGCAAGGCTTTGTCTGTCTTTCTCCCCTGAGTAGAACATAAGTTCAGGGAGGGCAGGCCCTGGTGTCCCGTGTGTGGCTGTGTATGCAGCACCTAGTCTGAGTTCAATGAGTGGCAGAGTGGATTCTACACTGGCATCTGAGGACACATCTGCCACCCCTACTCCCCAGTACAGCCCATTTCCTGCCCAGCAGTCACAGGAGTTCTTCTAAAACAGGTGGTGTCTTTCCTCTGCTTCAAGCCCTCTCCTGGCTTCTGGATCACTCAGAGGAAAAGCTCAAGGCCTTGTGATGGTTCACAGGCCCTACCGCAGGGATTCTCAGCCCTGGTACTAGTGACACTTGGGCCGATGACTCTGTTGTGCAGGCTGTCCCAGGCACTGTAGAACGTTTAGCAGCATCCCTGGCCTCTACCCACTAGATGCCAGTAGCACCCACCCCCAGTGGTGACACCAAAATCTTCAGATACTGCCAAAGGTCTCCTGGGGGACAAAATTGCAGGGAGAGGAGGGATGGAGACCTCTGTCCTAAACGCCTACTGAAAACAGCACCCCCAGGGGGGTGCGGTGGCTCATGCCTGTAATCCCAGTACTTTGGGAGGCCAAGGTGGGAGGATCACAAGGTCAGGAGGTCGAGACCATCCTGGCTACCACGGTGAAACCCTGTCTTTACTAAAAATACAAACAATTTTGCCGAGCGTGGTGGCGGTCGCGGTGGCAGGCGCCTGTAGTCCCAGCTACTCGGGAGGCTGAGGCCGGAGAATGGTGTGAACCTGGGAGGCGGAGCTTGCAGTGAGCTGAGATCGCGCCACTGCACTCCAGCCTGGGCGACAGAGCGAGACTCCGTCTCAAAAAATAAAATAAAATAAAATAAAAGGATAAAAGTGTGTTGACTTTACCCAGGAAACATTCCAGTTGGGGTGGGATGCTCAGGAGAATGGGGTACAATTTCCTGAAGAAGAGAATGAACTTTTCATAAATTACCAGGAGGAAAATAGTGCATGTCAGAATAAACTCTGTCAAGAAATATAGCAGGGCTGTCGAACAGTTAATAATTCAGAGCTGTTCCCTAGCACGCCTCGGGATTTAAAAAATATTTCCTTGGGGCCGGGCGCAGTGGCTCAAGCCTGTAATCCCAGCACTTTGGGAGGCCGAGACAGGCGGATCACGAGGTCAGGAGATCGAGACCATCCTGGCTAACACGGTGAAACCCCGTCTCTACTAAAATACAAAAAACCTAGCCGGGCGAGGTGGCGGGCGCCTGTAGTCCCAGCTACTCGGGAGGCTGAGGCAGGAGAATGGGGTAAACCCGGGAGGCGGAGCTTGCAGTGAGCTGAGATCTGGCCACTGCACTCCAGTCCGGGCGACAGAGCGAGACTCCGCCTCAAAAAAAAAAAAAAAAAAAAAAAATTTTCCTTGGGATTGTTGTTTAAAAATGGCCGGGAACCTTCTCATTGTATTAGATGGTCATTAATGCGCGAGCCCAGGTGGGGCTCCTGGTGGTCCCCCAGGAAAGCACCAGGAACACCCATCTCATTTTCCTCACAGACCTCAGGATGGGTGGTGAGGACTAGCAGGCTCAGAGAGGGCAAAAGTCTAGCCCCAGACCACATAGCTAGGAAATGGAGGCTGGAGCTCCAATGGGAACCGAGGTTGGGCTGGTTGACTTTCAATGACTCCACCCTGACTCTGGGCAAGGGATTCCCCTTCTCTGCACTTCTAGTTTCCTCATCTGTAAAGTGGAGACCCATGTATTAGCTCAGAGAACAAATATTTATGGAGTACTTGATTTTTTGTTTGTTTTTTGAGACGGAGTCTTGCTCTGTCCCCCAGGCTAGAGTGCAGTGGCGCATCTCAGCTCACTGCAACCTCTGCCTCCTGGGTTCAAGCAATTCTCCTACCTAGCCTCCTGAGTGGCTGGGATGATAGGCACCTGCCACCACGCCCAGCTGACTTTTTGTATCTTTAGTAGAGATGGGGTTTCACCGTGTAGCCACGATGGTCTTGAACTCCTGACCTCAGGTGATCCACCTGCCTCAGCCTCCCAAAGAGCTGGGATTACAGGCGTGAGCCACTGCGCCCAGCTGGAGTATTTGTTGAAATCCAGGTGTCAGGATGGACGGTAACTGAAACAGAGCCAGTGCTCTCACTTCATGGAACTCGGGCTGGTGGAAGAGTCAGACAGTGACCAAATACATCTCCTCAAAAATGGTAATCGGTATATCAAGAAAACGAAGGTGAGTAAAGGGACCGGGTGGGGGGGAATATTTCAGTTAGGATCATCAAGGAGAGCCTCCCTGGGAAGGTGGCAATTGATGACGGACCTGGTAAAACAGAGAGGGAGCTGAGAGGCTTTCAGAGGAAGAGGTCGAGAGAACTGCAAGTGCGGGAGGCCTGGGAGGGGCTTCGCCTGCAGTATTGGAGGAGCAGAGAGGGGCCAGCATGGCTGGAGCACAGTGAGCCAGCGGGAGGGAGGTGGGAGGAGGGGTCAGAGATGACGGCAGCGGCCAGCTCCTGGGAGACCCTCTAGATGTTTTCATTTTATTCTAAGAATGATGAAGATCTGCCACAGGGCTGGTTTGCAGGGGACGGATTGGTTATCTGTTTTATTGGTTTATCTATTTATTGGATTGGTTATCTATTTTAAAAAGATTCCCTGAAAGCCAGGCACAGTGGCTTGTGCCTGTAATTCTAGTGCTTTGAGTGGCTGAGATCAGAGGATCACTTGAGGGTAAGAGTTTGAGACCAACATGGACAAAATAGCAAGACCCTGTCTCTATAATTTTTTTTTATTTTAATTAAGGCCAGGTGCGGTGGCTCACACCTGTAATCCCAGCACTTTGGGAAGCCAAGGCGGGTGGACCACCTAAGGTCAGGAGTTCGAGACCAGCCTGGCCAACATGGTGAGACACCCCCCCCCCATCTCTACAAAAAAAAAAAAAAAAATTAGCCGTGCGTGGTGGTGCATGCCTGAACTCTCAACTACTCTGAGGCAGGAGAACTGCTTGAACCCAGGAGGTGGAGGTTGCAGTGAGCCAAAACTGCGCCATTGTACTCCTGCCTGGGTGAGAGAGGGAGACTCCGTCTCAA
Organism: Rhinopithecus bieti; assembly: GCF_001698545.2. Classification (NCBI taxonomy): domain Eukaryota; kingdom Metazoa; phylum Chordata; class Mammalia; order Primates; family Cercopithecidae; genus Rhinopithecus; species Rhinopithecus bieti. The sequence continues at coordinate 349,737 of NW_016807905.1, forward strand.
ATTTAAAAAATAAAAAATTAGCTATGTGTGATGGTGCACACCTGTAGTCCCAGCTATTCAAGAGGCTGAGTGGGAAGGATCACTTGAGCCCAGAAGGTTGAGGCTTCAGTGAACTGTGATCACACCACTGCACTCCAACCTGGGCGACAGAGCAAGACCCTGTCTCTACAAAAAAATGAAAAACACAAGACCCTCTGAAAAGTCTCCAGATTAAATTGTCAAATGAAAAATGAACAAGACAGAACCACATGCACAGTATGCTACTGTAGGCTTTAAAAAAAAAAAAAAAGGTATGCATTGTATATGCATAAAATTATCTCTGGCATGAGAGATGAAAATAGGAGAAGCTGCCTGCCTGTGAGGAGGAGTCCCGGCAGGCTGGACTGGGTGGGAGGGATCTTTTCTACATTTTTTCTTGCACCTTTTGAATTTTGAGCCATGCAAATTTGTTACCTAGTCAAAATAAACAAATAAATACTTTTGGAAGTAAAGAAAAAAGAAAAAAGAAAATGGAAAAGAAAGGCGCCCTCTGGCTGCCAATGTAAATAATGGATTATAGATTTGCCAGGGTGGCTGGGAGAGAGGATGGGGAGGGAGGCATGAGAGAAATAGGAAAAAAGAGAGAAGGCTGGGGGTGGGAATGGTAGGGGAGAGAAGGACATAGATAGAAGACTGGAGAGAGTGGAGGATGGTGGGGAGGTCCTGGGTGGGGGGAGGAAGCTGGAGTGTGGAGGCAGACTGGGGTGGGATGGTGGGGAGGAGCTGGGTGGGGAGGAGACTAGGGTCGGGGAGGAGGCTGGGTGGGAGGAGGCGGGATGAGGAGGAGCTGAGGTGGGTTACGTGGGAGGATGATGGGGTGGGGAGGATGCGGGGTGGGGAGGAGGCTGGGGTGGGGAGATGCTGGGTGGGAGGAGGCTGGGGGAGGAGGCTGAGGTGGGTTGGTGGGAAGGAAGCTGGAATGGGGAGGAGACTAGGGTGGAGAGGAGGCTGCGGAGAGTTGTTGGGGAGGAGGCTGGGGTGAGGAGGAGGCTGAGGTGGGTTGGTAGGGAGGAGGCTGGGATGGGGAAGAGGCTGGGGTAGGTTGATGGGCAGGAAGCTGGGGTGGGGAGGAGGCTGAGGTGGGTTGGTAGGGAGGAGGCTGGGATGAGGAGGAGGCTGGGGTAGGTTGGTGGGCAGGAGGCTGGGGTGGGGAGGAGGCTGGGACGGGGAGGAGGCTGGGGTAGGTTGGTGGGCAGGAGGCTGGGGTGGGTTGGTGGGGAGGATGCTGGGATAGGGAGGAGGCTGGGATGGGTTGGTGGGCAGGAGGCTGGAGTGGGGAGGAGACTAGGGTGGAGAGGAGGCTGGGGTGGGTTGATAGGGAGGATGCTGGGGTGGGGTAGTGGGGAGGTATTTTCAATTCCACTTTATAGATGAGGACTGTAAGGCTCAGACAGGCCAAATGCCAAGCCACAGACAATTCAGCTGGGAAATGGAGGATGGGCTTGGATGAGAACCCAGGCCCATCAGGGTCCTCACTACCTCCCTTCTGTTCTCTGCTCTGTGTCCGCTTGAGGCCCCAGTACGACGGATTTGGTTCCCTGCGTCCTGTACTGACAGCAATATCTTGACCACAATAGGTGCTCATAAATGTTTGCTGAGTGATGAATTTGTTCATTTGATCATTCATTCAACAAATGTATCAGTGACTCCTCTGTACCAGGCATGGTTCTAGGCCCTGGGATTCAGCCTTGAATAAGAGAAAGCTCCCACCTTTTTGGAGCTCAAATTCTCGGGGGCAGAGGTGTGAGAGGCAATCGAGATAAGTATAATATGAGCACTAAGAAGAGAGCAGACTCAAAGAATAACAATTGAGGAGGAGGTGCCTTCAGATGGTCAGGGAGGGCTCGGAGGAGGAGGGGATGTGAGAGTAGAGACTTGAAGACCTGTGGGTTGGGGGCCTATAATCCCAGCACTTTGAGAGGTTGAGGTGGGAGGATCCGTTGAGGCCAGGAGTTCAAGACCAGCCTGGGTAACATAGAGAGAGACTAGTCTCTACCAAAAAACCGGGCGTGGTAGCGCACACTGTGATCCCAGCTACTCTTGGAGGCTGAGATGGGAGGATCGCTTGAGCCCAGGAAGGTCGAGGCTGCAGTGAGCTATGGTTGTGCCACTGCACTTCAGCCTGGGCAACAGAGTGAGATCCTGTCTCAAAAAAAATAAAAAAAAATTTAAAAAAGCTGTGTGGAGTTTGCCCTGGGGACACTGGGGAAGGGCGTTGTAGGCAGAGGGAACAGCAGGTGCAAAGGCATGAGGTGGGCTCGTGCTTGAAATGTCTGAGTGACAGCAAAGAGGGGCAGTAGAGTGAGCCAGGGGGACAGGCAGCCAGGCTGGGCCATGCCTCGTGGGGGCTGGATTCCTCCGGGGACGGCAGAAGGCTATGGTGGGCTCCAAGCAGGTGCTTATCATGCTCCAAACGAGGTTTAAAGTGAACGAAGCTGTGCCCTGTACCATCTGTTGGGGGGACGGTGGTGGCCTAAGCTGCACAGATTGCCTTGCAAGATTCTGGGAGAAGAAAATCTCAGAGTGCTGAGGCCAGAGGGACTGCCTCACCCTGCAAGGATCTTGGGTGTTTTGGAGGGACCTGGCAGTGCAGACAGAGCCTGGGGTTCATGTCCTCACTCTGCCACCTCCCAGGTGCAGAGCTCAAGCCTGTCTGCTCCTGTGACCTCTACTGTCTGCCTTGTCACAGGGGGACAGGGTCAGGGGTGGAGAAGGATTCCTGTAGGCTGGCGATGCTTGGTGTCCCGCAGTGCAACTGCCGGTGGCAGAGCCCGACCCGGGCAGCTGAGGCCCACCAGGAGGAAGCAACGGCCTGGAGGCTGAGGGGCCACTGCCACCTCCACTGCCTATGGCTGCAGTCCTGGCTCTGCCTCTGGAGGCCTGGCTGTGGCCTCCTGTGCTTTCACCATCTGTGCACTGCGCTGGCCAGGCGTGCCCTGCTCTGGGGTGCCCATCTGGACGCCAAGCTGACAGCACATCCGGCTCAAGTAGGGCATCTTACAAACCATCGTTAGGCCTGTCAGGCTTCCAGCAATTTTGTTTGGTTTTGGTTTGGTTTGGCACCACTCCTCTCCTAGGGAAGGGAGAGGACAGGGAAGGGAGAGGAGAAAGGAGCTCGAGCTTCCTGTCTACTCTGTCTGGGCTGGCAAAACACTCACCATCTCATTCTGTCTTCTACCAGCCCCCATTGACAGGTGGGGAAACTGAGGTTGAAAATGGTGACTGTCCAAGGCCACTTGAGGGTTAAGTAGCAAAGCCAGAAGTTAAATCCAGGGCTGCTCTTGGAGGCTGAGGTGGGAGGATCGCTTGAGCCCAGGAAGGGCAAGGCTGCAGTGAACCATGGTTGTGCCGCTGCACTTCAGCGTGGAAAACAGAGTGAGATCCTGTCTCAAAAAAAGAAAAAAAGAAAAAAAAAAAAAGGCACTGTGGAGTTTGCCCTGGGGACACTGGGGAAAGGGCATTGTAGGCAGAGGGAACAGCAGGTGCAAAGGCATGAAGTAGGCACATACTTGAAATGTCTGAGCGACAGCAAAGGGGGGCAATAGAATGAGCCAGGGGGACAGGCAGCCAGGCTGGGCCAGGCCTTGTAGGTGCTGGACCTTCTCCCCAGTCGCAGTTCCCACTGGCACCTGACCCCTAGTAGGGGCTTGGATGTGGGTGGGGTAGAGAAAACAGCATCCTCATTCCAGATTCTGGGCCAGGAAAGGCTCTTGGCCGTGGTTCCTCTGTGGCAGTGGGGAAGAGGGCCGGCAGGCAGGCTGTGCTGTGAGCCTGGCTCCCTCCCCCGTGGAGCGGCCATGACCCCGGCTCAGGTGACACAGCACCTGCAGCTCGAGCCGCCACCTGCCTGGCCTGCTGGTGACAATATTCCCAGAGCAGCGGGCAGGCCAGAGGGCCTCGGTTCACCAGCCCAGCCTCGGGAAGCCCAGAGAGAGAGGTCAAGTGTGCTGCTGCCAGACTTCCAGAAGCTTCTCCAATTTCTGCAGCCCCACCAACTTTTGGAATGGATCTAGGGCAGCCTGACTCCTGCTGGACCCCTCACAAATGCCGGGTCCCATATGCACACTTGAGGGTCGCTGCCACCACGAGCAAGGCCTTCTGCCCTCAGCCTGTTGGGGGCCTTGGAGACTCTGGAAAAAACCCCCAGTGGTACCACCAAGCCCAAGAGCCACCAGCAGCCGGCGCCATTGTCCCCATTGTGGGTTAAGAATTGCCGTCTCCCACCTACCTTTTTAAAAAACGCCTATAATTTTACAAGGGAGAAAATGTGAAGTCTTTTTTTTTTTTTTTTTGAGACCGAGTCTTACTCTCCCCAGGCTGGAGGGCAGTTTGGACGATCTTGGCTCATTACACCTCCACCTCCCGGGTTCAAGCGATTCTCCTGCCTCAGCCTCCCAGGTAACTGGGATTACAGGCACCCGCCACCGCGCTCAGCCAGAAGATGTGGTCTTTTACGTATCAAGGAAATAATAACTGGCTGGAAAGCAGGAAAGAGCATCAACTCGCTGTTAGACTCATTGGACCCGAACTCCGATCTCGATCTGCACTTCAGCCAGTGGCCTCAGCCTGCTCCCCTGGCCTTGCATTTGTCTCACTGTCTCCCCTAAAGACATCCCTTCCTTCCCTTCCCCAAGCATGTCCCCCTTGGGGTCAGCCTTCGCCTGGACTATTGCAGTAGCTTTCAGGCTAGTCTCAGCTACCCTGTACACCTTCCACAGAGGCCACAGAGTCTTTGTCTCAAACACAGGCCAGACCCCCTGCCCTTACTCAAAACCCTACCATGGGCTGCTGGTGGCCCCAGGATTAGGTCTTGACACCCTATTCTGGCCTTCAGGATCGTTCCTGTTCCAGCTTGGCCTGTCTCTCCAACCCACCCCTTACCACTCCCTGGGTCATTAAGAACATGGGCTTTGTGGTTGCTGTGTGACCTTGGGCAAGTTACTTATCTGAACTTCGATTTCTCATCCATAAAAGTGCCGGACGCGGTGGCTCAAGCCTGTAATCCCAGCACTTTGGGAGGCTGAGACAGGTGGATCACGAGGTCAGGAGATCGAGACCATCCTGGCTAACACAGTGAAACCCCGTCTCTACTAAAAAATACAAAAAACTAGCCAGGCGAGGTGGCGGGCGCCTGTAGTCTCAGCTACTTGGGAGGCTGAGGCAGGAGAATGGCGTGAACCCGGGAGGCGGAGCTTGCAGTGAGCTGAGATCCGGCCAGTGCACTCTAGCCTGGGCGACAGAGTGAGACTCCATCTCAAAAAAAAAAAAAAAAAAAAAAAAGTGAAATAGGTCTCTGCCACAAGGGGAGCAGGGTTTCAATTGTGCGATTCCAATAAGGTCGTGTGTAGCCCTAGACTAGGATATACAGTGGGTGCTCAATAAATGTAGCTATCCTTATTTGTCACTATCCCATGAAACAACTAAAAATCTTCCGCAGCATACTCTGCTGAGCCTATGCAGATGCTGTGTCCTCTGCCTCGGCAGCCTAGTGAGCTCCTATTAATCCTTCAATACCCCTCTCAGGCAATGCCCTGACTGGCCCGATGCCAGCTGTCCTTCCTCAGAACACTCCTCCATATTGGCCAGATTGCTGCACTAGGATTCTTCCCTTTACTTGTCAATCTTCCACCAGATGACTGTGGGTTCCTAGGGGCAGTGGCGATAAATGACAAAACTGAGCCAGCTAGGGAGGGCTGGGGTGATGAGGGAGGGGGTGTGAGACAGGAAGGAGGGAAAGGTGAAGGGAGAGGGGCTCTGTGGTTGGCCAAGGCAGAATAAAGCTTTCATTCATTCAACACATACATACTGACCTCCTCTATTTAAAGCCCCTTGCCAGCTTTCCCCAGCTTCTAGAATCACTCCAAAATCTCTCAGCCAGGTGCAGTCAAGCACTTTGGGAGGCCGAGGTGGGAGGATCACTTGAGTCCAGGAGTTCGAGACCAGCCTGATCAACATGGTAAAACCCCATCTCTACAAAAAATACAAAAGTTAGCCAGGTGTGGTGGTGCACACCTGTAGTCCCAGCTACCTGAGAGGCTGAGGCAGGAGGATCGCTTGAGCCTGGAAAGTCGAGGTTGCAGTGAGCCAAGATCATGCCACTGCATTGCAGCCTAAGTGACAGAGGAAGACTCTGTCTCAAAAACAGCCCTCTCCTCTGTGGGTGGCCCTGGAAGCCCCAGGAACCTGGTCCTCCCTAGTGGACCTCTCCACCCTCAGTCTCCCTGTCCCTTTCTGTCCCTCCCTGTGCTCCAGGACTCTGGTTCTCCTTTGGTTCCTCAAGCAAGGCCACCTTCTAGAATGTCCTTCTCCTGACCTTTCCAGGATGACCCCAGGACAGGCCCCTATCACTCTGTATAAACAGTCTCATCACCCAGCGCAGGTTCCGCCTCAGCCCCGTGTCTCCTCCCTCACTCTCACCCAGCCCACACCCAGACGTACTTGTGGGATCAGGGGATTAACACCCATCTCAGTAGGCTGCGAGCTTCCCACTTCCCAGCACGCCTGTGGTGACTGGCGCCCACCTGGAGTGCCCCAGGAGACCAGAGCCAAAAGGGGCCTTGGTGAGCATCGAGGTCCGCCCCCACGTGTTGTAACAGCAATAATAAAAAATAATATTTCCTACAGCAATAGCAGCTAACACTGCCTACGTGCCAGGCGTTTCGCGTTCCATGCAGTTTCCTCGAATCCCTGCAACAACCCCATACAGAGAGCTCCAATTCCATCCCCATCTCACAGAGGAGAAAACTGAAACTGGGCGAGGCCGGCCGGGCCCCTGGGTCGCAGACCGTGCACTCTTGGGTCACCACCAGGCTGTGCTGCCGGGTGACCGTGGTGACAACACTGGATGGGGTTGGGGCTCCACAGACTTTAGCTCTGTGATCCCAGACAAGTCCTAGACCTTTCTGGCCTCAGTCTCCCCATCTGGAAAACAGAGCTAACCACAGTCTCTTCATCAGACTGAATGTTCACAGGAGGGAGGGGCTGTCAGGGCTTCCTAGTACAGACAGAGGGGATGGGTACCATGAGGGCAGGATTATGGGGGTCCCCAGGGCCTCCCCCACAGGTAAAGCCCGACCTAAAGCCAGTTCTGCCCAAGGCCTGCTCCAAGAGGACCCCTGCAAGGCAGGGTGAGTGGAGTCCTTCCCAGGGAGTGCCCAGTGCCCACACACTCCCTTCTAGAAAAAGAAGACGCCACTGTGGGCAATGAGACCAGGGGAGCCCGGGTGTGTGGCGGGCCACCAGGTGGGGCACAGCACACCCTCCACTGAACCCTGAGCCATGGGGACCCTGAGCGTTCCCAGCCCTCCTGACACCTGCTTCCCCTTGCCACATGGGCCCTGGCAATGGGAATGGGGCGTCTGCTGGAGCCTCCTCTGGGCTGTGCCAACCTTCCTATGCCCAGACAAAGCCCCCCTCCCCCGGCCTCCAGGGAAGGGGCGGGCCGGTGGGGAGCTGACAAAGGGAGCCAGTGGGGCTGTGCCTGGGGCTCGTGCCACCCCACTCCCCGACCTGCCCACAGCGCCCACATCCCCCTCCTGCCACTTGGCCGGCTGGGGCGCCCGGCACCGTTGCTATGGCGGCAGCTCTGGGGAAGCTGCAGCTGGGTAATTATTGCGAACATCCATCCTGCCTCCAGCCCGTTCCAAGAGCTGGGCAGCGAGCAGTGGGGCCAGGGCAGCCCCTCCTCACCCGCCGGGCAGCCGCACCCTGGCTTGGCACGATGCCTGCCTGAGGTATGGAGGGGAGGACAGTCATACAGCCTTCTGCAGCAGACAGGAGCCAGCCCAGGGGCTGGCCAGGAAACCCCCACTTTCGCCCCGGCCCACCAGTCCTGGGCCACCCTTGGAGCTGACCGGCCAGCCCAGAACTTATTTTTTCCAGCTATAATACACACACCAAACCAGCCAGAGAGCCTCCTTTGTTCAAACAGAATCCTTCCTCTGCCGTTTTGGGGGCAGTGGAAGCCAAAGCAACCGGAATGGGCTCTGGCCTCTTACCCAGGGACAGTCCCCTCGATGAGGCGGTTCCCCTGGGGCCCCACCGTGGGCCCTGCCACCTCCTCAGCCTCAGAAGCTTGCCCTGGCCCTGGTGTCTAAATATAGCTCTGCTGGGCCAAGCCTGAGGTCTCACACTCCCAACTGCCCCGGGTGGCCGGTGGAGGGCATTCATTCAGGCGTCCAGAGAGCATTGCAGGAGCCACTTAGGGCCGAGCTCAGGGCCCCCGCTGTGACGCAGGTGTGCCTCTGCCTGTGGGGCTCGCGGACCCCCTCAGGAGACACACAGATATGATTTGAGGAGCTAACTCCATTGAGAAAACACAGACCAGGACTCCCCTTACCCAGCCTGGGAGCAGAATGCGTCAGGGCAGAGGGAAAGGAAGGGGTCTAGGCTGGGGAGGGGAGGCACCAAGGAGAGAGAGAGGAAGCGTGGTCTGGTGCTGGAACAGATCTGTGTGGTAGAATGTGGGGTGCATCCCAGCAGGACATGAGCTAGGGAGCAGTCGCCGGGGGTTAGCAGGGTACAAAGCGCAGGGACACCGTCTCCTCTCCTTTTGGCTCCACTGCCCCTGAGGGCCCTGCACAGGCTGGCACATGGCAGGAGAGACTGCTCAAATCTTATTTTCCAAAGACTCCCGAGGCCAGGCGCGGTGGCTCACGCCTGTAATCCCAACACTTTGGGAGGCCAAGGCGGGTGGATCGCTTGAGGTCAGTTCAAGACCAGCCTGGCCAACATGGTGAAACCCTGTCTCTACTAAAATACAAAAATTAGTTGGGCGTGGCGGTGCGTGCCTATAATCCCAGCTACTCGGGAGGCTGAGGCAGGAGAATCGCTTGAACCCAGGAGGTGGAGGTTGCAGTGAGCCAGAATCACGCCACTACACTCCAGCCTGGGCGATAGAGCAAGACTCCATCTCAAAAAAAAAAAAAAAAAAACAAAACACACACACACACACACACACACACACACACAAAGAATCCTGGTGGTCAGAGTGGAAGTGGAGGGAGCACAAAGGAGGAGGTCACGGTGGTGGAGGTAGCAAGGGGCCACGGGCAAGGCAAGGGTCTCCTGGGGCTGCAGTTGAGAAAGGAAAATGAAGGAGAATCCACAGGACACGAGGGATGAGAGCACGGGAAGGATTCAGGCTGCTTGTGCCCCTCCCCGGGCCTTGGTCATCGAGCCGCTGACCAGGGCCCTGCTTGGGGGACAGACACTCTAAAATAAAAGAGTAAATATCTGTTGAAATAGAGCCCATCCCCTGCCCACCACCAAACATTAGGGCCTCAGGGAGAAGGCCTTCTGCTCAGCTAGTGCGGGTGGAGAGAGAGCAGCCTGGTCCCTGGTACAGTCTTCTGGGTAGGGACTGCCTCGGCCTCGATGGCCTTTGGACCTCCCACTTACAGTCTCAGCAATAAATCTTCCCAACAGGTCAGCGTTTTCTACCTGCAAAGTTCTTTCCATCCAGCATCTTCTGCTAGCTTCAAACAGCCCTGGCACTGAGCCAGGCAGGGAGGCACAGCCATTTCAGAGGTAAGGAAACTGAGGCTCAGAAAAGCGAGGGGATCTGCCCAGGCAGGGAAAGGAGAGGGACCATGACTAAGCACCCACGAAGTTACAGGGGCCTTTGCAAATATCACCTAGGGCTGCAGCTAGAAGGCAGACAGTAGAACTTGAAGTCAGGAGTAGAACTTGAACTTCCGACCGATTCCCTGGTCCTCAGGTCCCCTGCCCTCCTGAGACAGAGGCTAACAGGAGCCAAGACTGGGCCATTCCTTTTAGCAGCATGTTTTCTGAGACTATAAGCTGGAGAGGGTGGGGCAGGAGGTCCAAGACAAACAAAAATGCACTTTGGAATTATCCAGTCTGACTGCAACCACCTCTATCTTACAGATGGGGAAACTGAGGCTCTGGCCTGGCCCAGGCCCAAAGAACCCACTGTTTCCCAGAACTTGGAGTAGCTGAGACTGGGTAAGTAAGTCCCACTGATCCCAGAACTCTTTTGGATCCAGCTGTCCACATAGCACCTGGGGTTTTCATTGGGAATATTGGGGAAGGATTCTGGATACAAATTTGGGAGACAGCGCTCTGGGCCAGCCTTGCAGCTAATGTCAGCCACAGGGACTCACAGGCCACCGGGTTAGAACGATGTGGATCAGGCATGATGCAGAGGAGCATGTGAGAACCAGCACCAGCCACTGGTAGGACTCGCATTAGTGCAAGTGACGACAATGATGTGTGTCAGGCACGATAAGGGAGAAGATGGTGGTGGGGCCTCCAAAGAGCGCCTGGAGCATGGCGAAGCTTCCGGGCGGCCTGGCGAGGCTTCTGGACATTGCACCACGACTGTTATTATCCTCGTCCCTCTGCACCAGATCTCCATCCTGGCTGTTTTTCACAGTGTCCCCAGAATGACTGTGAGGGAAGCTCTATTATTATCTCCATTTTCAGGTTGGGGGGCATTTAGATGGGAGAGAAATTTGGGGACTGGGCGAGTTCTTCCCCTTCTCTCTGAAACTGCCCCAGGCCGGGAACCCTGTTTCCCACCCACCAACAGGGCAAGCCAAGATGGTTGAAAAGTTCTCCTTGGCCCAGCTTTAAAAGCCAGCCCAACAGAGTGATTGGAACTCCAAGAATAAGGAGAGCTTAGTTAGGACTTCCAGAGGGCAAGTTTTTAGTATAATACCGATCACAAATTTGGTACCAGTCCTCTTCAGTAGTGCCAGGGGTTCAGATGGGTACCTATCCTGGAGAAACTGCTGGAGTGCACAGTGAGGCCTGCTTAGGGCTGTGTGTGGGCGTGAAACAATGGAAATGCCCATTCATAGGCAAGGAGGCAAATAAAGGATGAACCAGTTCACATACAGAATACTGCACAGCACAGAGGAGGAGGCAGGTCTGTATGCACTGGCTCAGAAATGTCCATGACACGTTGGTCAGTGAAAAATAAGGCATCGGCTGGGCACGGTGGCTCATGCCTGTAATCCCAGCACTTTGGGAGGTTGAGGTGGGCAGATCACTTGAGCCCAAGAGTTTGAGACCAGCCTGGATAACATGGTGAGACCCCCCATCTCTATAAAAAATAAAAATAATATAAAAATTAGCCAGGCGTGGTGGTGTGTGCCTGTAGTTCCAGCTACCTGGAGGCTGAAGTAAAAAGATCGCTTGGGCCTGGGAAAGCAAGGGTGCATCGAGCCGAGATCACATCACTGCACTCCAGCCTGGGGAACAGAGTGAGACCCTGTTTGAAAAAAAGAAAAGAGGAAGGAAAGAAAGGAAGGAAGGAAGGGAGAGAGGGAGGGAAAGAAAAATAGCCCGGGCATGGTGGCTCAGACCTGTAATCCCAGCACTTTGGGAGGTCAAGGCGGGTGGATCACTTGAGGTCAGAAGTTTGTGACCAGCCTGGCCAACACAGTGAAACCCCGCCTCTACTAAAAATACAAAAATTAGCTGGGTATGGTGGCGTGCACCTGTAATCCCAGCTACTCGGGAGGCTGAGGCACGAGAATCGCTTGAACCTGGGAGTCAGGGGTTGCAGTGAGCCGAGATCGAGCCGCTGCACTCCAGCCTGGGCAGCAGAATGAGTCTCTATCTCAAAACAAAAAAAAAGAAAGCATCTTGCAGAACAAAACGTACAGAATATTACTACTCATGTGAGACGCACACTTAAACACAATATGCACATCTAAACAGATATAGATGGTCTCGGTATAGGTGTTGGTACAGGCATGATTCAGGTGCAGGTAGTGGCATAGGAATAGCTACAGATATTGGTACAGGTATTGGTATAGGCATGGCATAGGTATAGATATATACACTGACCAGCTGACAACAATGGTTTAAATAGAACGGGGCTTAGGACGTAAAGAGGAATTACTTGGCCTTTTATTCACTACATTTTATTACTATTTGAGATTTTACAACGAGAATATTTTCTTGAAATATTTGTGTGATGCTAAAAATTAAAAAAGAAAAGCGGCTGGCCACTTGCCTGGTAGCCTGAGGCAGGGCTGAGTCCAGGCGCTCACAAGAGGCGGGGTCTGTGGGGGTCAGGCCTGCTTGGTAGTCTCAGGCTGCGTCTGGAGCCTCTTCCTAAATCAACTGTGGCTCCCTCTCCCCAAGGCCAGAGCCAGAGAGAACTGGTTTCCTCAGCAGCAGCAGCATACGCAGGTCCCTGCAATCTGGAGGTATGTGAAACCTGGACATTTACCCTGTGCGGTGGGCCCAACTCTGCCACCTCTGCTCCTCAAGGCAGGGCAGGACCTCAGAACTGGCCAGAGGGCGACCTGAGACATGCAGGCAGAGAAGGGAGTCAGGGACCTCTGGGACACCCAGGGCTTAGGCAGGATGCTGCCTGGAACCCAGAGCAGTCTCCCCAGGCTGGGCTTGCATTTGAGCCTCACAAATACAGCATTGGGGGAGTTGCCCCTGCACTCCCAGCAGTCAGCAAGGTCAGGAGTGGGAGAGGGCAGAAGGCCTTTCACAGAGCACTCCTTAGATGCTGGGCCCTGAGTTAGACACATTTCCTACTCCCTAACTTTGGCCTTTTAATCTTGTTCAGTGAGTTCTTTTTGACACATGGAAGCTTGGGAAGTTTTTTGGCCAGCTACTGAAAACAAAGGGTTAAAATAATTCAAACAAAGCAAAAGGATGTATAGTGAAAAGCAAGTCTTTTATCCTCAGCCCCCAGTCCCCTCCCGGGAGAACCCATGTGTGCACCGGAGCACGTGCATGTGTGTTCCTGCCCCCCACCTTGGTACTAACAGAAGCACTCCCCACAAAGTGCGCGGTATCTGGCCTTTTTCACACACACACACAAAAAAACATATGTATCTCAGAGCTTCTTCCACAGCAGTACATGGAACCGCCTTGTTCTTTTTCATGCCTGGAATTCCATGGCATGCAAAAGTCTTTAGTATTCATGTAACCAGACCTAGAATTCTGGCTCCATGGTTTTCTGCCTTTTCTGTAGGCTTATTTCTGTTCTGCACAACAGCCCTGGGAAGCAGGTGGTCCCTGTATTAGAGATGAGAAAACCAGGGTGACTGGATTAGTCCATTCTCACGCTGCTATGAAGAAATACCCGAGACTGGGTAATTTATAAAGAAAAGAGGTTTAATTGACGCACAGTTCTGCATGGCTAGGGAGGCCTCAGGAGACTTACAATCATGGTGGAAGGCACCTCTTCATAGGGCGGCAGGAGAGAGAGTGATGCTGAGCAAAGGAGGAAGCCCCTTATAAAACCTCAGATCTCGGCCGGGCGCGGTGGCTCAAGCCTGTAATCCCAGCACTTTGGGAGGCCGAGACGGGCGGATCACGAGGTCAGGAGATCGAGACCATCCTGGCTAACACGGTGAAACCCCATCTCTACTAAAAAATACAAAAAACTAGCCGGGCGAGGTGGCGGGTGCCTGTAGTCCCAGCTACTCGGAGGCTGAGGCAGGAGAATGGCATAAACCCGGGAGGTGGAGCTTGCAGTGAGCTGAGAACCAGCCACTGCACTCTAGCCCGGGCGACAGAGCGAGACTCCGTCTCAAAAAAAAAAAAAAAACCTCAGATCTCGTGAGAACTCACTATCATGAGAACAGCATGGGGAAACTGCCCCATTATTCAATTATCTCTGCCCGGTCCTGCTCTTGACACGTAGGGATTATTAAAATTCAAGGTGAGATTTGGTGGAGACCACAGAGCCAAACTATATCAGTGACCCACCATCCCAGTTTGCCTGGGACTGTGCCAGGAAAACCCTCAGTCTTGGGAAAACCAGGATGGTTGGTCACCCTAAAGGTAAACTGAGGCTTGGAGGGATAAGGACATTCTCCAAGATCTTGTTGTTGAGCTGTGGAGGCCTGGGATGGCCACTGAAGTCCACCTGATGGTGATGATACTCTAGGAGGACAATGATCATATAGTAAGTGTCTCCTCTGTGCCTGCCCCTTCTTCAGCCCTCATAACAGCCCCAGGAAGCAGACAACGGGGCACAAACAGAACTTGTGACAGGCAAACTGGGGTCAGATCTCAGCTGCAGGGCTTAGCTGTGTGACCACGGTGGTCAGCTCCCTCTCAGCCTCCTGTCCTGGGCCCACAGCAGACATACAACAAATGTTTGTTGAGGGGAAAAAAAATGAATGAAGTATTAGTGTCCTCATTTTATGGGAAAAACTGAGGCACAAAGAAGCTGCCCTGGCACAAGGTCACAATTTGAACCTGGACAGGGGCTCCAGAGCCCATGACACGTTTCTCTCTCGTAGAATGTCCTTGTCTATAATCCAGTGGTGCCTCCTGCCTCTGACTCCTTGGGCCAGTCCCCTGCCAGCCCCCTTCCCTCACCGCATTGCACTACCTGGTTCCCTGGTCCCAGCCTCCTTTCATGGAAGGAGCTCTTGCTGTCCCTGCCTCCCCATTCCTGACTTGGGGCCCCTGCTCTGAACCCTCCACCCCGTCCGCCTGGACTGGATGCTTCTCCCAGGTCCCGATGCCTGAGCTTCAGCTTCCCCACTCCGGACTGTTTCATGCGTTCATTCATTTGTCCAACTCTTCACTCCTTTGCTCAACAAACATTGACTGAAATTGAAAAGAGCCAGTTCTACCCCTGGTGGTAGGAATTCCGAGATGAATCCAGCCTGAACTTTGTCCTTGGGGGACACAGAAAACAACAAAGAAATGGCACTTGTTACCCAGAGACCCAGAGAGATTCAGCTCTGATGGAGATGGCGCAGGCACAGGCTGCTGGGGCTTGAGTTCAGGGGTGGGGGGGAGGTTCCTAGCCTGGGGGCTCTGGAAAAGCTTCCTGGAGAAGGTTATGCTGGAGTCTGGAAAGATAAGAAAGAATTAGCAAGACAGGCATTGGGAGGGGAGGCAAGGGTACTGTGATATCATGGACAAAGCAGTGGAAGACAGAGTGAGACATTGAAGAAGTGCACGTTGTTCCTTACAGCTGGGTCCAGGCTGTCCTCAGGTGTGGACACATGGCTCTGGGAAGCCCAACACCCTCCCTTGAGTACCCAGCCAGCTCTGGGCACAGCAGGGCTTCCAAGCATTTCATGTCTAGAAATGTATCAGAAAATCAACAAAACAATCAGCAATGTGGACATGAGGTTACAGAGGACGGAGGATGTTTACTGCGGTGTTTTTATCACAGAAAACGAGTGAAACGGCCTCTGTGCCCAGGCATGAGAAGGGGCCATACTTGTCAAGGGGCCACGACCGGCTGGAGTCATCCAAAAGGCTGAGAAGTCAGATTTCAGAGACTACTTAAAGTCACCAGACAATGCATCTGATGTAACTGTAGGTAAAAGACAGCAAGAGGCAAACTATTTTTTATTAGGAGATCTACATGCGTATGTATATATATGAAAATATGTTAGGAAGAAATGTGTCAAACGCTTCACAGTGGCTGTCTCTGGTGATGAACTAACCTGGGGGTTGTATTTCCTTTTTAAAAATAATTTCAGCTGGATGCAGTGGCTCACACCTGTAATCCCAACACTCTGGGAGGCCAAGGTGGGTGGATCACTTGAGGCCAGGAGTTCTAGACCAGCCTGGCCCACATGGCAAAATCCTGTCTCTACCAAAAATACAAAAATTAGCCAGTCGTGGTGGCGCATGCCTGTAATCCCAGCTACTCCGGACGCTGAGGCAGGAGAATCACCCGGGAGGTGGAGGTTGCAGTGAGACAAGATCGTGCCACTGCATTCCAGTCTGGGCAATAGAGTGAGACCCTGTCTCAAAAAAATAAAAAATAAAAATGGGCCAGGCGCGGTGGCTCATGCCTGTAATCCCAGCACTTTGGGAGGCTGAGGCAGGCAGATCATGAGGTCAGGAGTTCAAGACCAGCCCAACCAACATGGTGAAACCCCATCTGTACTAAAAATACAAAAAATAACCAGGCATGGTGGCACATACCTGTAATCCCAGCTACTCGGGAGGCTGAGGCAGAACTGCTTGAACCTAGGAGGTGCAGTGAGCCGAGATCGCGCCTCTGTACTCCAGCCTGAGCAACAGAGTGAGACTCCATCTCGGAAAGAAAAATAAATTAATAATAATTTCCTCAGCCGGGCACCATGGCTCATGCCTGTAATCCTAGCACTTTAGGAGGCTGAGGCGGCTGGATTTCTTGAGCCCAGGAGTTCAAGACTGGACAACATGAGGATACCTTGTCTCTACAAAAATACAAAAATTAGCTGGGCATGGTGGCATGTGCCTGTATTCCCATACTCAGGAGGCTGAGGTGGGAGGATCGCTTGCCTAGGTGACAGAGCAAGACCCTGTCTAAAAGAAACATTCCTGTGTTCTCTGATTTTGTAATGGTGGGCCAGTCTCACATTTTCATTTTCAGAGACGGATTCTAGGAGGTAACTCCATGAGGCCACAACTTCTCTTTCCAGCCTCGTCCCGAGCCATGCCTCCCGGCCCAGTACAAACCCCCGGGGAGCCACCCGGAATGACGTGTGGCCCTCCCATCCCGTGTACAGTGAGCCCACGTGCTCTGACTCCTGCCGTTTCTGTCTGAATGCCCTCTGCTTTCTCTCTCCATCTGGCACAGTTCCCCCAGCCCCCAGGCCCGCCTCAGGGTCCTTCCACTGGGGAGGTCATGCACACAAAGCACCCCTGACACTGAACAACGGGTGTGCACGCCCAGATACTTGCCTGGATTGTGAGCTGCTGGGGGATCTGCCTTACCTTTCTTCCCCAGGGGCTGTATAGGTCCCAGGATTTATTTCTATTTGTTTCCCACCTCCAATATCTTATTCTGAAAATGTCCAAACCAAAGATAATGGTATAATGAACACCCTTCACTTAGATTTGCCACAATTTGCTTTTTCTCTCTTACTTTGTCTTGCTGAACTAGTGCAGATATCTGAACACTTGGCCAGGGCTGGGGATTTGGAAGGTGCTTAACGCCTGCTGGAATCAACGAAAGGGAGAGCAAGGACACGGCGCTGCTCCCTCTGCCTTTGGCCCCAGTGGATAACCTTGCACAGCAAAGCGCTGGCCTTTCTAAAATGCTAACACAGAGGAGCTGCCCACCTACTTGGAGGCTGGCTGCCAACAGTCAGCACAGCCCCTCCGCAGACACGCAAGGCCCCTGTCATCCCTTCCTGCCTCATCGCTCACTGAGCCCTGGAAGACAGCCTCGTCCTCACATCCACCTGCGCCCCCCATGTGCTGTTGGACTTGGGCCATGGAACCTCTGTCCTCCCCGCTCACCCAGGGAGGGCTCACTTCCCTTCCATGTCCCTTGCAAACCTGACATCCTCAGAGAAGTGGAGGACTCCCCTGATAGTTGGTCTGACCCTTGGCATCAAGGGCAGCCTCTGTTGGGGTTGCCCATTCATGCTGGACTGCCCAGGACTGCCCAGTTTGAGCACTGAAAGTCCAGTGTCCTGGAACGCCTCAGGCCTGGGCAAACCAAGAGGACAGGTCACCCTGGCTTCTGTTGACTCTCACTGGGTGGGCAGGACATGTTCACACGCCCACTGCTGGGAGACAGCAGCCTGAGAGTCACCCGGGACAGGGGCTGGGCTGCTCTCTACCTCCCCAACCCTGCCAAGGCCAGGCCACAGAACAGGCCCAAGGACAGGTTTGCTGACGCTGGCTGACTGCCTAGAGGAAAGAAGAAATGAACGAGTGGACAGGGCTGGGTGCAGTGGCTCATGCCTGTAATCCCAGCACTTAGGAGGAGGGCGAGAAAAGTGGATCTCCTGAGGTCAGGAATTCGAGACCAGCCTGACCAATATGGTGAAATCCCATCTCTACTAAAAATACAAAAATGGGCTGGGCGTGGTGGCAGGTGCCTATAGTCTCAGTTACTCGGGAGGCTGAGGCAGGAGAATCACTTGAACCCAGGAAGAGGAGGTTGCAGTGAGCCAAGATCACGCCACTGCTGCACTCCAGCCTGGGCGATGGAGCGAGACTCTGTCTCAAAATAAAATAAAATAAATAAATAAATAAATAAATAAATAAGAAAGAAAAATAAATGAATGAGTAGACAAACAAACAGTAATCTTGCCTCCTTCAAATCTGCTCAGATGTCATCTCCTCCATGAGGTCTTCCTTCCCTGACTGCCGTCTCAGATGACAGCCTCCCCACTCCCCACCCGCACTTTACAGGCTTCCCTAGCATGTATCACCGACTGACATTCTCCATGTCATTTGCTCACTTTCACTAGGGTCCATCTCTTGGACCACAGTGCCAGCTCCAGATGGGCAGGGGTTTTTATCTGTTTTGATCACTGAGGTATTTCCAGTGCTTAGAATAATAGGTGTTCGGTAAGAATTCATTGAATGAATGAATCCTTGCTTTCCTGCAAAAGATAGAGCCTCCTGGCCTTCTTCTCACACATTTCGTCTTTTGTTTAATTTGTTCCACAGACATCAGTGCCCTCTGCGTCACTGTGTGTGCATGCATGCATGTGCATGTGTGTGGGTGTGTGTGTGCATGTGCCTGTGTGTGTGCCTGTTTGTGTGTGGGTACATGCATGTGCGTGTGTGTGCATGTGTGCATTGTGTACATGTGTGTTTGCATGTGTGCGTGTGTGTGTATACAAAACAGAGTGCCCAATCTGATGGCAGGAGGGGCAGAGGCCAGGGTGAGGACTCAAAGAGCCATCATGCCTGGTTGTATGTGAAGCCAAGGACCTGGCATTTGGGGGTGGGGTCTCTGGGGCAGGACCCTGAGCTCTTTGCAATAGCCTTAAAAGAAAGCCTGGATTGTAATAACCATGGCCAACATATATTGACCACTTGCTATGTCCCAACCACTGTTCTGTGTGCTTCATGTATGTTTTCTCAGTTAATTCTCAAATCTCTGAGTGTAATTGTCTCCATATTGCAGATGAGGCTGGGGAGCCTGAGTGACTTGCTCAGGGGACCACAGCGAGAAAGTGGGGGTCACAGTCAGACTCTGGAGGGTGCTGCTAACCCTGGTGCTGGAGACTCCGTTTGCAGAAGAGGAAGGAGTCACTTGCCCAGGTTCACAGAGGTGGTCTGCTGAGATTTACAGCAGGTCCAGGATGCTAGAGGAGGCTGAGGTCCCACTCAGTGGCCACCCCGGAAGAGGTGAGGGTAACCAAAGGGAGGAGGACAGAGACCCAGGGCCAGGCAGGAGCTGTGCTTGAATGCAAAACAGCTGCCCAGAACTTGAGGACAGGAGGGACCGACTCTGGCTGGGGAGATGGAGGCCAGCTTCTCAGCAAAACTGTCCTTGCTTCCTCTTCTCTCCTGAGAAATGGCCACAGAAGCCGTGGACCACCTGTCTCCAGGCCTCCACATGGGCTGGCTGCCATGCACTGGCCCTAGAGAGAAGCAGAAAGTGGGGGGCGGGCACCGGCCCCTGTCCCAGGCCCCTCCTCCCGCGCTCCTGGCAACGTTGGCCTGACTCACCTGGTGATACCAAGTGTGTATTCTGTGTCAGGAGCTGTGCTGTGCAACTGAAGATGCTCTGACTTACTTCTTACACCCAACAAGTTCAGACAGGGAAACAGAGTTCAGGCAGCGAGGTAGCTGCCCAAGACACTAGCAGAGGGAGGGTACCAGCCCCGACTATCTGGCTCCAGACCCTGTGCCTCTAGCCCTTACCCAGGATGCAGGGCCCTGGTTCCCCTGGCTCCCTGCCACGAGCCTGTGTAGTCCCTGGCAGCAGACACCACCCACGGTGTTCCACAGCCCAGCAAAGGGCTCGGCACACAGCAGGCTCAGCTGAAAACAATCCTTGCTCTTTGAGATATGGGAACAGTGACTTCTTCCTTTGGATGTTTCTCCCTCTACCCAAGTCTGGGAAACAATAACACAGTCTCTCAGTTGGACAGTACAAACCCCTTTCAAAGCTGCCCCTCCTTGGAAGGCCAAGAAGTGGGCAGAACATGGGCTTCCAACCAGGCCAACCTGGAAATGAACCCCAGCTCCACTCTGCAAATCACTGCACCTCCCTGAGCCTCAGTTTCCTCATCTGTAATATGGGGTTCATAACTGTCATTAGGAGGAGCATGGTGGTGTCAGCCTGTAGTCCCAGCTACTCAGGAGGTGGAGGCAGGAGGATTACTTGAGTGCAGGAGTTTTGAGTCCAGCCTGGACAACACAGCAAGACCCTGTAACAATATTTTTTTTTAAATAGTGAAAAAAAAAAAAAAAAGCTGGGCACGGCAGCTCACGCCTGTAATCCCAGTGCTTTGGGAGGCCGACGTGGGCAGATCACTTGAGGTCAGGAGTTCAAGACCAGCCTGGCCAACATGGTGAAACCCCATCTCTATTAACAAGACAAAACTTGGCCGGGCACGGTGGCTCACACCTGTAATCCCAGAACTTTGGGAGGCCGAGGTGGGCAGATCACAAGGTCAGGAGATGGAGACCATCCTGGCTAACACAGTGAAACCCCGTCTCTACTAAAAATACAAAAAATTAGCCGGGCACGGTGGCAGGCGCCTGTAGTCCCAGCTACTCAGGAGGCTGAGGCAGGAGAATGGTGTGACTATCAGAGGTGGAGCTTGCAGTGAGCCAAGATCGCACCACTGCACTCCAGCCTGGGCGACAGAGTGAGACTCTGTCTCAAAAAAAAAAAAAAAAGTCATGGTGAGGATTAAAGGAGACAACAAGAGGTGGTGCCAGGCACACAGTGGGTGTGCTCAGGGAGGATGTATCTGTCCACCAAGCACCATAGCCACCTCCAGGGCTCTCCCAAGGCCACCCTGGCCACTGCCCCCCTACTTTGAAACTACGGCTATATAAACCATGATATGTTTGAAGCATACAGAACACACAGAAATGAGCTGTCCCCGGTCAGAGCACTCCACTCTGGCACACATGCAATCATAACAGGCCCTCGGATTCCTGAGTGTTTTCCGAGGGCTGGGGTCTGTACCATGTGCTGTACGTGGGTGGCCTCCTTCCTTTCATCCTCACGACTTCCTGTGGAGGTAGGTCCTCGGTTATCCCAATTTATAAATGGAGAGACTGAGGCTCCAAGAGGTCCCACAGCCAGGGAGTGGTGGAAGTAGAATTTGTTTTTATGAGGCCGGGCGCGGTGGCTCACGCCTGTAATCCCAGCACTTTGGGAGGCCAAGACGGGCGGATCACGAGGTCAGGAGATCGAGACCATCCTGGCTAACACGGTGAAAGCCCGTCTCTACTAAAAACTACAAAAAAATACTAGCCGGGCGAGGTGGCGGCGCCTGTAGTCCCAGCTACTCAGGAGGCTGAGGCAGGAGAATGGCGTGAACCCGGGAGGCGGAGCTTGCAGTGAGCTGAGATCCGGCCACAGCACTCCAGCCTGGGCGACAGAGCGAAACTCCGTCTCAAAAAAAAAAAGAATTTGTTTTTATGTAGATGTGTATTTATTGACATCAAAGATGTTTACAATATATTATTAAATGAAAAGCAGTCCACAGGCCAACAGAGTATAATTTGGGAGAGTATTATTAAAATATTAACAGTAGTTATCCCTAGGTGATAGGATTGAAGGCCTTACAATTCCTTTCTTTTTTTTTTTCTGCTTATCCATATTTTCTAATTTTTTAATAACAGCTTTATTGAGATAGAATTCACATCACATACAATCCACCTGTTTAACACATGTAATTCACTGGTTGTTAGCATGCTCACAGAACTGTGAAGCCATCACCATAATCAACTTTAGAGCATTCTCAGGCCAGCAATGGCTCACACCTGTAATCCCAGCACTTTGGGGGGCCAAAGTGGGCGGATCAATTGAGGTCAGGAGCTTTGGGACCAGCCTGGCCAACACCATGAAACTCCATCTCTACTAAAAGTACAAAAATTAGCCAGCCATGGTGGCGTACCTGTAATCCCAGCTACTCAGGAGGCTGAGACAGGAGAATCACTTGAACCCAGGAGGTGGAAGTTGCAGTGAGCCGAGATCATGCCACTGCACTCCATCCAGCCTGGGCAAAAGAGTGAGACTCTATCTCAAAACAAAAAACAAACAAACAAAAAAACCAAAAACAACAAACTTTAGAGTATTTTCGTCATTCCCAAAACAAACCTCCTACCCATTAGCAGTCACTCCCCATTTTCCAGAACCCCCCTCTCCAGCCCTAGGCAACCATATTCTGTCTCTATGGATTTCTGTGTTCTGGACATTTCATACAAATGGATTCACACAATATGTGGTCTTTGTGACAGGCTCCTTTCACTTAACATAATGTTCTCAAGCTTCATTCGTATTGTAGCATGGATCAGTATTTTATTCCTTTTCATGGCCAATAATATCCATATTATATCTGTCAATTCATCATATTGAAAGACATTCAGGCTGGTGTGGTGGCTCACGCTTATAATCCCAATGCTTTGGGAGGCCAAGGTGGTCAGATTGCTTGAGGCCAGGAGTTCGAGACCAGCCTGGGACACATAGTGAGACCCCATCTCTACAAAATACAAAATAAAAAATATTATCTGGGTGTTGTGGTGCATGTGTGGAGTAGCCTTTAGTCCCAACTACTAAGGAGGCTGAGGTGGAAGGATCACTTGAGCCTGAGGGTTCAAGGCTGCAGTGAGCCGTGATCACACTATTGCACTCCAGCCTGGGTGACAGAGCAAACACTCAAAAACTCAAAAAAAAAAAGAAGAAGAAGAAAGAAGAAGAAGAAGAGGAAGAGGAAGGGAAGAGGAAGAGGAAGAAGAAGAAGAAGAAGAAGAGAAGAAGAGAAGAAGAAAAGAAGAAGAAAAGAAGAAGAAGAAGAAGGAGGAGGAGGAGGAGGAGGAGGAGGAGGAAACAGACATTCAGGACAACTGGGTTGTTTGCACATTTTGGCTATTAGGAATAATGCTGCTATTAACATTTATGTCAGTCTGTGTGTAGATATGTTTTAATTCTCTCAATTATATATCTAGGAGTGGAATTTCTGGGTCAAATGATAATTCTATGTTTAAACTTTTGAGAATGTGTCAGACTGTTTTCCAAAATGACTGCACCATCTTACATTCCCACCAGCAGTGCATGAGGGATGCAATTTCTCTATGTCCTCACCAACACTTGTTCTTATTTGTCTTTTTTATTGTAGCCATCTTGTGGATGTGAAGTGATATCTCACTGTGGTTTTGATCTGTATCTGATAGCCAATGATATTGAGCACCTTTCATTTGCTGATTGGCCATTTATACATCTTTTTTGGAGAAATATATGTTTAGATCCGATTGCCATTTTTAAAATTGAGTTATATGTTTTTGTTGTTGGTGTTGTTGTTTTTTTTTTTGAGACAAAGTCTCACTCTGTTGCCCAGGCAGGAGTGCAGTGACACGATCTCGGCTCAGTGCAACCTCCATCTCCCAGGCTCCAGTGATTCTTCCACCTCAGCCTCTCGAGTAGCTGGGACTACAGGCAACAGGCACACAACACCATGCCTAATTTTTGTATTTTTTGTAGAGATGGGTTCTCTCCATATTGCCCAGGCTAGTCTCAAACTCCTGGACTCAAGCAATCCTCCTGCCTCGGCCTCCCAAAGTGCTGGGATTACAGGTGTGAGCCACTGTGCCCAGCCAAAATTGGGTTGTGTCTTTATTATTGTTGTTGGAAGTAGGATTTGGAGCCAGGTCTGGCCCTTGCTTTACTATCAAACGGTGGACACAACACACACCCCCATGGCATACACCCCACCGCCAGGGACATCTTGAAGCCCCCTGTGGACTTGGCCCTGCTCTGAGCAGGTAGAAGAGCAAGTCCTGCTAGGGCCTGGCCCACGGGAAGTGCCCAGTGAATGTCTATGGATGGACAGACAGACAAGTATATCTCCAGGAACAAGTAAGCCAAAGGGGAAGAAAAAACACACAGACCAAGAAGTCTGCACCCCAGGAGGAAGAAACTGCTGAGGCCCGGCTCCAGGAGCTAGAGATAATGCTCTTGGCACGGCAAGAGGCCACCAGGCAACTGCCTCTCGCGTCCTTGGTGGCAGTAATTTATCTGGCCTGTTTTTACATGACTGACTATTGGCCTGTCTGAAGCTGGGAAGGAGAGGCCAGGGAGATTAGCAGGGAATCCGTGAGCCTATCTGTCTAGGGGCTTGTAAGGGGGGCAGCTGGTCAGAGGCGGGCAGAGAACTGGTGGGTTATGTCCCTGCCCGCCTCTGGCCCCAGAAACTCACTGCTTCATCACCTTGAACATCCAGCTCCGGATTCTGACTCCCTGGGTTTGAATCCCAGCCCTACTATCTCCTTGCTGTGTGACCATGGACAAGTTACTCTCCATCTCTGAGCCTCGGTTCACTCACAGCCTCACCTGTAGAATGGAGACAACCAGAGTGAGAACAAAATGAGACCCTAAGGCTGTGTCTTGGTGAGGCCAGGCTGCCGGTGGGAGGCTACAGACAGTGGTCAGGAGGGCTCACCCACAGGGCATCCCTAGACCCTGGACTCAGAGCCTGTCCCCCTGGGAAATGGAGTCACAGACTCTCCTGAGAACGCCTGAGACCAGCCACTGCAGGAAGGTGCACCTCGGCCCAGTGCTGTGAGTGTGGCTGCTGGTGGAGGCAGCTCCAAGAGCCTGCGTGGTAAAGACAGGCTGCGAGGGGGTGCCAGGGCAGCCTCTGACTCAGGCAGCCTGGGATCAGTGTCCCACTCTATCTTTTACTAGCTGTGAACCTTGGGCAGGTACGTGGCCTCTGTGCCTCAGTTTACCCTTTGGAAGACAGAGATGACAGTCGTGCTTACTTTATAGGGTGGCTGTGAAGATTAAATGGGTTAATAGAGGTAAAATGTCAGTTAAAATCTCAGCCTTAAAATAAAGCCCAGAGCATCTCCTGAATTCATTTAACTTCTTTGGACCCCAGATTCTCCCATATTCCCCCGGATTCTTCCAGCTGGGCTCTGTGGAGGATGGGGAAGTGTTAGACTATTCTGGCATTTCCCAAAATGGATTCCGTAGACTTCTAGCTCACGGGATGCTCTAGGAAAATAAGAAAGCGTACCATTGTCACGTAGGCCTGGGTGCTGGTGTAGACCCAGCCGCTTCCTGGAACTACACACACACACACACGCACGCACACACGCACACACGCACGAAAGGTTCTGCAGAACCCTGCAGTGAAGAGCCCTGTGGATGTTTGCGTTGTTATTCCCCAAATTTATTTGGCGACGAACACCCTTTTCTGCCCAAGGTCAATTTAACATCCTCCTGGAAAACAATGATGGTCAAGGTCATTTCTATCTTGCAGCTTCCATGAATCACAGAAAAGACGGGAAGATTTGCTAAAACTCATCATCATCATCACCTAGGAGAAGTGCCTTCCTGTTTTTAAAACCCTTTCACACTTACCACCATGAAAGCATCATGGCCCTGTGGGGTGCTGTCAGCCCTGCCACAGGGATCAGAGAGGGTCAGAGTGGGAAGGTCACCCCAGGGATACCCCACGCCCACGACTGCCCAGTCAGGACTGGCTCAGGTCCCTTTCTACCCCGTGCAGCTGCCTCTGGCTCCCCCAAACCAGACAGAACACCCAGAAGGTTGTCAGGGCAGAAGGCGGCATCTGTGAGGAACCTTCTAGAAAAAGTTGCAGCCAGGCACGAAGGCTTACATCTGTAATCCTAGCACTTTGGGAGGCCGAGGTGGATGGTTGCCTGAGCTCAGGAGTTTGAGACCAGCCTGGGCAACATGGTGAAACTCTGTCTCTACTAAAATACAAAAAATAAGCCAGGTGTGGCAGCATACGCCTGTAGTCCCAGCTACTTGGGAGGCTGAGGCAGGAGAATTGCTTGAACCCAGGAGGCAAAGGTTGCAGTGAGCCAAGATCACACCACTGCACTCCAGCCCGGGTGACAGAGCGAGACTCAATCTCAAAAAAAAAAAAACAGGCCGGGTGCAGTGGCTCAAACCGATAATCCCAGCACTTTGGGAGGCCGAGACGGGCGGATCACGAGGTCAGGAGATCAAGACCATCCTGGCTAACACGGTGAAACCTTGTCTCTACTAAAAAACATAAAAAACTAGCCAGGTGAGGTGGCGGGCGCCTGTAGTCCCAGCTACTCGGGAGGCTGAGGCAGGAGAATGGCGTAAACCCGGGAGGCGGAGCTTGCAGTGAGCCGAAATCAGGCC
>NW_016807905.1:376138-390648 GCF_001698545.2 Rhinopithecus bieti
CAGCACTCCAGACTGGGCGACAGAGCAAGACTCCGTCTCAAAAAAAAAAAAAAGAAAAAAAGAAAAGGAATTGCCAAAAAGAAGACCTGTGGGTTGAGCCAGCCCAGCCTCAGGCAAGGGAGATGTCAGAGGATCAGGAGTCCCCTGGGGGCACCTGCAAAGGAGGCCCTGTGACCCTGAGCCTAATTAATTGGGAAAGTGCCTCATTCAAGTAGCCCCTCACATCTTGCTGTAAACATCTCAACAAATCTAACATCCAGCCACCAGATTATATCTCCCAGACAGCGGCCTCTTGAATGTAGGACAAGGGCCAAAATTCTTCCCTAGGCCTTGCTAGGTTTGGAAAATGAGCTTGATCAGCTAGTCAATGGAGGAGACTGACATTTATTGAGCACCAGTGATGTCTCATGCATGGTGTACCTGTGTGGTGAGATCTCAATTCTGATAATAATCCCTCTTCACAGATGGGGGAAACTGAGTCTCTCGGTAGTAAATTAACATGTCCAGGGATGTAGCAGGGCTAAGATTCAAGCTCCAAGATTGGGTTTGGCTCCCAGCCCCAGTGCCACCACACGCCCCGAACCCCGTGCCACACCCCACTCTCCAGGCCCCCTTCCCATTCCTAAGCTAGGTTCTCAGGTCCTCAGATATGAAAGGAATCGGAGGGGGGCTAATGTGATCTGGCCCCTAACACCCTGGCCCACACTGTGGATGGAGAAACTGGCGCTTGGGTTTGTCACTCGATGTCCTGGAGAATCGAGCTGTTTCAACCCCTACTACTCTGATCATCCGTTTCAGGGAAGGCAGGTAGAGAAATTCATTTTCTTCTGGGTATGCTAAGCCAAAGGCCATGCCTAAGTCTTTGTGTGAACACTGTGCTCACTCCTAGCTGCCCTCAGGTGCAGCCTCCTGCCCAGCATCCCACCCGGCTCACTGATCTTCCAGAATCCTGGCACTCAAGCTGGGAGTATGTGGAGGGGAGGGGGCCCATCACACAAACCTCCGCAAAACCCCTATTCCTCTCTTTGATGACCCTGCTCCCCAGGGGCATATTCTCCCAAACTGGGACTTCCCAGAATTTCTGGGTCAGCAAACAGAGTGGCTGAGTGGCTGAGTGGCCGCGGGCAGGGGCCAGGCCCCCCCACTCCTCTCCTGCGAGACCTCTCCCCCGCACTGCTGCATGTCCTCCTGCCCAGCGCAGAAGCAGACATTGGACAGGAGAGAGAGCCAGCACTAAGCCCTCCGAGCTTTCCCACTATACTACCCATCTTCAAGCCCTCTGAGCTTTTCCACCATACCACCCATCTGCAGGCTGTCTGAGAGGCAGGCTTTCTTTCCTCCATCCCTGGCAGCAGGTCCAGGTCACAGAGAGGGGCAGCTATTTGCCCAGGGCCACACAGCGAGGCAGCGGTGGGCATCACACCCGGGTCTGGCTGACTCCAGAGTTGGGGTCTTTTTTCCCAGTCCAGTACAGTGGCCAGCAGTGTGGAGGATGGGGAAGTGTTAGACTATTAGTATGGGATCTGGAGCCTGGGCTCCCCAGCTTCCTCTCTGGGTCACTTGGGGTAGACGCCTCAACTTCTCTGTGCCTCGGTTTCCCCATCTACACAGTGCTATCAGAGAGTCCCTGGCTTCAAATTCTGGGTAAGCTGTGTGGCCTTGAGTGAGTCACTTAACCTGTCTGTGTCTCTGCTTTCTCCAATTTAAAACAGAGCGCTTGTATCCTTAAGGCAAGGGTCAGTATGAGGATATTTTTTTTGAGACAGTCTCGCTCGATCTTTTTATTGAGACAGTCTCGCTCGATTTTTTCAGAGTCTGGCTCGATCTCAGCTCGCTGCAACCTCTGCCTCCTGGGTTCAAGCGATTCTCCCACCTCAGCCTCCCGAGTAGCTGGGATTACAGGCACATGCCACCACATCTGGCTAATTTTTACATTTTTAGTAGAGACGGGGTTTCACCATGTTGCCCAAGGCTGGTCTCGAACTCCTGGCCTCAAGTAAGCCACCCATTTTGGCCTCCCAAAGTGCTGGGATTCCAGGCATGAGCCACTGTGCCCGGCCCTAGTTCTTCATTTTAATCCTTACAGTTACCCTGAGGGAGACATGGTAAAACTCCATCTCTACTAAAAATACAAAAATTAGCCAGGTATGGTGACACATGCCTGTAATCCCATCTACTGGGGAGGCTGTGACAGGAGAACTTCGTGAACCTTGGAGGCAGAGGTTGCAGTGAGCCGAGATCCTGCCATTGCACTTCAGCCTAGGAGACAAGAGTGACACTCCATCTCAAAAAAAAAAAAAAAAAAAAAAGAACTAGGGCTTGGCTTGGTGGCTCATGCCTGTAATCCCAGCACTTTGGGAGGCTACGGTGGCAGGATCACTTGAGGCCAGGAGTTCCAAACCAGCCTGGGCAACATAGTAAGACCCTGTTGCTACAATATATTAAAAAATTAACTGGGTATTTTAGCACACGCCTGTAGTCCCAACTACTCAGGAGGCTGAGGTGAGAGGATTGCTTGAGCCCAGGAGATTGAGGCTGTAGTGAGTCAAGATTATGCCACTGCACTCCAACCTGGGTGACAGAGCAAGACCCTGTGTCTAAAAAAGTAAAATGGAGAACTAATGTGTGGAAAGTGCTAGATACAGTTCCCCACCCAGAGTTGAAAGGGTGAAACTACCACAGGTCAGGGGGTTGCTCAGGGTCAGGTGCATAGCCTGGAGTGCAGAAGTGTTGGTCCCAGCTCTTTCCTCAGCCCCACCACCCACGGAAGGGGGCATCGCCTTCCCCCACCCTTCCAGGCTCAGAGGGCATCAGGTCCCTCAGGGTATCTCCCCAATCCATTGACGGCACCTACAGCACCCTAGGCAAGCTAACTCTTACCCACTTCTCCCACCCTCTGTGCCCTCTGAGGAGCAGGCTTTCTTCCACCATCCCTGGCAGCAGATCCAGGTTACAGAGAGGGGCAGCTACTTGCCCAAGGCCACACAGCGAGGCAGCAGTGGGTATCACACCCAGGTCTAGCTGACTCCAGAGTTGGGGTCCTTTCTCCCAGTCCAGGGCAGTGGCCAGGGGTGTGGGATCTGGAGCCCAGGCTCCCCAGCTTCCTCAACAGCCTAAGCCCATCCTGCCTCCAGGCCTTTGCACTCGCCATTCCCTCCTCCTGCCCTGCCCTGCCCATCATTCACGTTCTGCTCAGCTTTGCCTCCCTCAGAGGCTCTCCCGGACCACCCCTCCTGAAATGTCCCGATCCCTATTCTCTCTGTCTCTTGCCCTTGATTATTTGCTTCATGGTACTAACCATTGCCTGAAACTGTCTTTTCTTTTCTTTTCTTTTTTTTTTTTTGAGACAGTCTTGCTCTATTGCCCAGGCTGGAGTGCAGTGGCGTGATCTTGGCTCACTGCAAGCTCCGCCTCCTGGATTCACGCCATTCTCCTGCCTCAGCCTCCCGAGTAGCTGGGACTACAGGTGCCCACCACCTCGCTTGGCTAATTTTTTTTTGTATTTTTAGTAAAGACAGGGTTTCACTGTGTTAGCCAGGATGGTCTCGATCTCCTGACCTTGTGATCTGTCCGCCTTGGCCTCCCAAAGTGTTGAGATTACAGGCGTGAGCCACTGCGCCCAGCCAATAAACTTTCTTTAGGGAATAATTTAGAAATTATTTTGCAACAGAAAAATTGCACAGATGGTACAGGGAGTTCCTGTTGGTCCTTCACCCAGTTGTTTCTTATGTCAACCTATTACCTAACCATGGTAAGTGGTCAAAACCAAGAAAGTGACATTGGTACATTATACTGATGAGCTGCAGGCTTTACTCCGATGAAACCGTGTTCTTCCTTACTCATTTGTTCTCAGCTGCCTCCTCAACGAGGAGGCAAACTCTGAAAGGCAAGGAGGTTGCCTCTCCCTGACATCAATTTCCTCATACCTGGCAAGGAGTGCTGATTGGATAAAGGAGGGAAAAAAATGGCAAAAACACCCAATGACTATCAAGCACTCCTGCCAGACAGTGTTCCTAAGTGCTTTAAACACTGTAAGTCCCAGCCTGGGCAACACAGTGAGACCCTATCTCTACAAAAAATTTAAAATTAACTAGGTACGGGGGCACATGCCTATAGTCCCAGCTACCAGGGAGGCTGAGATGGGAGGATCACTTGAGCTTGGGAGGTTGAGGCTGCTATGAGCTGTGATTGCACCACTGCACTCTAGCCTGAGCAACAGAGTGAGACCTTGTCCCAAAAAAAACAAAACAAATCCAAACAAAACCAAACCCAAACACACTGTAAGCCATTTAATCCTCACAACAGCCCATGAAGCAGCTATGAATCATAGGGAAACTAAGGCATGGTACGTTTTGGAGGCTGGCCCAAGGCCACAGAGATGGACAGTACCAGAGTGGGTGGGTTCTAATCACAACACACTGACGGCACCACAGGGTAACACAGCAAATGCCAGTCCCTCCATGTTCTCAGTTCACAAAACAGTGGAAGGGTCACACCTCCCACAGCCCAGCAGGAGCACAGGCTTGGGATGGAGGCTGAGCCTCTGCATCTTGCTTCTGCACACAGTGACTAGTGGCTACCCTGGTCCTGCACAGAATGACACAGGGGCTCTGTTCCAAGGGCCCTCAGCCTCACCCTTCTTCAGGAAAACAGAAGGGGGCTGGTTCGGCCCCAAACCATGGGCTCCCGCCAGTGCTCCCGATTCCCCAAATCCTGCAGGCACAAAGCAGGCCTGAGTCCGCCCCCCTCCCTTGGCCCAAAGCTTACACTGGGACTCTAGGATCTGGCTGCTGAGGGCCAGGTGCAGCGCATGGGCCCCTCTCCTGAAGTCCAGTGTTCTCAGAGGAGCTTTCTGGGCTCTGGAAGAGGAAAGAAGAGGAAGACATGGTGTCCCTTTCCGGATGTGGGGTGGCAGTGACACACAGGAGTACAGCAGCCTCTTCCCAGCACCCAGGGACCAGGCCAGAGAGACGTCCCAGCACCTCCCAAGGGAGAAGCCATTCTCCAGCAGCTGGACAGGACCAGAGCCTGCCCCGCATGTCCGGCCGGGGTTCTACCCAGAGCCAGCCTGGCGCAGCCTCGGTCCCTAATCATGTTTGCTGGATGCCTTGAATACAAGCGCCGGTGCCCAGAATCTCCTTGAGGTTTCAGCTATGGGCCCATCCCCCACTCTGGGGAGCAGAATAAGTATGGGGAGTGGTGACAGGGGACACCATGAGGTGGTGGCGGCCTTGGTGAGACAAGCAGGCAGAGCTGGGGGTGGGGGCGCCCTGGGCTCAGCTAATTAAACAGCGACCGTGATGAATCGGGGAGAAACTGCTGCTTGCTAATTAAAGGTGCAGGCAACTTGCCTGGCAAGGATGGGAGGCAGAAGTCCTGGAACCATGTTGAGGGCCAGGCCAGCAAGGACAGAGCTTGGCCAAAGCACCCCACCGTGCCCATTCTGGGCATCCCTCCCATTGCCCTCCCCCACCCAGCAGGGGCCCACAGCCCCCTCCCCACTTCCCTATCTCTCCCACCCACCTTGCCAAGCCTGGGGCCTCCAACTTCCCCCCCGCCCCTCCCCACCAACCCAAATCCTTTCCTGATAAGGGCCTGGGTGTTGTGGAGGAGGCAGCTGGCGCTGGTGGCTGGGCTGGGGGTGGACGCGCTGAGCCTTTGAGGTCCTCCTTCGCACCCCACCGCCAAAGTCCCAGAAGTGGGCAGTGAGTCCAGTCAAGACTGACGTGACTTATTGGGAACAAGACCCCCAAGAAGATCACAGAATCTTAGTACCTGAGACTCGCAGGGGGCTTCAGGTCTTCTGTAATTTCCCAACAGTCCCCAGTGTCAGCCCAGGTATGAGAGACAGGGACAGCACTTCTTTCTGGGCTCCGCATTCCAGTCTTTGTAAAGGAAAAACTGGCCAGGCGAGGTGGCTACTGCCCGTGACCCAGCATGTTGGGAGGCTGAGGCAGGAGACTCACTGGAGCCTGGGAGTTCAAGACAGGCCTAGGAAACATAGGAGACCCTATCTCTAAAAAAAAAATTAGCTGGGTGTGTTGGCTTGCGCCTGTGGTCCTTGCTACTCAAAGGGTTGAGGTGGAAGGATCACTTCAGCCCAGAAGGTCGAGGCTATAGTGAGCCATGATTGCCTCACTACACTCCAAAGTGGGCAACAGAGTGAAACCCTGTTCAAAACATAAGTAAATACATAAATAAAGGAAAAGAAATGAGAAAATTGGAGCAAATGATCTCTGAGCCTTGAAGATTCTTACGGGGTGGACAAGAAAACTCTCTGCCCCAACTCGGTTCAAAGAAGGGCTATAGGCTCAGACACCTTTGCCAAACAACGTGACCTCAGGCAAGGAAGCTCATTGTCACATGCCTGGGTTTCCCCATTTGTAAGGCTGGAGATGGCAACAGTGCCCACCTCAAAGGGCCTCTGAGAAGATTGGGGGAGATAACAAAGCTGAATTGTCCAGCACGGTATCTGGTCTGACCTGAGTAGCCAGCCACTACCATCTGAAAGGTCTGGGGAACTGGGGGGTGACCTGGCACCTAGCCTGTCTGAGTCTTACCTCTTCATGTGGCAGCTGCAGTCTGGCACTCTGAGGAGAAGGATTAGAGAGCTTAAGTGTCTTCCGCAAAGCCACACTGCTACGGAAGAGGAAGAGGCAGCCCTGGATCCTTTGAGTGAGGAGAGGATGGGATCTGGATTGCTATGTTGACATTTGTGGAGCATCTACTGGATGCAGGGTCCTGAACAAGACCCTAGGAAGGGACTAAGATGCATCTGAGATTCACTCTGCCTTTAAGGGGACCCCAGTGTAGAAGGGGAGAGAAAACACACATACAAACAACTAGAACGCAAAGCAAATGTGGCCGGGTGCAGTGGCTCACACCTGTCATTTTGGGAGGCCTAGGCAGGAGGATCACTTGAGGTCAGGAGTTCGAGACCAGCCTGGCCAACACGGCAAAACCTCGTCTCTACTAAAAATACAAAAATTAGCTGGGCATGGTGGTGCACGCCTGTAGTAGTACCAGCTACTTGGGAGGCTGAGGCATGAGAATCGTTTGAACCTGGTGGGGCAGAGGTTGCAGTGAACTGAGATCGTACCAGTGAGCCGAGATAGTGCACTCCAGCTTGGGCGACAGAGCAAGACTCCGTCTCAAAAAAAAAAAAAGCAAATACCCCTGGCACCAGAGGGGGCCCAGCAGCCCTCCATGCACGGGGCTGGTGAGACTCTTGGAATGGTAGGGAGATGCTGCTGTGTCTTGGAGCTCAATTTGCAAAGCAAAGGTTTTGATTTTATTTGAAGGGTAAAATCAGCCCTGGGGGGTCATGGGGGTGCTGATGGAGCCTCCTCTGGTTTTTTTGGGAAGTTCTGGGTGGTCCCTGATGTCTGTGATTTCTGCTTCTATGGTTCTGGGATCTATCCTGGAGATATCTAGGAGTCCCAGATGCTGTGGTTTTGGACACTACACTGTCCAGGCCCCTAGCATGAATACATTCACATCCACAAAGGACAGTGAGGTCCTCATTCCAGGTGGCCAGACACCCACCAGTTTGGGGGGCTTCCTGCTGCTGGGCAATTTGGTGGGGAAAGGATGCAGCACCGGTGAGAGGCCCGCTCACAGATGGTGGAAGCCTCCCAAGGCTCCAAGGCTGAGAGATGCAAGGCTGCTGGCCCTGATGCTGCAAAGCCTGAGTCTCAGGCGGCAACCCAGAGCAGGCAAGGTGAGTGCTAGGTCACTCGCCTTGGGGATGGTGCCTCCATTACTCCCTTCCTGGAGATCAGAGCTCAGCCAGAGGAGCGGGCGGGTCTAGCCACAGGAAGTCTGTGCAAGCACAGCTAGCAGCTCCTGGAAAATAAGCACTGCTCTCAGCCTCCCCAGGGCACCCTGCACCCAAGCTGGGTCAAATGATGGTCTGGGGCGCCCTCTGGTGGATCCTCTGGGCAGTGGCGGATGCTGAAGCCACTGTGAATTTAAGGGTGGGTGGGGCAGAGATGGTCAGAGTTGGAAGATTTCAAGGTGGACCACTCTTTCCACTACACAGATGGGCAAACCAAGGTCCAGAGGAAAGTGACCTGCCTACAGTTGCACAGCCAGTGACTTATACAAGAACAGAACCCAGAAGTTCCTCTGTACCAGTGCTTTTTTAAGGGGGTCTCAAGGCATCCCACCCCAGGGGAGGGAAGTTTGAGTGTCCAGGGCTCACTCCCAGTGCATGTGGACAGCTGAACTGTAGGTCGCTGAGTATCTGTGTGACATAGCATGCGGCACTTCCCTCCCAGGCTTGGGTTCTTTGCCTCTAAAGCCTGGGGTTACTGTTTTGGCAAGGGATGGGGGACTAGGTCTCCTGCTTGTATACTGCTGGAACTGAGGATGTAAACCAGCCAATCTTTCAGGGAGTTCTAAGAAGAGTGTTCCTACAGCTGGTATCATACTTCATGGTGAGAGATTGGGTGCTTTCCCCAAGACCAGGAACAAGACAAGGATGTCCACTCTTACGGCAAAGTTGAATTCACAACTCATATTCAACATTGTACTGAGTACAATGGCAAGAAAAT
Organism: Rhinopithecus bieti; assembly: GCF_001698545.2. Classification (NCBI taxonomy): domain Eukaryota; kingdom Metazoa; phylum Chordata; class Mammalia; order Primates; family Cercopithecidae; genus Rhinopithecus; species Rhinopithecus bieti. Next base: position 384,694 of record NW_016807905.1, read on the forward strand.
AGTCATTTAGGTTGCAAAGGAAGAAGTAAAACTATTCCTATTTGCAGATGACATGATCTTATATGTAGAAAATCCTGGTTGGGCATGGTGGCTCATGACTGTAATCTCACACTTTGGGAGGCCAAGGCAGGTGGATCACCTAAGGTCAGGAGTTTAAGACCAGCCTGGCCAACATGGCAAAACCCCGTCTCTACTAAAAATACAAAAATTAGCCGGGCGTGGTGATGCACCTGTAACCCCAGCTACTCAAGAGGCTGAAGCACAAGAATTGCTTGAACCTGGGGTGCAGAGGTTGCAGTGAGCCAAGATCACACCACTACACTCCAGCCTGGGCGACAGAGCAAAAAAAAAAAAAAAAAAAAAAAAAAAAAATCCTAAAGAATCCACTAAAAAAAATTATAACTAATAAATGTGTTTGGCAAAGTTGCAGGATACAAGATCAATATACAAAATTCAACTGAGTTTCTACACATTTGCAATGAACACTTCAAAAATGTAATTATGAAAATAATTCAATTTATACTAGCATCAAAGAGAATAAAATGCTTAGGAATAAAAGAAGTACAAAACTTATAATCTGAAAACTACAAAACATTGTTTAAAGAAATTAAAGATGCCATAAATAAATGGAAAAATACCAATGTTCATGCATCTAAAGACCTAATATTGTTAAGATGGCAAGACTCCCCAGATTCATCTTCAGATTCAACACAATCTCCATCAAAATTCCAACTTGGTTCTTTACAGAAATTGACAAGCCGATCCTAAAATTCAAACGGAAATTTAAGGGACTCAGAAAAGCCAAAACAGTCCTGAAAAAAGAATAATGGTGGGCCAGGCGTGGTAGCTCATGTCTGTAATCCTAGCATTTTGGGAGGCCAAGGTGGGCAGATCACTTGAGTCCAGGAGTTTGAGACCAACCTAGGTGATACGGTGAAACCTCATCTCTACAAAAAATACAAAAATTTGGCCGGGCGCGGTGGCTCAAGCCTGTAATCCCAGCACTTTGGGAAGCCGAGACGGGTGGATCACGAGGTCAGGAGATCGAGACCACCCTGGCTAACACGGTGAAACCCCGTCTCTACTAAAAACTACAAAAAACTAGCCGGGCAAGGTGGCGGCGCCTGTAGTCCCAGCTACCCAGAGGCTGAGATAGGAGAATGGCATGAACCCGGGAGGCAGAGCTTGCAGGGAGCTGAGATCCGGCCACAGCACTCCAGCCTGGGTGACAGAGCGAGACTCCGTCTCAGAAAATAAATAAATAAATAAATAAATAAATAAATAAATAAATAAATAAAATACAAAATTTATCTGGGTGTAGTGGCATGCGCCTGTAGTCCTAGCTACTCAGGAGGCTGAGCTAGGAGGATCACTTGAACCTGGGTGGTAGAGATTACAGTGAACCAAGAATGTGCCATTGCATTTCAGCCTGGGTGACACAGCAAGACCCTTCCCCAAAAACAGAAGAAGAAGAAGAAAAAAGAGAACAATGTTGGAGTGCATACACTTCCAATTTCAAAAACTACTACAAAGCTACAGTAATCAGGACAGTGTGGTACTGGCATAAGGACAGACATAGAGATCAATGAAATATAAATAAGAGTCCTGAGAGTCCAGAAATAAACCCTCACATTTGGTTCACCTGCAAGAGCCGAACATATTTAATGGTAGAGTTCAATGGGGAAAACACAGTCTTGCAAAAGAAAGAGGTCAGACCCCTGCCTCACACCATACACAAAAATTAACTCAAAATTGATGAAAACAAATGTAGGAGCTAAAGCTATAAAACTCTGAGAACATAGACATAAATCTTCATGACCTTGGATGAGGCAACAGTTTCATAAATATGATACCAAAAGCACAAGCAACCAAAGAAAAAATAGATAGACTGGGCTTCATCAGAATTTAAATTTTCAGGTCAGGCATGGTGGCTCACACCTGAAATCCCAGCACTTTGGGAGGCTGAGGCAGGAGGATTGCTTGAGACTGGGAGAGCAAAGAGGCAGTGAGCCAAGATTGCATTACGGCACTCCAGCCTGGGCAACAGAACAAGACCCTGTCAAAAAAAAAAAAAAAGGTGTTTCAATGGACACTATCAAGAAAGTGAAAAGTGTCCCACAGGATGGGAGAAAATAGCTGACAATCATATATCTGATAGTGGATTCTAACCAGCATATATAAAGAACGCTTACAACTCAATAATAAAAGACAAATAGCCCAGTTTTAAAATGGGCTGAGCCAGGCATGGTGGCTCACTCCTGTAATCCCAGCACTTTGGGAGGCTGAGGCAGGCAGATAACCTGAAGTCAAGAGTTCAAGACCAGCCTGGCCAACATGGTGAAACCCCATCTCTACTAAAAATACAAAAATTAGCCGGGAGTGGTAGCAGGCGCCTGTAATTCCAGTTACTCAGGAGGCTGAGGCAGGAGAATCACTTGAACCCAGGAGGCGGAGGTTGCAGTGAGCCAAGGTCATGCCACTGCACTTCAGACTGGGTGACAGAGCAAGACTCCATCTCAAAATTTAAACAATAAAAATAAAAAAGGGCTCATATGGTTGGGATGTTTGTCTCCTCCAAATATGTTGAATGTGATCTCCAATGCTGGAGGTGGGGCCTGTTGGGAGATGTTTGGGTCATGGAGGTGACTCCCTCATGAATGGCTTGGTGCCCTCCTCGCAGTAATGAGGGAGTTCTTGTTCTGTTAGTTCACAAGAGAGCTGGTTGTCTGAAGGAGGCTGGCACCTCCCACTCCCTCTCTTGCTCACACTGGCTCCCCTTTGCCTTCTACTATGATTGGAAACTTCCTGAGGCCTGCTCCAGGAGCAGGTGCTGGTGCCATGCGTCCTGTACAGCCTGTAGAACTGTGAGCCAAATAAACCTCTTTTCTTTATAAATTACTCAGTCTCAGCTATTCCTTTATAGCAATGCAAACAGACTAATGTGTAAGCATAGGAAGTAAATAGACATTTCTCCAAAGAAGATATACAAATGGCCAATAAGCACATGAAAAGATATTCAACATCATTAGTCGTTAGGAAAATGCAAATCAAAACCACAATGAGATACCACTTTGTACCCACTAGGTTAGTTATAATAAAAAAGACAGATGTAACAAGTGTTGACGAGAATATGGAGAAATCAGAAACCTCATACACTGCTGGTAAGAATGTAAAACATTTTGGAAAAAGCCTGGCAGTTCAAAAGGTTATATATAGAGTTATATGATCCAGCAATTCAGCACCTAAAAGGTATATATCCAAGAGAAATGAAAACATGTATTCACATAAAAACTTACATAAGGCTGGGTGCAGTGGCTCATGCCTATAATGCCAGCACTTTGGGAGGCCAAGGCAGGTGGACTGTCAGAGTTCAGGAGTTTGAGACCACCCAGGGCAACATGGTGAAATCCTGTCTCTACTAAAAATAGAAAAAAAAAAAAAAAAAAAAAACCCAGCTAGGCGTGGTGACGTGTGCCTGTAGTCCCAGCTACTCAGGAGGCTGAGGCAGGAAAATCGCTTGAGCCTGGGAGGCAGAGGTTGCAGTGAGCCAAGATCGACCACTGCACTCCAGCCTGGACAACAGAGTGAGACTCCATCTGGAAAAAAAAAAAAAAAAAAAAAAAAACTTGACTATTCATAGCAGCATATTCCCCCAGAATAGAAACCACCACAACCCAAGTGTCCATCAGCTGATGAACGGATAAATGAAAGGTGGTATATTCACACAATGGAATATTATTCAGCAATAAAAAGGAAGACTAAAATGCTGACACATGCTGTGACATAGATAAACCTTAAAAACTGTATGCTGGGGCCAGACACAGTGGTTCACACCTGTAATCCCAGCACTTTGGGAGGCTGAGGTGGGAGGATTACCTGAGGCCAGGAGTTCAGGAACAGCCTGAGCAACACAGTGAGACCCTATCTCTACAAAAAAATTAAAAATTAGCTGAGGCCGGGCATGGTGGCTCACACCAGTAATCCCAGCACTTTGGGAGGCTGAAGCAAGTGGAACACTTGAGGCCAAGAGTTTCAGACCAGCCTGGCCAACATGGTGATATCCTGTCTCTACTAAAAATACAAAAATTATCCAGGCGTGGTGGCAAGCACCTGTAATCCCAGCTACTTGGGAGACTGAGGTAGGACAATCACTTGAACCCAGGAAGGGGAGGTTGCAGTGAGCTGAGATCGCACAACTGCACTACAGCCTGGGCGACAGAGCGAGACTCCATCTCAAAAACAAACAAAAACAAAGGAGTTTGAGACTAACCTGGCCAACATGGCAAAACCCTGTCTCTAATAAAAATACAAAAATTAGTTGGGCGTGGTGGCAGGTTCCTGTAGTCCCAGCTACTCAGGAGGCTGAGGCGTGAGAATTGCTTGAACCCAGGAGGCAGAGGTTTCAGTGAGTCAAGATCATGCCACTGCTCTCCAGCCTGGGAGACAGAGTGAGACTCTGTTCCAAAAAATAATAAATAAAATAAAATAAAAAATGAGCTAAGCATGGTGGCATGCACCTGTGGTTCTAGCTACTCAGAAGGCTGAAGTGGGAGGATCACTTGAATCTAAGAGTTGGAGGCTGCAGTGATCTATGACTGCACCACTGCACTCACTCCAGCCTGGAGAAGAGAGCAAGACTCTATCTCTGGAAAAAAAAAAAAAAAAACTTTCACTTTTTCATTTATATGAAATGTCTGGAATAGGGAAATCTATAGAGACAAAAAGCAGAAAACAGATTAGTGGCTGCCTAGGGCTGGGAAGAGGGTTCAGGAGCAATGGGTATAAGGTTCTTTGGGGAGTGATGAAAATGTTCTAAAATTGGTTGTGGTGATGGTTGTACTTTGTGAATATAATAAAAACCTTGAATTGTGAATTATATGGTATATGAATGATATCTCAATAAAGTTGTTATTTTTTAAATGCCTGTCCTTTGGACCCATGACTCTATTTCTAGAAATTTCTTCTAGAAATCATTCAAGTGCACAAGGACATATGGATAAAGTTTTTCATCCACGCATGGTGGCTCATACCTGTAATCCCAGCACTCTGAGAGGCTGAGGCAGGCAGATAAAGCCCAGGAGTTCGAGATCAGCCTAGACAACATAGCAAGACCCCATGTCTTAAAAATATATATATCTAAAATTACCCAGCCATGGTAGCACACATCTGTAGTTCCAGCTACTTGGGAGGCAGAAGTGGGAGGATTGCCTGAGCCCAGGAGCTCAAGGCTACAGTGAGTTGTGGTCATGCCACTGCACTCCAGCCTGGGTGACAGAGTGACACCTTATCTCAAAATAAAATAAAATAAAAGGTTTTCATTACAGTATTGATTGTAACAGCAAAAGTATGAAAGCAATCTAAGTGTCCATCAGCAGAGGACAGGTCAGTTATATCCATCCCTTCGATGGAACAATGGAGTCATTAAAAATGATGGAGAAACTTATAGCCCCAACTACTCAGGAGGCTGAGGAGGGAGGATTGCGTGAGCCCAGGAGTTTGAGACCAGCCTGGGAAACATAGTGAGACCTCATCTCTAAAACAAAATTTTAAAATAAATGAATAAAAGGAGTCATATTTAATAACATCGATGAGGTCCAAGATATACCACCAAGTCAAAAGAAAAAAAAAAAGCAGGTTAAAAAGTAAGTAGGCTAGGCGAGGTGGCTCCTGCCTGTAATCCCAGTACTTTGGGAAGCCAAGGCAGGAGGATCACTTGAAATCAGGAGTTCGAGACCAGCCTGGCCAATATGGCAAAACCCTGTCTCTACTAAAAATACAAACATTAGCCAGACATGGTGGTGGGCACCCCTAATTCCAGTTACTCAGGAGGCTGAGGCAAAAGAATCCCTTGAACCTGGGAGGTGGAGGTTATAGTCAGCCAAGATTGTACCATTGCACTCCAGCCTGGGCAACAGAGCTAGACTCTGTCCACCCCCGCACCAAAAAAAAAAAAAA
>NW_016807905.1:393022-396597 GCF_001698545.2 Rhinopithecus bieti
TTTTTTTTGAGACGGAGTCTCGCTCTGTCGCCCAGGCTGGAGTGCAGTGGCCGGATCTCAGCTCACTGCAAGCTCCGCCTCCCGGGTTCACGCCATTCTCCTGCCTCAGCCTCCCGAGTAGCTGGGACTACAGGCGCCCGCCAGGTCGCCCGGCTAGTTTTTTGTATTTTTAGTAGAGACGGGGTTTCACCGTGTTAGCCAGGATGGTCTTGATCTCCTGACCTCGTGATCCGCCCGTCTCGGCCTCCCAAAGTGCTGGGATTACAGGCTTGAGCCACCGCGCCCGGCCAATAGCAATAATTATTATGACATATAATTATATGACATATATATTAACATCATCATCATCATCCACATCAACACAGTTGTGTTGTAACCTGGAGAGTGTGTGTCAGTGACCAGTGTGCTGTCCTGTATGCCAGAGCATTTGCTCTTCTCAGCAGATCTGTAAGTCTTCGTTCTGACTTTATTTCCCCCCATTTTAGAGGCCCAGGGAGCAGAGCACATGGGGACCACACCTCTGGTGCACGGTTGCCACTCCTGTCCTGCACAGGGCAGCCCAGTGGGAAGTTCTCCAAGGCTGTGTGGTAAGCACCTTTCCCATTGCAGGGAGGTGGGGGAGCAGCTCTCCAGAGGATCTGGGCCCATCTCCCAGCTGAGCACCTAACCACAGGATGTGCCCTTCCCAGCAAAAGAAAGGACATTGAATGACAGAGCCAAGGTCCAAGGTGCCAGGAACAGCAACCACGGTTTCAGGGGATCTGTAACTGCCTCCTCAGCCAGTCCAGGCCCAAGGTTACTCCATGCCCTTTCACTAGTCAATCGGCTGCTTCTCCCTGAGTGTCCATGACCTGCCAGGCACTGACTGTGCTAAGCCATCAGCACTGAGCCTCACAAAACCCTTTCAATGGCCCCATTTTACAGAGGAGACAGCAAAGGCTCAGGGGAGTCAAGTGACTTGTCCAAAGTCACATGGACAGGAAGCCTCATAGTTTCCTGGTGGCCAATTTCTACCAAGAAGGAGTGTATTAGTCCACTCTCCCGCTGTTAAAAGGACATACCTGAGACTCGGTAATTTATAAAGGAAAGAGGTTTAATTGACTCACAGTACTGCACGGCTGGGAAGGCGTCAGCAAACTTGCAATCATGGCAGAAGAGGAACCAAACATGTCCTTCTCACATGGCAGCAGGAGAGAGAAGTGCCAAGCAAAAGGGAAAAGCCCCTTATAAAATCATCAGATCTTACGAGAATGAACTCACTATCATGAGAACCGCATGGGGGTAACTGCCTCCATGATTCGATTACCTCCCACTGAGTCCCTCCCATGACATGTGGGGATTATGGAAACTATAATTCAAGGTCAGATTTGGGTGGGGACACAGCCAAACCATATCAAGGAGGGAAAGAGGAAGGGACAATCAAAGGTGTTCAGAGGGAGGAAAGACCCGCTGTGCAGGGGGCGGCAAGAAAGGAGGGCCCGCATCACCAGCTCTGACTCTCTCAGGGCCCGACTTCGTCATCAGCCCACCTATTCTCCACTCATTCCTACATGTGTGCGCTTTCTCCAGGTGCCAGGCTCTTTGCTGGGCCTTGAGGGCTCAGAGGTGAACCACGCTCATCTCTGCTCTCACAAAGCTCATGACAGCAGGGCAGAATGGAAAGGGAAACAGATGGGCAGATACCACTTGCCTTGGTCCGTATTTATTAAAGGTCTAAGTAGGCCAGCCTCAGTGTTGGGCACTGAAGGCACCAAGTAAGTGAGAAGCTCAAGGTCCCTGACCTTCTGAAGGATATGCTCTAGTGATGTCCAGCCCTGGCCCTCCAGAAACCCTGCTTGCATGATCCCTGAGCCCTGAACAAAAGGCAGAATTTCTCTGGAAAGACCGGGAGAAGCAGCAAATCTAGGGGTTCTCCATGAATCCTCCTTGGGCCTGGTTCTGGGTTACTGAGCAGGAATTTGTCTGGGAGAGCAGGGGACCCTGATTAGTGCCTTTCCTGGGGACTAAATCAGGGTCCTGGGAGGCCAGAGCTGTGCAAAGCGGTCATCTGGACTACAGGATGGTCAGCAAAGGCCAGCCATTCAGGATGCAGCTACAGACTCATGGGGCAGGAGACCCAGCAGAGGATCTCAGTCAGGATGAGCCACAGCTCTAACAGAAGGGAAGGTGACTTGCCCAAAGCCCCCGACTCCACACCTGTGCTCCCCATGGACAGAAGCATCAGCTCAGAGCTAGCACTACCTCACTCCATCCTAGCCCCAGAGGAGGCCAAAGTCAGCGTTAAGACCCATTTCCCAGCCCAGGAAATGGAGAAACAGAGCCGCAAAAGGACTTGCCCAAGAGCACCACCCACTCAAGACACAGGTAGAATCAGAACTGGGTGCTGCCCAGCACTTTCCATCACCTGCTCACAACCCAGGATGGCAGATCCAGCCTGGTAGGGGCGAGGCAGGATGGCACCCAGTCTTGGGGAGCAGCACGAGCCAGGGGCGCAAAAGGAAACTCTTTTCCTAAGCTTCCCCTGGTGGTCTGGGGGTTTACTCTTTGTTTTGGGGGCTTGTTCTAAATGCTAAACTTGGCTGACTCTGGGCACGCTGCCTATGGGTTAGCCCTGCTCTGCAAGGAGCAATAGAGTTAAAAATAAATAAACAAGCTGGGCACAGTGGCTCACATCTGTAATCCCAGCACTTTGGGAGGCCAAGGGGGCAGGCGGATCAACTGAGGTCCAGAGTTTGAAAGCAGCCTGGCCAACATGGTGAAATCCTGTCTCTATTAAAAATACAAAATTAGCCGGGCATGGTGGCGGGTGCCTGTAATCCCAGCTATTCTGGAGGCTGAGGCAGAAGAATCAATTGAACACCGGTGACGGAGGTTGCAGTGAGCCGAGATCATGCCACTGCACTCTAGCCTGGGCAACAAAGTGAGACTCTGTCTCAAAAAATTTAACAAACAAACAAACAAACAAACAAATATATGTTAAGCCTTTGCAATCACCCTGAGATGTTAAACTGAGGGGCCCTTCTCAGTGTGAATGGCTGACAGGAAATCCCAGAATTGCCCCCATCTCAGCAGTCAGGAAGGAACAGCTTGGCCAAGAGTGGTGGCTCACGCCTGTAACCCCAACACTTTGGGAAGAGGAGGCAGGAGAATCGCTTGAGCCCAGGAGTTCAAGGCTGCAGTAAGCTATGATCACACCACTGCACTTTAGCCAGGGTGACAGGTGAGACTCCATCTCTAAAAAGGAACAGCTCTCTCTCTATATATATACACATATACACACACATACACACACACACACACACATACTTTTTTTTTTTTTTCCAGACAGAGTCTCGCTCTGTCGCCCAGGCTGGAGTGCAGTGGTGCGATCTCGGCTCACTGCAAGCTCCGCCTCCCGGGTTCCCGCCATTCTCCTGCCTCAGCCTCCCGAGTAGCTGGGACTACAGGCGCCCGCCACCTCGCCTGGCTAGTTTTTTGTATTTTTTTTTTTTAGTAGAGACGGGGTTTCACGGTGTTAGCCAGGATTGTCTCGATCTCCTGACCTCGTGATCCGCTCGCTTTTTTTTTTTTTTTTT
>NW_016807905.1:399835-406121 GCF_001698545.2 Rhinopithecus bieti
CACTCCAGTCTGGGCAACAGAGCGAGACTCCATCTCAAAAAAAAAAAAGATGAAATTAATTTTAATTATATATATATAATTAAACTATATGTGTGTATATATATACACACACACATATATATATATATATAGTTTTGTTTTGTTTTTTAGAGATGGGGTCTTTTGTTGCCCGAACTCCTGGCCTCAAGCGATCCTCCTACCTAGGCCTCTCAAAGTTCTGGGATTACAGGCATGAGCCACCACGCCCAATCTGATATATTTTATATAATCCAGTGTAATTAAAATATTATCATTTTAATATAGTCAATACAAAATGAATGAGATAATATACATCCATTTTTTGATACTCTGGCTTCGAGATCCGGTATGTATTTTATAGACTGACCACATTTCAAGTGTTTAGCAGCCACAGATGGTCATGACCACTGGCTGGGACTGCGCTGAGGCAGAGCACAGCGAGTGAAGGGGAGGAGATATGAGGTAAGGTTGAAGCAGTGGGAAAGGGTCACCTGGGATTTTATTCCAAGAGCTTTGAGAAGTCATGGTAGGGCTTTAAGCAGGGGCATCATGTGATCTGACTGCTGTCTTTGAAGCTGACTCTGGCTGCTGTGAGCAGGTGAGAATGGCTGCCCAGTGAGATGCCCAGATGGGCGGAAGGTGGCCTAGAGCTGCGCTGATGGCAGCCGCAGAAGAGCTTCAGGGAATACTGACAAGGCTGTGGACAGGCAGTGAGACAGGGAGGAAGGCCTGGCCGTCTGCTTTTCCTCTCCCTCTCTTTGACCAAATTTCCATTCATGTAACCCTGTTCCTACAGCTGCCTTCCTTCCAGGAAGAGATCTGCACAGTTGCTATTTAGCAAAGCCTAGAAGAACCCAACCAGGATAATTTTGCCAAGGGCTAGAATTGAAATATCTGCCACCTTCTGTAGCTCACAGAATCACTGTATTTCTGAGCAAGAAGTCTTTTTTTTTTTTNTAAAGTATACTCATTTTGATTTTAAAAGCAAGCATAGGCCGGGCGTGGTGGCTTACGCCTGTAATCCCAGCACTTTGGGAGGCCGAGGTGGGCGGATCATGAGGTCAGGAGATCGAGACCATCCTGGCTAACATGGTGAAACCCCATCTCTACTGAAAATACAAAAAAAATGAGCCGGGTGTGGTGGCGGGCACCTGTAGTCCCAGCTACCCAGGAGGCTGAGGCAGGAGAATGGCGTGAACCTGGGAGGCAGAGCTTGCAGTGAGCCGAGATCGCGCTACTGCACTCCAGCCTGGGCGACAGAATGAGACTGTCTCAAAAAAAAAAAAAGCAAACATAATAGGATTCCATTCTTATGAAAAAATCTGTATCTATATGTGTATAACAAAAATACCTGGAAGTTTACGATTTAGGGTACTCTTTTTATTTTTGGAGACCAGAGCTCACTCTGTCACCCAGGCTGGAGTGCAGCAGCAGGATCACGACTCACTGCAGCCTCAAACTCCTGGGCTCAAGGAATCCTCTCAAGTAACTGAGACTACAGGTATACACTACCACGCCCAGCTAATTTTTGCATTTTTTTTTTTTAGACATGGGGTCTTGCTATATTGCCCATGCTGGTCCCAACCTCCTGGGCTCAAGCAATCCTCCCACCTCAGCCTACGAAAGGGCTGGGATTACAGGAGTGAATCACCACACCCAATCTAGGATACTCTTAATTTATGTTTTACTGAATTTTCCAATTTTTGTTACTGCAATGGACAATAATTACTTCTACAGCCAGAAAAAACAATACAGCTTTTTGCTGTGTTACAAGCATTCCTTTACCCTGACATTGTGTGAGCAGAAAGGGTAGGTGGGGAGCGACCCTGGAGCCACCGGGAGATGCAGCAGGAGAAGACCAAGGCTCAGCGTCCTCCAGCCTTGGCGTCCAGGGCCAATTCAAGGCCCAGCCCCCACTGCGGCTTCCCAGAGACTCAGACCCGCTTCTCTTTCTTTTCTTATTTTTTTTTTAAACGGAGTTTTGCTCTTGTTGCCCAGACTGGAGTGCAGTGGCGCAATCTCAGCTCACTGCAACCTCCGCCTCCCAGGTTCAAGCAATTATCTTGCCTCCGCCTCCCAAGTAGCTGGGACTACAGGCATGCGCCAATACACCTGGCTAATTTTTTGTATTTTTAGTAGAGATGGGGTTTCTCCATGTTGGTCAGGCTGGTCTCAAACTCCCAAATTCAAGTGATCCACCCGCCTTGGCCTCCCAAAGTGCTGGGATTACAGGTGTGAGCCACTGCGCCTGGCCTAAGACCCCTTCTCTTTCAGGGCAGCTGATGCAGCTGCTGCACAGCTGATCCCCTTGGCTCATACTCCAAAGTCACTGGGAATGCAATCCTGGCTTGATGAAGGTCACCCTGTTTCGGGCTGTACAATTCACCAAGAAGGAGAAGCCCTAGGCAGGAGGCCTGGGGCTGGGGGCAGGTTACCATCCTGCCTACTACTAGCACAAAAACATTATCACAGCTCAATGAACATTCTCTACGCATCAGGCAGTCAGACTAGGTGAAGTACGTGATTCATTTTATTTCCTCCTCCCGATGACCTGAAGTGACGGGTGGGATCACCATCTTCATTGTACAGTTGGGCAAACTGAGACTCAGGGAACCTACATGAGTGGACCCAGGTGCTCAAAGCGAAGGTGCCTGCAGCAGCCACTATCCTTGAGACTGGACATGGCCGGACCCCTCATGGGTGGACCTCAGTGAATTCTGCCAGGATCCCAGGAAGGGTGGCTTCCCTCATTTCCCAGATGAGGACCCTGAGGATGAAAGGGGAGGCCGGGCGCGGTGGCTCAAGCCTGTAATCCCAGCACTTTGGGAGGCCGAGACGGGCGGATCACGAGGTCAGGAGATCGAGACCATCCTGGCTAACACGGTGAAACCCCGTCTCTACTAAAAGACAAAAAACTAGCCGGGTGAGGTGGCGGCGCCTGTAGTCCCAGCTACTCGGGAGGTTGAGGCAGGAGAATGGCGTGACCCCGGGAGGCGGAGCTTGCAGTGAGCTGAGATCTGGCCACTGCACTCCAGTCTGGGTGACAGAGCGAGACTCCCTCTCAAAAAAGAAAAAATATGCGTTACCCTCTACTGTAAGAGCTACCCGAAGTTCAGCATCTGTGATGGTCCAGGGGGCTTCTGAGGTGATCGGGTGGTGTCAGTCTTCAGCCACTAAGCTGAGTAGATCTGGGAAGGAGTCAGTCAGAGAACCTGAGGTTTTTTCCAGCAAGTCTAGGAGTGGCTGTAATTCTAGTTGGACAGTCTGACTTCCAGTGGAGTCCTGCACAGACAGGACAAGTCTTAAGAGGAATCCTGGGCTGCGGCATTCTGAGGCCCCGTGGCTGAGTTTTTGGCATTTGAAGCAAGGTCCATGAGGAGATTTTAAAGGAGACCCTGGAGGCTGTGGGTCGGTTGTTTTGAAGTTTTTGTGTGCCAAAGGCATGGCTGGGGTTTGTCTTAGAGCGGAGGCAAGCAGTTGCAGCTCTGAAACACATTGCCGCTTGGCTGTCTCTTCTCTGTTGTTGAACACCTTGAAGGCGAGGTTAACTAAGTCTTGTTGTGGGGTTTGAGGGCTGGAATCTAGTTTTTGCAGTTTTTTCCTAATGTCGGAAGCAGACTGGGTAATAAAGTGCATATTGAGAATGAGACGGCCTTCTGGCCCTTCTGTGTCCAGGGCTGTAAAACGTCTAAAGGTAGCTGCCAAGTGGGTCATGAACTGGGCTGGGTTTTTATCCTTACCTTGGGTGGCTTCTTTAAGCTTGTCATAATTAACAGCTTTGTATGCTGCCTTTTTTAGCCCTTCAACTAGGCAAGAGACCATGTAATCTCACCTAGCTATACCTCGGGAGCCTGTTTGGTATTCCCATTGGGGATCCTCTCAGGGAACTGCCCTGGTGCCATCCTGGAGACCTGGCTCATGACTCCGGCAGTTATCAGTGTGAGATTGGGCTAGGTTATAAACTCTTTCTCACTCAAATGGGGAGAGGGTAGAGGTCAGATTGACGTTTAAGTCACTCCAGATTAAATTGTAGGACTGAGTTAAATATCGGAATTCCTGTATATATTTAGTGGGGTCTGATGAGAAAGAGCCCAAATGCTGACTGATTTGGGAAAGGTCTGATAGAGAAAAAGGTACATGAACCCTTATTCCAGCCACCTCTCTAAGAAGAAATTGTTGGGCAGGTGGGAGAAAGCTAGCCATGGAATGAAACTGTAAGCTGGACCAAGTGTGAGAAGGGGAGGTGATAGAAGAATTATAAGGTCAGGGAGCAGAGGCTAAGGAAGAATTGGGACTTGATTCAGCATGCCGAGGAGTGGCCTGGGGCTGGGGAGAAAGGTCAGAGGGGTTTGAAGAAAAGGAGGATTCAGAGGACTCTGAGGTTGGGGTAGAGACTGAAGAAATGGACAGGAGAGAAAGAAGAAAGATTTGGGATGAGTCGCATTGGGAGCAGAGGCTAGGGAGGGAAAGAAGTGTAAAAAATGCTTGGGCTTAAGGCACCTCAGACCATTTGCCCATTTTTCAATAAAAATTATCTAGGTCTTGTAGGATGGAGAAATAGAAAGTGACGTTTTCTGGCCATTTGAAACTATTTTTGAGTTTGTATTGGGGCCAAGTGGTATTGCAGAAGAAAAAAATGTTTGGGTTTTAGGTCAGGTGTTAGTTGAGGAGGTTTTAAGTTTTTAAGAACACAGGCTAATGGGGAAGAGGGAAGAATGGTGGGCAGAAGGTTACCCATAGTGAAGGAGGTAAATTTGAAGAGAAAGGTAAAGACACAGAGAAAGGGAGGTGGTCAGCTATCAGGCTTTCAGTAGGCATCCCTGACTGAGTCCTGGGCTGCAATGTGGGTGAGCAGCCAAAGCAGGTGTCCCCGCAATCAACTCGCCACCAGCGGAGTACAGGTGAGTGATCAAGGCAGACATCCCCACAGTGATCAGACGCCAATGGAATGTGGGTGAATGATCAAAGCAGGTGTCCCCGCAATGACCAGACACCAAGGGAAGCCTGTCTTCCTGGGCCCATGGCCAATGTTGGAGCTTTTGAATCCACAGACAAAAATGTGTCTCCCTTGTCTTTACTAGAGAGGGAAAGGAGCTGAAATTGAAAGGAGAGATTGGAGGATAGCAAGAGAGCCTGGAGAAGAGAGTGAAAAAGACCAGTTACCTGATTTGAAATTGGTGAGATGTTCCTTGGGCTGGTCTGAGGACCCGAGGTCATAGGTGGGTCTCCTCATGGAGAGAGGGCAAGGACAGGGGACTGGCTGGTCTCCTGATGGAGTCCCCCTGTCCTGGGTTTTGGCACCAAGTGTCACACCTGTCCATATAGAAGACCACCTAAACAGGCTTTGTGTGAGCAACAAGACTGTTTATTCACTTGGGTGTGAATGGGCTGAGTCCAAACAGAGAGTCAGCAAAGGGAGATAGGAGAGGGACAGCTTTATAGGATTTGGATAGGCAGTAGAAAGTTATAGTTGAAGGTGGTTATCTGTTGTCAGCAGGGGAGGGGGTCACAAGGTGCATGTTGGGGAGATCATGAGACCCATTGTCCAGGAGAAGAATGTCATAAGGTCGATTGATCAGTTAGGATAGGGCAGGAACAAGTCATAGTGGTGGAATGTCATAAGGTTGGTTAATCAGTAAAGGCAGAAACTGGCTGTTTCACTTCTTTCGTGGTTTCTTGGCTGTCAGAGACTTCTTGGTCCTGCAGGACATCTGGATGTATACATGCAGGTCACAGGGGTTACAACGGCTTAACTCTGGCTCAGAGGCCTGACAGTAAATATTGCTCTTTTATATTAATTAATTGTTCTATGAAGAAGCATATATTACCAAAACCTACGAAATGTATTTGTAAAATGTTGTAGATAACAGTTCAAAATCTTTTTAGATTTTCACTAAAAAGGCTACTAAGAGTTACATATTTTAATTAATATATGTAATTCTGCATGCAACATGCACAGAAAAGTAAGACATGCTTTGGTGATAAAAAATTTAAAAACCTTAAAGACATATTTTTGTTGGAAAAAGTAATTTTGCTTAATTTTGAGGTTATTTAAAAGTTATTTCAAAATATAAATATAAGAAGGAAATAGGCACAAAGAAAACAGTAAGTAGAAGAAAGAGATGCAAAAAGTTATGTATGAGGGTGTATTTTAGGAAAAAAATGAAAAGTGAAAAAGGGCAATTTTTTTGTATGAAATAAGTTTTTGTAGTCAAAATAGTAAGGGAAAAAGAGAAGTAAGTTTTTGTCCTAATGTAGAATGATTTGT
>NW_016807905.1:406986-417026 GCF_001698545.2 Rhinopithecus bieti
TCACTCTGTCACTCAGGCTGGAGTGCAGTGGCTCAATCTTGGCTCACTGCAACCTCTGCCTCCCGGGTTCAAGTGATTCTTGTGCCTCAGCCTCCTGAGTAGCTGGGATTACAGGCGCCCGCCACCATGCCCGGCTAAATTTTTGTATTTGTAGTAGAGATGGGGTTTCACCAGGATGGCCTCGACCTCCTGACCTTGTGATCCACCCACCTCGGCCTCCCAAAGTGCTAGGATTATAGGCGTGAGCCCCTGTGCCCAGCTAGATTTATATTTTTATGTGGAATTTTTAAAACTACTGAATTCCCTTGGTAGAAATGAGAGTCAAAATAAGAGAATGAGGAAAAAAAAAGGAAAAAAAAATGGCTAAATAAATTATTAATAGAATATTTTACAGTCATTAAATAACTTCAAAGAAAATGTTAATGCTATGAGAAAATGTTCACAATGTAATGTACTCTAAGCCAGCTACAGAGTACGATTACAATTAAAATGCACACATATATACATATATGTATGATCTATATAGAAAAACAGGCCTAGAGAGAAACATAACAAAATAGCACCATAGTTATCTCCGGGCAGTGGGATGACGGATGATTTTCATTTTCTCCTTTCTACCTTTTTGTAGTTTCCAAAGTTTACAATGAGTACAAATTGCATTTATAATTAGACATAAACCAAAAAAGCATGAGTTGGGCTGGGGCTGGATGGCAGGGTAGGGGCTCCACCAGCCTGGGTTTATCCCCTCCACAGCCAGGATGGAGCTGCTTGGGCACTGGGTTCTGTCCTCACCAGCCGGCCCAGCCAGGCCTCCCGGCCTGCACCAAGGTTACAAGATTCACCGGGCATTGCTGTCCTCGGAGGCCCCAGCCATGAGACACTGCCCTTGAGGAATCCAACCCCTGCCCGGGGCCCTCTGGAGGGTCACTTGTAGGCCATAAATGTAGGTCACTTGTAGGCTGGGGACACTGGGAAATGAACCCCTCAGGGCTGAGAATCAGAACATTTATTATCTGCTGTATGAGAGAAGCCATCTTCTTTGTTCCTTTTGTTTGGGACGGCTGAGTATAGCAGGTGGGCTGGGGAGAGCTGGCCTTTGTCACCCTCCCACTGTGGCCCCGCAGGCTCTCTCAACCTCCCCATGTGGGAGTGGAGCACCCAGCTGGTCTGTTCTCCCTGGTCTTTCCGATCCCAGCGCTCTGGGTTTCTTCTAACCTGGGAGGTGAGGGCCCTGGGTGCTGACCTGCGTCTTAGGGAAGACAACTGAGTTCACTTAAAAGCAGTGTTGGAAAGGCACTGACAGTGAGAGCCAGGCCAGCCTCCTACCTGGGACTCCTCATGCCCCCAACTCTTTGTCTTAGCACAGGGTGAGAAGCCAGTGGTCTCCAGCCTGGACCCCAGCACAGGTTTCCAGGGAAGGGGCTCCCTGCTTGCCAGTGCCAGCCGTAGAGTTGGGCAAGTTCAAGAACGGTGCCCTCACATCCTTCCAGCCCCAGCCCTGCCACTCCACCTTGGGATCCTGGAAGCTCTTGACCTCCTCCTGGGCTATTTTAGCAATCAGGTCACCCGTTGGCTTGCTGTGAGCTTGAGGATGACGGAAACCCACAGGCCTTTTTTACAAAACTGGTGGTATCTCCCCCTCCTCCAGATGGCAGCCACAGGCAGGCTCCTCCGTGTAAGAGAGGGCCAGGCAGTGGCTTAGCAGTCCCCCACAGTGTGGGGCCCCTCCTCTCTCAGCAACTGAGGCCACGCGCTACCACCCACACCATCCCAGCCAGGGGTCCTGCAGATGTGGCTGACAGCAGGGAGGAGAGCCAGTCACAGGGCGTTGGGTGCCTGAGCACCCACACACGCCCACGCTGTGCTCCATGGGTGCTGCACACAAGGCCCTCAATCCAGTCTGCACGAGCCCCAGGCAGTGAGTCGATCCTCGTTTAGAGCAGAGCTGAGTGACCGGCCAAGGTCACCATGCTAGTGTGCAGCACTCTGGAGCTGCCCCAGCAAAGCCCAAATCCATTCTGGCTGCACTGGTGTTTACCCAGGGCCCCGCCCTTGGTGGCCACTGGGTGTCTGGTTCCTGATCCAAGCTGCCAAATAAGTTCCCCTGATGGAACTTGGGGGAGACTTTGTGCCCTGGTTCTACCCACACAGCAGGGCCCCAGGTTCCTAGGACCACGCAAGGCCCAAAGCCTCTGTCTGATGACCCGTGGGTTCTGCTCAGAAGATTCTGATCACCTATCCCTGTTTGGACTAAATCCTAAGTAGCCGCAGATGGGTCCCTCTGGCTGAAGGCTGCCCCAGGCTCCAGCTGCAGAACGCGGGCCAGTTCCCATTCACCCTCCTCCAGACACTTGAGAGGGAGCAGGTGGCCTTTCTGGCCAGCCCCAGCCAGGTGCCAGACCAAGAGCAGAGAGCCTGTGCTCAGGAGCCTCCACTCGACCCAGGGAAGAAAGACATAAACATGCACGGGAAAGGGCTTTTGGCGACAGTGCTGGGGAGGCCCAGTGACCAGGCCGGAAACACTGTAGGAGGTGGGAGGGAGACAAGGCCCTGCCCAAAGCTGGGAAGAGCAAGGCGTGGTCCAGGAATCAGACAGAAGCTGGTGTGGCTAGAAAAGCGCTGCCCAGGGGAAAACAATGCAAACCACAAGTGTGAGCCACACAGGGAATTTGAATTTTCCAGGAGCCATGACAAAACGGATTTTTAAGGCTGGGCGCAGTGGCTCACGCCTGTAATCCCAGCACTTTGGGAGGCTGAGGAGGATGGATCACGAGGTCAGGAGTTCGAGACCAGCCTGGCCAAGATGGTGAAACCCTGTCTCTACTTAAAAAAATTTTTTAAAAATTAGCCAGAGGCTGAGGCAGGAGAATTGCTTGAACCCAGGAGGCAGAGCTTGCAGTGAGCCAAGATCACGCCACTGCACTCCAGCCTGGATGACAGAATGAGACTCCTTCTCAAAAAAAAAGGTTTTTTAAAAGACGAAATGAAATTAGCCAGGTGTGCTGGTGCATGCCTGTAGTCCCAGCTACTCAGAAGGCTGAGGCGGGAGGATCTTAAGCCCAGGAGGCAGAGGTTGTAGTGAGCTGAGATCATACCACTGCACTCCAGCCTGAGCAACAGGGCGAGACCCTGTCTCAATAAAAAATAAATAAAAACAATTTAAAACAATAAAAAGATAAAGTTGGTTGGGTGTGGTGGCTCATGTCTGTAATCCTAGCACTTTGGAAGGCTGAGGCAGGAGGATCTCTTGAGCTCAGGAGTTCAAGACCACCCTGGGCAATATGGCAAAACCCCAACTCTACAAAAAATACAAAAATTAACTGGGCATGGTGCCACATGCCTATAGTCTCAGCTACTCAGGAGGCTGAGATGGGAGGATCACTTGAGCCCAGGAGGTTGAGGCTGCAGTGAGCCAAGATCATGTCACTGCACTCCAGCTTAGGCAACAAAGTGAGACCCTGTCTCAAAAAAAAAAAAAAGGCCAGGCGCAGTGGCTCACACCTGTAATTCCAGCACTTTGGGAGGCTCAGGTGGGTGGATCACAAAGTCGGGAGATCGAGACCATCCTGGGTGACACAGTGAAACCTCATCTCTACTAAAAGTACAAAAAAATTAGCCAGATGTGGTGGCATGTGCCTGTAGTCCCAGCTACTCAGGAGGCTGAGGCAGGAGAATCGCTTGAACCCAGGAGGTGGAGGTTGCAGTGAGCCGAGATTGCACCATTGCACTCCAGTCTGGGCAACAGAGCGAGACTCCATCTCAAAAAAAAAAAAGATGAAATTAATTTTAA
This sequence comes from Rhinopithecus bieti, assembly GCF_001698545.2. Classification (NCBI taxonomy): domain Eukaryota; kingdom Metazoa; phylum Chordata; class Mammalia; order Primates; family Cercopithecidae; genus Rhinopithecus; species Rhinopithecus bieti. Next base: position 410,777 of record NW_016807905.1, read on the forward strand.
TTATATATATATAATTAAACTATATGTGTGTATATATATACACACACACATATATATATATATATAGTTTTGTTTTGTTTTTTAGAGATGGGGTCTTTTTGTTGCCCGAACTCCTGGCCTCAAGCGATCCTCCTACCTAGGCCTCTCAAAGTTCTGGGATTACAGGCATGAGCCACCACGCCCAATCTGATATATTTTATATAATCCAGTGTAATTAAAATATTATCATTTTAATATAGTCAATACAAAAATGAATGAGATAATATACATCCATTTTTTGATACTCTGGCTTCGAGATCCGGTATGTATTTTATAGACTGACCACATTTCAAGTGTTTAGCAGCCACAGATGGTCATGACCACTGGCTGGGACTGCGCTGAGGCAGAGCACAGCGAGTGAAGGGGAGGAGATATGAGGTAAGGTTGAAGCAGTGGGAAAGGGTCACCTGGGATTTTATTCCAAGAGCTTTGAGAAGTCATGGTAGGGCTTTAAGCAGGGGCATCATGTGATCTGACTGCTGTCTTTGAAGCTGACTCTGGCTGCTGTGAGCAGGTGAGAATGGCTGCCCAGTGAGATGCCCAGATGGGCGGAAGGTGGCCTAGAGCTGCGCTGATGGCAGCCGCAGAAGAGCTTCAGGGAATACTGACAAGGCTGTGGACAGGCAGTGAGACAGGGAGGAAGGCCTGGCCGTCTGCTTTTCCTCTCCCTCTCTTTGACCAAATTTCCATTCATGTAACCCTGTTCCTACAGCTNCTTTTTTTTTTTTTTTTTTTTAGACAGAGTCTTGCTCTGTTGCCCAGGCTGGAGTGCAGTGGTGCAATTGCAGCTCACTGCAACCTCCACCTCCCAGGTTCAAGCGATTCTCCTGCCTCAGCCTCCTGTGTAACTGAGACTACAGGTGCGTGTCACCACACCCAGCTAATTTTTTTCTATTTTTAGTAGAGACAGGGTTTCTCTGTGTTAGCCAGGATGGTCTCGATCTCCTGACCTCATGATCTGCCTGCCTCAGCCTCCAAAAGTGCTGGGATTACAGGTGTGAGCCATGGTGCCAGGCCTAGAAATCGTCTAGCCACTCAGTATCATACAGTGATTAGGTGGTCTCTGGGGCTAGCCTGCCTGCTGTGAATCCCTGCTGCCCCTCTAACTACCTGTGTGACCTTGGACAAAATACTTAACTCTTCTGGACTTCCATGTCTTCATCCGGACACCACAGCATTAATCATCTGTACCTCTTGGGGTGACTGGGAGGGGTAAATGGGTCTGTAAGAGTGGTTACACCAAAGGCACTCCTGTTATCTATTATTGTCGATGTTGCCACTGTTATTAACCTACAAGAACACTGAGCCCTAGGGATAGGAAGGGACCTGTCCAATGTTACACAGCAAACCTGAAGCACGACAGGAAGCAGAATCTAAATTTTTAACTTCTAAGGCAGGGCACGGTGGCTCCCATCTGTAATCCCAGCATTTTGGGAGGCCGAGGCGGGTGGATCATTTGAGGTCAGGAGTTCGAGACCAGCCTGGCCAACATGGTGAAACCCCGTCTCTACTAAAATAAAAATTAGCTGGGCGTGGTGGCGGGCACCTGTAGTCCCAGCTACTCAGGAGGCTGAGGCAGGAGAATCACTTTAACCGGGAGATGGAGATTGCAGTGAGCCAAGATTGCACCACTGCACTCCAGCCTGGGCGACAGTGAGGCTCCGTCTCTAAATAAATAAATAAATAAATGTTAAATTCTGGCTCTTACGCAGAGCTGCCTCTCAACTGAATTTGCTGGTTGTCCCTTCATCCGGACATTGACCATGTTCTCGCCATGTGCTGGCGCCATGTCCACAGCTTGGGGGAGACACTAAGATGGTACAAGCCTCATCTCTACAAAATCGAAGTTTTCCAGTTCAGAAGGAAGAGCTCTTTCTCAAGCACTCTTGCCCACAGCAGGAGGAAGTCTCAGTGCATGGATAGAGTTGTGTGCTGGTAACAGGGCAATTAAAACAGTGCTGGCTGGCCGGGCACAGTGGCTCACACCTGTAATCTCAGCACTTTGGGAGGCTGAGGCGGGCAGATCACTTGCGGTCAGGAATTCGAAACCAGCCTGGTCAACATGGTGAAACCCTGTCTCTACTAAAATATACAAAAACTACCTGAGAGTGGTGGCAAGCAACTTAATCCCAGCTACTTGGGAGGCAGAGGCAGGAGAATTGTTTGAACCTGGGAGGCGGAGGTTGCAGTGAGCTGAGATCGAGCTATTACACTCAAACCTGGGGGATAAGGGCAAGACTTCTCTCAATAAATAAATAAATAAACAAAAACAGTGCTGGCTGAAGAACCAGGAGATCCTGGGGTGCCCCAGCCTCTGCCCAACTTGCTCTGTGATGCAGACAAGGGGCTTGGCCTCTGTGGGACTCAGTGCCCTCGTGTGTGCTGAACTTGTGTTAACTGGGGGCAGACTCTAGGCCCAGACCCTGACTCCAAAGTGCACACAGCCGATTGCCAGGCAGGCTGGGAGGTGTAGCTAGAACTACAGGCATATGCCTCCAAGGACACAGATCCTATAGCTCGGATTTTCCTGGAACACTTCTGGCTGACCTGCTTCATAAAAGCCATGTGTGTACTGGATTACACATCCTCGGTTTTAAAATATAATTTATCGGCCGGACGCGGTGGCTCAAGCCTGTAATTCCCAGCCACTTTGGGAGGCGGATGGGTGGATCACAAGGTCAGGAGATCGCGAACCCATCCTGGCTAAGCTATGGTGAAACCCGTCTCTAGCTAAAAATACAAAAAAAACTAAAGGCCGGGCCGACGAGGCAGGCGCCTGTAGTCCCAGCTACTTGGGAAGGGCTGAGACAGGAGAATGGCTTGAAACGCGCGGGAGGCGGAGCTTGCAGCGAGCCGAGACCGGCCCATGCGCACCTCGCAGGCCTGGGCGGCCAGAGCAAGACTCCCGTCTCAAAAAAAATAAATAAATAAATAAATAAATAAATAAATAATAAATATAATATACATTTAACCCACTATAAATAAATCAGAGAGTCCAGTTTCATCCATTTCACAGAAACATTTCGCAAAGAAACTCTGGGGAACCTGCAAAGGACTGAAAAGTTGTTTTCTGCCAAGGAAGGCCCTTAGAACCAAACGACAAATGGTGCTGGAAAACTGGATATCTACATGAGAAAGAATGAAACTGGACCCTTTCCTTACACCACACAAAAATCAACTCAAAATGGATTGAAGCCAGGCGCAGTGGCTCACGCCTGTAATCCCAGCACTTTGGGAGGCTGAGGTGGGCGGATCACAAGGTCAGGAGATCGAGACCATCCTGGCCAACGCAGTGAAACCCCGTCTCTACTAAAAATACAAAAATTAGCCCGGCCTGGTGGCGAATGCCTGTAGTCCCAGCTACTCGGGAGGCTGAGGCAGGAGAATGGCATAAACCTGGGAGGCAGAGCTTGTAGTGAGCTGAGATCGCACCAGTGCACTCCAGCCTGGGCGACACAGCGAGACTCCGTCTCAAAAAAAAAAAAAAATGGATTGAAGACTTACACTTAAGACCTCAAACTATAAAACTCGTGGAAGAAAATATAGAGGAAAAGTTTCATAGCATTGGCCTTAGTAATAATTTCTTGAATATGGCACCAAAGACACAGGCAAGAGAAGCAAAAATAGACAAGAGGGACTACATCAACCTAAAAAGCTTCTGCTCAGCAAAGGAAACAACCAGCAGAGTGAAAGGCAATCTACTGACTGGGAGAAAATATTTGCAAACCATATATGCAATAAGAAGTTAATATTCGGCCGGTCACGGTGGCTCACGCCTGTAATCCCAGTACTTTGGGAGGTTGAGGAGGGTGGATTCACGAGGTCAGGAGATCAAGTCTATCCTGGCCAACGTGTTGAAACCTTGTCTCTACTAAAACATACAAAAATTAGCTGGGCATGGTGGCACGTGCCTGTAATCCCAGCTACTCAGGAGGCTGAAGCAGGAGAATCGCTTGAACCCGGGAGTCGGAGGTTGCAGTGAGCCAAGATTGTGCCACTGCACTCCAGCCTGGGTAACAACAGTGAAACTCCATCTCAAAAAATAAACAAATAGGCCGGGCTCGGTGGCTCACACCTGTAATCCCAGCACTTTGGGAGGCTGAGGCAGGCGGATCATCTGAGGTTGGGAGTTCAAGACCAGCTTGGCCAACATGGTGAAACTCTGTCTCTACTAAATAATACAAAAATTAGCCAGGTGTGGTGGCAGGCACCTGTAATCTCAGCTACTTGGGAGGCTGAGGCAAGGAGAATTGCTTGAACCTGGGAGGTGGAGGTTGCAGTGGGCCGAGATCACGCCACTGCACTCCAGCCTGGGCAACAGAGCAAGACTCCATCTCAAACAAAAAATAAAAAATAAATAAATAAAAAGAGGCCGGGCATGGTGGCTCATACCTGTAATCCCAGCACTTTGGGAGGCTAAGACGGGCAGATCACAAGGTCAGGAGTTCAAGACCAACCTGGCCAACATGGTGAAACCCTGTCTCTACTAAAAATATGAAAATCAGCTGAGTGTGGTGGTGGGCACCTGTAACCCCAGCTACTCAGGAAGCTGAGGCAGGAGAATCATTTGAACCAGGGAGGCGGAGGTTGCAGTGAGCCAAGATCTCGCCATTGCATTCCAGCCTGGGCGAGACTCCGTCTCAAAAAAGAAAAATAAAAAATAGGCAAAGGACTTGAATAGACATCCCTCCAAAAATGACATGCAAGTGGCCAAAAAGAACAGGAAAAAGTGCTCAACATCACTGATCATCAGAGAAATGCAAATCAAAACCACAATGAGTCATCACCTTACACCTGTTAGGACTGCCATTATAGAAAAAAAAAAAAAAAAAGACAACAGTGTTGGCAAGGATGTGGAGAAGTTGAACCCTTGTGCATGGTTAGTGGGAATGTTAAATGGTGCAGCTGCTACAGAAAACAGTATGGAGGTTTCTCAAAAGATTAAAAATAGAACTACCATATGATCCAGGAATCCCACTTGCAGGTATTTTTCCAAAAGAACTGAAATCAGGCTCTCCAAGAGATATGTGAACTCCCATATAGATTCCATCATTATTCACAATAGCCAAGAGGTAGAAACAACCTAAATGTCCATCCACAGATGAATGGATAAACAACATATGGTGGGTACACACGATGGAATATTATTTTGCCATCAAAAGAAAGAAAGCCTGTCATGTGCTGCCACATGGGTGAACTTTAATGACTTTATGCTAAATGAAACAAACCAGTCACAGGACAAATACTGCATGATTCCATTTATATGAGGAATCCAAAGTAGAAACAGAAAGTAGAAGAAAATTTTTTTAAAAAGACAAAAAAAAATTTACGTAGAAAAAAGAAAAAAAAGAAAGAAAAAAAATAGTAGAATGAGCCAGGCGCGGTGGCTCACGCCTGTAATCCCAGCATTTTGGGAGGCCGAGGCGGGTGAATCACCTGAGGTCGGGAGTTTGAGACCAGCCTGACCAACATGGAGAAACCCTGTCTCTACTAAAAAGACAAAATTAGTCGGGCGCATGCCTGTAATCCCAGCTACTTGGGAAGCTGAGGCAGGAGAATCATTTGAACCCAGGAGGCGGAGATTAAGGTGAGCCGAGATCGCGCCATTGCACTCCAGCCTGGGCAATAAGAGCAAAACTCTGTCCCCCCAAAAAAGAAAAATAGTAGAATGGGGGTTTCCAGGGGCTAAGGGGCAGTGGGGAACGGAGAGTTGCAGTTCAATGGGTATAGAGTTTCAGTCACACAGATAAAGATGTCGGGAGGTCTCCTGCACAACGTCGTGGTTATAGTTATAGTTAACAATACTTTAGTGTGCACTTAAAAATTTAAGAGGAGGCCGGGCGCGGTGGCTCAAGCCTGTAATCCCAGCACTTTGGGAGGCTGAGACGGGCGGATCACGAGGTCAGCAGATGGAGACCATCCTGGCTAACACGGTGAAACCCCGTCTCTACTAAAAATACAAAAATTAGCTGGGCATGGTGGCACGTGCCTGTAATCCCAGCTACTCAGGAGGCTGAGACAGGAGAATCGCTTGAATTCGTGAGGCAGAGGTTGAACTGAGTCAAGATGGCACCATTGTGCTTCAACCTGGGGCAACAGAGCGAGACTCCATCATACACACACACACACAAATACACGAAAGGTACTCATTATGCTTATACTTCCTTGTCATGAAATCTTTGTTGATGTCAGTTTTTTTTTTTTTTTTTTT
>NW_016807905.1:417240-428388 GCF_001698545.2 Rhinopithecus bieti
AAAAAAAAAAAAAAAAAAAAAAATTTAAGAGGAGCCGGGGCCGTGGTTCATGCCTGCAATCCCAGCACTCTGGGAGGCCAAGGTGGGCAGATCACAAGGTCAGGAGTTCGAGACCAGCCTGACCAAAATAGTGAAACCCTGTCTCTACTAAAAATACAAAAAATTAGCTGGCCGTGGTGGCGGGCGTCTATAATCCTAGCTACTTGGGAGGCTGGGGCAGGAGAATCGCTTGAACCCGGGAGGTGGAGGTTGCAGTGAGCCGAGATCCCACCACTGCACACCAGCCCTGGAGACAATGCGAGACTCTGTCTCAAAAAAAAAATAAAAGATACACACACACACACACACACACATAATATATATTATATATATATCATACATACATACATACATATATATGTATTAGCTGGGTGTGGTGGCGCATGCCTATAGTCCTAGCTACTCAAGAGGCTGAGGCAGGAGGACTGCTTGAACCTAAAAGTTCAAAGTTACAATGAGCTATAATTTCATCATTACACTTCAATCTGGGTGACAGAGTGAGACCCTATCTCAAAAAAAAAAAAATAAAAAATAAAAAAAAAAAAAAAGGCCGGGTGCGGTGGCTCACGCCTGTAATCCTAGCACTTGGAGAAGCCGAGGTGGGCAGATTGCCTGAGCTCAGGAGTTCAAAATCAGCCTAGGCAACATCATGAAACCGTGTCTCTACTAAAGTACAAAAATTAGCAGGGCGTAGGGCCAGGCGCTGTGGCTCATGCCTGTAATCCCAGCACTTTGGGAGGCCGAGGTGGGAGGATCATGAAGTCAGGAGATGGAGACCATCCTGGCTAACATGGTGAAACCCCATCTCTACTGAAAACTCAAAAAAAAATTAGCCGGGCAGTGGTGGGAGGCTGTAGTCCCAGCTACTCGGGAGGCTGAGGCAGGAGAATGGCGTGAACCCAGGAGGTGGAGCTTGCAGTGAGCCCAGATCACACCACTGCACTCCAGTCTGAGTGATACAGCGAGACTCTGTTTCAAAATAAAATAAAATAAAATTAGCCAGGCATGGTGGCGGCCACCTGTAGTCCCAGCTACTTGGGAGGCTGAGGCTGGAGAATTGCTTGAACCCGGGAGGCAGAAGTTGCAGTGAGCCGAGATCACGCCACTGCACTCCAGCCTGGGTGACAGAGCGAGGTTCTGTCTCAAAAAAAAAAAAAAAGTACATCTTCAATTTAAATAGCTTTAGTTTTGTGGGAAAAACCATGAACCACAGTGTGCCTGTCCCTATTTCGTACTCTTGTTCCCTTTTACTCCCTCCTGAATTTCTCACCACACCAGGCCTTTGTGTTCTGGGACTCTTCCTTCTCTGCCCTCCCCACTCTCTCCCCTGCTCCCTGTGCACCCGCATCTAAACAGACCTAGCACAGAAGAGGGGCCTGGTGAAGACGGCTGGTAGGAAGGCACTGGACTCCGGCTTTGAGAGCCAGAAGGCCTCAGGGACTGAAGAATACGGGACCAGCAGGATCTAGGGGCTGAAATGAGTGGCCATAAAAGAAGCCCCCTCAAGCCCCAAGACTCCTTGGTAGTAAGGGCTGGGCATCTCTCTGTGTCCCACCTCACATCCTGGGGTGGGTTGGGAGAGGAAGTAGGGAGGTGGGGAGGGGGGGACAAGCGACAAGCCCGCCCTCCTGAGGAGGCCCAGGGCTGGGACAAACGGCAGGAAGAGGCTGAGCTGGGCCCTCAGAGCCACAGAGGCAGGAGGGAGTGAAGAGGCCCTGCGGCTGCCGTGGGGACAGTCCAGCAGCCTCCTCCCGCTCCCCTCAAGACTGGCCGGAGGCGTCTCAGCCCCCGAAGCCAACCACAGAGAGAGCACAGGGCGGAAGTGGCTGGCGCCTCAGCCATAGCTGCTAGAGACGGTCTCAACGGCCACACGGTCCCCACATTCGGGGAGCCTCACCACAGCCCCGTGGGCACAGAGACCCAGGTGGAGCTCCAAGAGACACATGAAGCACAGGGAGGCTAGGACAGCGGCTTCAAAACCACACACTGGTCTTTCTGCTGGCTTTTGGTCACCCCACACTTTCAGCAGACACAGGCTGCATTCCACCCACCTGCAGGCTCCTCTGCCCAGCACTCGTCTGTGCCGCCTGCCCCTGGCCATTATGGCTCCGGTTGCAATGACACGTTTGTCTGGGAGATTCTTCAAGGGCACATAAAATATATCTGCCTTTGCTCACTGTGGCGTCCCTGAAGCAAAGCAGAGAGCCCGCCAGGGTAACCACTCAGAGCTGAGTGGTGGTGGAATGAGTGAAAAGGCTGCAGCTGGAAGGGCTGGGAGGCGGGGGGCAGAGTGGGGGCAGCCAAGGGGTTTGGGGATCAGACAGGCTTGGGAAGAAAAGCCGGCTCAGACCCACTGGCTATGTGACCTGGCCCTGCAGGCCTAACTGTAAATGGGTCTAACCCCGCCCACCTCAATGGTCTGTGAGAGCTGAGCAGGGGAGACACTGTTCTGAAAAGACTGGGTCCCTGAAACTGTTGTCGTCGTTTAATCCAGCCATTTTTTTTTAAAGTTTGTTTAAGAGATGGCAGTCTCCCTATGTTTCCCAGACTGGTCTTGAACTCCTAAGCTCAAGCAATCCTCCCACCCTGGCCTCCCAAAGTGCTGGGATTACAGGCGTGAGCCACCGTGAGCTCGGCCCCAGCTCTTTCATTTATGGACAGGACACTTCAGGGGAGGGATCCACCCTGTCTCATCTTGGTGTTTAATATTTAAATGCACCAAAAAAGGAATGCAAATTGGTGCAAGCTTTTTTGGAAAGAGACTTTGATGTAATCTGCCTAAAAGTAAAATACTCATGTCCAGCAACTCAGCCCTTCAGCTTCTAGGAATTTTGTTCTGCAGGAAAAAAAAAAAAAATTTGTATTTATGTGATTAAGATTGTTACTAGGTGGCAGGCAGGGGGAGGAAAGTATTCAGCGTTTCCAGAACCACCCACCAGGAGGCGCTTTGGTTCAGGGGCCCAATCAGGTTAGCCCAGAGCACCTGGATTTAAGTGGCAAAAACAAATGACAATCTCTAGCCCAATGTCTCAAAGAACATTCCAGTGTTTTACTTCATCTCACCCTGGAAACTTTTTTTTTTTTTGAGACAGAATCTCATTCTGTCACCAAGGCTTGAGTGCAGTGGTGCAATCACAGCTCACTGCAGCATCAACCTCCCAGGCTCAAGCAATCCTCCCACCTCAGCCTCCTAGGTAACTGGGACTAGGTGCACATCACCATGCCTGGCTAATTTTTGTATTATTATTATCATTATTATTTGTAGAGAGAGGGATCTTGCTATGTTGCCCAGGCTGGTCTTGAACTCCTGGGCTCAAGCAATCCTCCTGCCTCAGCCTCCCAGTGCTGGGATTACAGGAGTGAGCCACTGCGCCTGGCCATGACCAAAACTTTTATCAGAGATAATATCTACTTGCTTGGTGCCCTCTCTGACCTTCCTCCTAAAGAAACCCCCTTCAAAAGGAAAAAAAAAAAGGCCATTCCAATTTGAGAGACTGTGGGGTCCAGAATAAACTAAGTTAAATGAAATCAAACCTGGACCATGGGCTGCAGGTGTGTTATTAACCCCCTCCCTCCTGTCCTGCTGCCTCCTCAGCTCTGCCCTTTCACTTTCGTCCATGTCTCTAAACCCAGCCATTCTTCCTTCTCCCTTGGGTCTCTGTGTCTTCTGTCTGCCTCAGGTGTCCTTTCACACACTACCCACCTGCCTAGGGAATACTCCTTCTGGGTTCCTGGGCAAACCACCCAATTCTCCTCCTGAACCCTCCCCCAAAAGACTCCCTGCACGTTCCACCTCGTGAGGGCCAGGCTGTGCCCAGGTGAGGACACTCATCACCTCCACTTTTCCCATCACACTGGTGTGTGGAGCACCCACCCCCACCTGGGATGCAGAGGGAGGCTCCTTGCCCGGCAGCGCCTCTTGCTGGGCCTCAGTTTCCAAGTCTAGGGGACCCCCACACCTCTCTCAGTGCTGGCGTGCTGTACTTTACCCCATGTCAGCAGTTCTCATTCAGCTAGTCTTTCAAGGAGGAAAAAATAATTAAAAATAATCTTTCTTTGTTCTGGCCTCCGGTCTGTTTACAATGACAGCTCATGAGGAACTGGGTTCTGAGCGAAAACAAACAAAATGCCTCCATTTTGTAGGGGGTGAGGTCTGGAGGAGAAAGAGGGAGATAGGAAAGAACCTGTGGTGGCCTATTCTCTCCCCGTGACAGGAAGGCCTTTGAACAGCACAATTCTGATTGTGCTGTTGCTACCTCATTTCAAATCCTTCTGCCTGCCCCACCCTCCAGAAGCAGTGCCTGGCATGGTAGGGAAAGCCCCAACAGCTCTGGCCTGCACGACTGGCGCTCCAGCTTTGGCTGTCCTCCCGCAGCCCTGGGATCCCTGAGCCTAGAATACGCCACGCCCATCCCCCACCTTCCCTACCAGCCTAATTCCCCTTCCGCTGGCAACACTCAGGTTGGGGGGTCACATCTTCGAGATGCCTCCTTGCCCAACCCACTGAGGCAGGTGGCTTCAGGATCAGGGCTCCAGGTTTCCCCCACGCCCACCCCACTACACACACACACACCTGGGAGTTCCAGGGAGTACAGCTGCGAGGGCAGCAAGGACCACAACAATGCTGACCACAATAGTGGCTCCAGGAAGGCCTGTTCTTGTTCTGGGCGGGAGGCCCAAGGCAGTGGTGCTCCCCAGCAGCCTCCGGAAGCCCAGGGGAAGCCAGTTTCTATGTGGGATTCCCTGACTCTGGCCCATGGGCTTAGGAACACATTGTGTCCCTCCCCTCCCAGGGCACTGAGTCCCAGCTGTGGGGTCATCTGAGTCCCACAGCACACCTGCTCATTTGTTCATTCATTAGTTCATTCATTCATTCAACAAATATTTATTCAGTGCCAGGCTTTGGGCCAAGAGAAAGACACTAAAAAGGGCAACAGGTAAATACACTGTGGCACGTGATGCCAAGTGTCATAAGGCACGATGGGGTGTGAGAGGATGCAGAGCCAGGTGGCCAAGGAAGGCCTCCTGGAGATGATGCTTGAGCTGAGACATGACTAATGAGGAGGAGTTAACCTGGGAGGCGACTGGAGGCTGGAGCAGCAGAGGGAGTGCAGGCATGGAGAGGCTGGCCAGACATGAGGCAAGGGGAGAAACAGAGGCTGGATCATGCAGGACTGTATGACAGGTAGGGAAACCGAGGCATGGAAACAGGTGACTCGCACATGGCCCTGCAACTAGTTAGATGCTGGCTTCCTAAGTGCCACCCACCCCAGGAACCAGGCCTTCCCATCTGAGCATGGGATGCCTGCACTGCTCTTCTTCACAGTGGAACAAAGGAATCCGGGGTTTTTTTGTTTTGTTTGTTTGTTTGTTTTGAGACGAAGTTTTGCTCTTGTTGCCCAGACTGGAGTGCAGTGGCATAATCTTGGCTCACTGCAACTTCTGCCTCCTGGGTTCAAGCGATTTTCCTACCTCAGCCTCCTGAGTAGCTGAGATTTACAGGTGCCAACCACCATGCCCAGCTAAGTTTTTGTATTTTTAGTAGAGATGGGGTTTCACCATGTTGGCCAGGCTGGTCTCGAACTCCTGACCTCAGGTGATCCACCTGCCTCAGCCTCCCAAAGTGCTTGGATTACAGGTGTGAGCCACTGTGCCCAGCCTCAAATGGTTCTTAATCACCTGGTGTCTGGCATGTGTCCACCCGGGGTTACCCAGGGCAGAGGCTGCATCATCTCCATCTCAGACGCCCAGGGCCTGGGGTATTGTAGGCGTTTAATAAATGCTTGCTGAATTGGATCTTGGTATCTCCAGGATGTAGGCCCCGGTGCTGCCCTTGGCCACATGGCTCCCTGAGTGTTAACTGAACCAGCAGGGTTGGTCTTGCGGCACGTGCATCTCATTCAGGCCCACTGTGTTTTCTGGCTCTCACTGCTAAGAGTCCGTGCAGAAATGTGGAGTCTCAGCAGTGCTGAGAGCACTGTGTGACCCCAAAGAGCCCTGACTCTCAGCTCCCCACATTGGTTTCACCTCTGATTTGTACCTCTCTAGCTCAAAACTCAATGGTGGAAGCTTGACATCACCTTTGGCAATTCAGAGGCTAATACTTGTCAGCTCTATCTACCTTGTCAGTGCCTGAGAGAAGCCAACCCCACCTCATAAGCATATATCAAGCAATCACTTATCAAGTACCTCCTAGGTTCAGGATCTTTTAGAGAGCCCCGCTGAGAGAGGTGCCATGGGGAATGGCTCTGGGCCTTCCCATAGGCCGGTTTATCAGCTCTCACAGGGGAGCGCAAACCACCGGCTCAGGAAGTGCAGGTGCAAATGAGAGAGGAAGGGCGTGGTTGGCAGCCCCTCTTTCCCTGGGCAGTCTGAGTCATATTCCGCCTCTCCCAGTGTTACAGGGTTTGTGAAATGACCACAGCTCCCCACTCTTCTGAGGAGAAACCGGAGGTAGAGGAGAAACCACGGGGTAGTGCAGGGGGAGGAGCTCTGCCTCCCCTCCACACCCTTCTAAAACTGTTAACATGTCCTTCCAGCAATCACCGGTGTCAGCCGTGGGGTGTGTCAGAATTCTGGAAGCCTAGAATTCCAGGAATTCACCATCCAGATGGTGAGACAGATGCATAGAGAAGTGCAGTGCAGGCTGGGTGTGGTGGCTCACACCTGTAACCCTAGCACTTTGGGAGGCTGAGGTGGGAGGATCACTTGAGCCCAGGACTTCTAGAGACTGCCTGGGCAGCAGTCTCAATAGTGAGACTGCCTCTATTAAAAAAAAAAAAAGAAAGAAAGAGAGAAAGAAGTGGCTGGGTGCAGTGGCTCATGCTTGTAATCCCAGCACTTTCGGAGGCCGAGGCGGGCAGATCACCTGAGGTCAGGAGTTCAAGACCAACCTGGCCAACATGGTGAAACTCCATCTCTGCTAAAAATACAAAAATTATCAGGGTGTGGTGGCACATGCCTATAATCCCAGCTACTCAGGAGGCTGAGGCACGAGAATTGCTTGAACCCAGGAGGCAGAGGTTGCAGTGAGCCGAGTTGGCACCATTGTACTCCACCCTGGGCAACACGAGCAAAACTCAGTCTCAAAAAAATAATAATAATAAATAGAAGTAGCTGGGCGTGGTGGCTCACGCTTATAATCCCAGCACTTTTGGAGGCCAAGGTGGGCAGATCACCTGAGGTCAGGGGTTTGAGACCAGCCTGGCCAACATGGTGAAACATCGTCTCTACTAAAATACAAAATTAGCCAGGCATGGTGGCGGGCGCCTGTAATCCCAGCTACTCAGGAGGCTGAGGCAGGAGAATCACTTGAACCCGGGAGGCGGAGGTTGCAGTGAGCCGAGATCGCACCACTGCACTACAGCCTGGGGGATAGAGCAAGACTCTGTAAACAAAGAAAAAAAAGAGAGAGAGAGAGAGAAGTGCAGTGCAGGTATCCGGTGCTCAGATGGGTAGGCCTGTCAGGGCACTGTGTCGGGGACAGAGATGGTTGCCTCCATCCTGGGACAGTGTCCAACATAGCGCAAGAAATGGGCTGGGTGAGGCATAATGCCAGCGATGACAGCAACCACCCCGAGTGGTGCTGGCTGTCGTAGACTGTGGCTCACTATGGGTGCCAAACACACATACTTTGCTGCATTTACTCCACTAGCCCCAGAGTTGCCACCGCTCCCATTTCAGAGATGGGGAAACCGTGGCAGGGAGGCAGCAAATTGCCCGTGGGCCCCCAGACAATAAGAGTAGGGCTGGAGGGAGGAACCTGGCAGGCCGGTTCCAGAGACCTCCCTCTTAGGTATCACTGAGAGGGACTTCCAGGCACCTCTGTGTGGTTGAACTTGCTGATCTGTTCAAACTGCTGTCATATTAGGACATTCAACCTTATTTTCAGCATCACCAGCCACCTTGCTGCTCCTTCCCCCTCTGGGCTAGTAGGGTGAGAGCTCTTCTCAGAGACAAAGACCAGGATGCAGGCGCAGGCATGGCTTGGCCAGCAGATAAGACTGGTAGGAGGAGGAGACCTGGACCCAGTTGCTCTAAATCTAGCAAAAAGATTTTCTAGGCCCTCCAGAGGCTGCCTCCTCCCCTCAGCTCCCACTGCCTGCAGCCGCCTGCCAATTGCTTCAAAGTGTTGGTAATTACAGCAGGCCAAATCTCATCAACACCTGAGAGGGAGGGAACTGGAGGGTCCTCCTTCCATAAGCTTATCCCAGAGCCCACTAACATCCATCGTCTCCCCTGATCCCCTAGGATGGAGGCAGGATGTAGGACATGGTCCCTGTTCTCTGAGCAGGCTAGTGACTTGCCCAAGGACATGCAGACCCTTCCAGGGAATACTGGGATTAGGGCTCAGCTTTTCCTGCTCAGCTCAGCACCCACCGATAACCAGCAGCGCTTTTCCTTTTCCGAGCTGAGCAAGCCTCAGAGGGCGAGTGAAAGAGGAGCCACCGGAAGGTGCTCTGGCAGGTCAGATTGCCCACGCATGCCAGTGTCCAGCCCCCTGCAGAACTCTGGGCCTTGGTGAGGTCATTTCAGAAGGAAAGAACATTGACACTAACAGGGATCTCAAAAGTACCTGGTGTAGGCCAGGTGCATTGGCTCATGCTTGTAGTGCCAGCACTTTGGGAGACTGAGGTCAGGAGTTCAAGATCAGCCTGGCCAACATGGTAAAACCCTGTCTCTACTAAAAATAGAAAAATCAGCCTTAGTCAGGCATGGTGGCACGCACCTGCAATCCCAGCTACTCCAGAGGCTGAGGCAGGAGAACTGCTTGAACCCAGGAGGCAGAGGTTGCTGTGAGTCAAGATGGCACCACTGCACTCCAGCCTGGGTGACAGAGGGAGACTCTGTCTCAAAAACAAAAACAAACCAAAAAAAGCACCCAATGTAAGCCTTCTGTGTTATAGATGGGGTCATAGAGGAGCAAAGGATGAACAAAGTCTGCACAAGATTGTTAGCAGGTTAGACCCAAACACCTCACTCCCCATCCCCCACTTCTCTTCTGGTGCCTGACAAGGGAGTAGCTTCCTACACATTCACCTTCTTCATGGGCTTTGCCTCCAGGAGCCAGGGAAGTATACAGAATGGCTTTGGGGCTGGGCAGACTTGGTTTAGAGCCACATCCCCCTACTTGGTTGCTGTGTGACTTTGGGCAAATGAATTTCCCTCTCTGGGTCTGTTTCCTAATCTGTAAAATGGGGAAAATAGTAACTGCTTCTTAATGTAAGAATTCAATGAACTAAGGTGTCCACAAGATAGAGAGCTCTGCAAAGGCCCCGGGCAGGCAAGGGACTGAAGACAGGCATTCCTGAAGCCTAAAAGGTGGTCAGACATTCCACAAATCCTCCTGACCCTTTTTCACTGTCTGATGCCAAATACACCCAAGCTCAGAGACGCATCTTCCGCCTGGGCTTTGAGACAGGCCTGAAAACCCTCCCACACTGACCACAAGCACAGAAGAGCTTCTCTCTGGAATGACTGCTCTGACCTGGAGGAGAGGACAGAGCCAGTATAGGAATTTCTGGGGAGAGCACTCCAGGAGCTGGTTCATGGGTGGAAAGGTGGAATTCCTCCCCACTGCTGCCACCCCCAACACTGCCCACCTCAGGAGCCTCCTGACTTCCAGGGCTGGCTGCAGAGACCTGCTGGATGGGGGGGTTTTCTCAGGGAGCCTTCACCCCCTCCCACAGACACATCTGCTGAAGGCAGTGCAGGCAGGCATGAGGCGGGTAGTGGAGCTGAAACTGGCTGACAGCAGGCCAGAGAGGGGGGTGGAGAAAGGGAAAGGGAGGGAGAAGGGGGAGGGGAGACAGGGTGGGTCTTACTCCCTCCCCCACGGCCCACCTCGATGAGCTAAGAAAAGCTCTGGGGGGAGAAAACCTGCCAAGATGCACAGTTGCCCTCCCCTCTGCGGGAGGCCCTTCCTTCCCCGGAGCCAGCTGCCCCAGGCAGATTAGCATTGGGCTCCGGAAAAGCAGGCCCACACCAGCCCGTGGGAGACCATCGGCTGAGTCAGCTCCTCTACCTGGCAGGAAATCATTCATAAAAATGACACCTGCCCAGAGCCCAGCGCCCGGCCTCACCAGCCAGAGTCTTCAGCCACATAGCCACACTGCCTCCTGCCGCCTCCCTCCCACCTCCTCCCAGCCACTGTACAGGGCAGACCTTGTTCTCTTTCTCCTGGGAAGAAGGAGACTGATGTGAAATAAGGCCAACTTGGCCTCCGTCAATCAGTATTTACTGGACGCCAGCCCTGGGGACAATAGCACAGTCAAGAAGAGCAACCACTTCACTCGATGATGAACAAACATCTGCGACACAGCTTCCAGAGGTTCTCACTACCCCAGCCACGTGCGTGATGGACACTCTTTACATTCAGTTTATGTGTGGATAGCTAGAGGCTCCTTAGATACAGTTAGACACAGATAACTGGGCCAGTCCTCCCACAACGGGGGGTCTATAGAGCAGTGGTGACTTACACAGGTCACACATGAGGTCAAACTTTAAGTCCATGTCCCTAAAACGTAGACGACTTTCTATCTTGTTCTTTTTTTCAGAGACAGGGTCTTGCTCTGTCACCCAGGCTGGACTGCAGTGGTGCCATCACAGCTCACTGCAGCCTCAACCTCCTGGGCTCAAGTGATCCTCCCGCCTCGGCCTCCCGAGTAGCTGGGGTTACAGGAATGAGCCACCACACCTGGCCCATACTGTCGTTCTTACTTCCCTTCGTTCAAACTCTGATGCAGTCTCTTATCTGGGAGATAAAATGCAGGCTGCTGGCCGGGCGCGGTGGCTCAAGCCTGTAATCCCAGCACTTTGGGAGGCCGAGACGGGCGGATCACGAGGTCAGGAGATCAAGACCATCCTGGCTAACACGGTGAAACCCCGTCTCTACTAAAAACTACAAAAAAAAACTAGCCGGGCGACATAGCGGCGCCTGTAGTCCCAGCTACCCGGGAGGCTGAGGCAGGAGAATGGCGTAAACCCGGGAGGCGGAGCTTGCAGTGAGCTGAGATCCGGCCACAGCACTCCAGCCTGGGTGACAGAGCGAGACTCCGTCTCAAAAAAAGAAACCCCGTCTCTACTAAAAATCCAAAATTAGCCGGGTAT
>NW_016807905.1:429295-444327 GCF_001698545.2 Rhinopithecus bieti
TGGCGTAAACCCGGGAGGCGGAGCTTGCAGTGAGCTGAGATCCGGCCACTGCACTCCAGCCCGGGCGACAGAGCGAGACTCCGTCTCAAAAAAAAAAAAAAAAAGTACAGATGCCCTAATCACTACCCATTCCATCCTATTTTGATTTCACAGGTCCAGGTTGGGGCAAGGAGAGCTCCCAGGAGATTGTGTTGTGCACCAAACACTGACAGCCCTTGGCCTAGGTCAGTGATTCCAGGCCCTGGCCATGCAGGGGAACTCCCTGAGGAGCTTCTGCAAACAAGGATGCCAGGCCCCTCTGCTATCAGAGATCCTCACTTAAAGAGCCTCAGCTGGAGACCTAACAGTGAAATTTTTTAAGTATTCCCCAAATGCTATTGTGCAGCCAGGGTGATGGGCCAGGGCACTGGCCCAGATGCTTGCTTTCTAGACTATTCTAGCTGACCCAATCAGAAGATGGGTCTTTTTTTTTTTTTTTTTTGAGATGGAGTCTCGCTGTGTCACCCAGGCTGGAGTGCAGTGGCACGATCTCAGCTCACTGCAACCTCCGCCTCCTGGGTTCAAGCAATTCCCCTGCTTCAGCCTCCCAAGTAGCTGGGACTACAGGTATGCGCCACCATGCCCGGCTAATTTTTTGTGTTTTAGTAGAGACGAGGTTTCACCATGTTGGTCAGGATGGTTTCGATCTGACCTCGTGATCTGCCTGCCTTGGCCTCCCAAAGTGCTGGGATTACAGGCGTGAGCCACTGTGCCTGGCCTATCTGGGTCATCTTATGGCAGGTGGATGTTTAGGGTCAAGACCACCCAACCATGTCACCAGTGAACCCTCAACAAGCACTTACATTTCCTGCTCTGCCCTTCAGTCCTTCACTCCCCACAACCTGAGAGCAGGAGGGTAGAACCAGAAGGCAGGGCATGGATGCTTCTGCTACTACCCTGCTGCACAGCCTGCAGGTCCCTTTAGAACCATGGCCTAAGGATCGTCTGGTAGGCTCTGGCCCCTGACTATCTCCCTGGCCTCCTCGCCTCTTACCCAACACTCACCCCCAGCCTCTGGGCCATCCTCCTTCTCACTCCCTGCAGAGGTGAAGGCATCCCACTCAGCAGTGCCATGTGCCGTTCCCCCGCCATGCCTGCTTGCCTCACCCCTGCAGGTGCCTCATGATCCACTTATGCCTCACTCCGCTCTGGGTCAGAGGGAGTGGGCATCTGTCACACAGCGCTGGAGTTACTGTCCACCTCCCTGAGAGCAGGCTCTGCACACCCAGCATCTAACACAGAGCTTGGCATGCAGGCTAGGGAGCAGGGGGTAAGCAAGGCCAAGTTGTGTTTCCAGAATATTAGTTTGGTTTTTTTTTTTTTTTTTTTTTTGAGACAGAGTCTCACTCTGCCGCCTAGGCAGGAGCGCAGTGGTGCAATCTCTGCTCACTGCAGCCTCTGCCCCCCGGATTCAAGCAATTCCAGATTACTTTGGGTTAGAAAAATTTTGTAGTGGATTCAGGCAGGGCTGAAAGGAGACTATTTAATACCAACCTAGACACTAGAAGGAGTGGAAATGTAAGAGCTGATGGGCTAGAAATCATGAGATCTTTACCACTTGGTTAAAATTCAGACTCTACCATGGACCAGCTGTGAGCCTTTGGGCACATTAACCTTTCTGAGCCTCAGTTTCCTCATCTGTACAATGAAGATAATTATAGTTCTAACTCGGGGTTGCTAAAAGCAGTAAAAATAAGCTAATAAAGCACTAATGCAGTGCCTAACACAAGGAATCACTCAGTAAATGTTGGCGATTATTACTTTTATTATTACTCATGGAACACCAGTACTTAAAAAGGCCTTTAGAGATTATCTAAATCAATTCCTGCATTTTGCCCGGGCGCGGTGGCTCAAACCTGTAATCCTAGCACTTTGGGAGACCGAGGCTGGGGAGGGGTGGATCACTTGAGGTCGGGAGTTCAAGACCAACCTGGTCAACATGGTGAAACCCTGTCTCTACTAAAAATACAAAAATTAGCTGGACGTAGTGGCAAGTGCCTATAGTCCCAGCTACTCAGGAGGCTGAGGCAGGAGGATCGCTTGAACGCAGGAAGTGGAGGTTGCAATGAGCCTAGATCTGGGCAAGAGAATGAGACTCTGTCTCAAAAAAGAAAACAAAGAAAAATGATTCCTGCATTTTATCAGGAAACTGATGCAGGAAGAAGAAAGGTCTTGCCAGCACCTTCTCTCCAGGCCTTGCAAACCCAGAGTGGCCCCAAGTCAGTGGGGTCTCCTTCAGGCCCCCTAAGGCGAGCTGGAGAGCTGCTGGAAATCAGCTGATGTGCCGGCGGAGCTCCAGCCCAGAGTTTCTCATGCCTTGGAGCCGACATATTCCCCACATCTCAGCTCATTTCAGACAAAATCATTGAGCATATTTTAGGATCAGCAAAAACCCACAGTGCCTTTGGCCGAGCACTTTCCCTCTTCTTGTTGAAGCCCAGGGGTATTTTCTAGGAAATTGAGTCCATCTGTTTCTGATTCATTTGTACTTAACTCATCACCAGGCTGTTTTGTAAGAGCCCTTTGATGTGAAAGCCGCCTTATTCCATAAGCCTCTCTAAGCCTTTATTTAGTCAACAGTAGGTAAACGGGTCTCTCCAAAGAGGCCAGAGGCAGCATATTGATCTGCTACACAAAGGCCATATGAAGGGAAAGTGTGGCCCAAACGCCTGCTTGGAGACACTGAGACTCCCCGTCTTTGGGCCTACCAGGGCAAAGCAGACCACTCCCTAGCCCTGACCCAGCCCTGTGGGGCTCAGCCATGCAGAGGGACCTCCTCTGGCGACTCACTAACTCTCCTCCCCAGGCACTGTAACCCAGCGTCCTCCTCCATAACTCACAGCCTTGCTACCTAGATTTACGATTTCCTGTGTGTTGCTCAAGAGTTTTTTTTTTTTTTTTTTGAGACAGGGTCTTGTTCTGTTACCCAGGCCAGGTTGGAGTGCAGTGGTGTGATCACGACTCACTGCAGCCTTGACCTCCCGGGCTCAAGCAATTCTCCCTTCAGCCTCCCACATAGCTGGGACCACAGGTGTGTGCCGCCACACCTGGCTAATTTTTTATTTTTTATAGAGACAGGGTCTCGCTATGTTCCCCAGACTGGTCTTGAACTCCTGGGCTCAAGTGATCCACCCACCTCAGTCTCCCAAAGTACTGGGGTTACAGGTGTGAGCCACCGTGCCCAGCCCCAAGTGTTTTTTTGTTTTTTTTTTTTTTTTTAGATGGGGTTCAAGTGATCCTCCTGCCTCAGCCTCCCAAATAGCTGGGAGTACAGGTGCCTGCCACCATGCCCAGCTAATTTTTGTATTATTAGTAGAGACAGGGTTTCACTGTGTTGGCCAGGCTGGTCTCGAACTCCTGACCTCAGGTGATCTACCCGCCTCGGCCTCCCAAAGTGTGGGGGTTACAGGCATGAGCCACTGTGCCCAGCCAATAAAAAATTTTTTTAAAGAGAACCATTGGTCTAGCCATTCATTTAGTCCTTGGGTGGAACTTGCAGGGGGATCCGGTAGCTACCTGCCACCAATACATTTGCTTGGTTTATCATTTTCTCCAAAAGTACTCAGTACTATGGCTTAGTACTAAGCACCCAAAGATGAGTGATAGAGTTGATGATGTACAACTCTGAAGCAGGCACTGCATTCAATCCTCAGAATCACCTTCGGAGGAGACACTATCTCCATTTTACAGATGAACCTCAAAGGTATGGAGAGGTGACACAAGCCTCCAGGTTACGCACTGCTTAGCACAGGGGCTGGTGCACAGTGAGTGGCTGACATATTCTCATTGAACTGCTGCATCCATGAATATAAACAATAAGAGGTGGATTTAGGTCAAGCACGGCAGCTCACGCTGGTCATCCCAACACTTTGGGAGGCTGAGGCGGGAGGATCACTTGAGCCCAAGAGTTTGAGACCAGCCTGGGCAACAGAGTGAGAGTTCATCTTTGCAAAAAATTTAAAAATTAGCCAGTCATGGTGGTGTGCACCTGTAGTCCTAGCTACTCTGGTAGCTGAGGCGGGAGGAGCTCTTGAGCCCAGGAGTTTGAGGCTGCAGTGAGCTGTGATTGTGCCACTACACTCCAGACTCAGTGACAGAGTGAGACCCTATCTTTAGAAAATAAATTAATTAATTAAAAAAAAAAGGAGGTGGACTGGGCGCAATGGCTCATGCCTGTAATCCCAGAACTTTGGGAAGCCAAGGCGGGCAGATCACTTGAGGTCAGGAATTCGAGACCAGCCTGGCCAACATGGTGAAACCCCATCTCTACTAAAACTACAAAAAAATTAGGTGGGCGTGGTGGCATGTGCCTATAGTCCCAGCTACTTGGGAGGCTGAGGCAGGAGAATCGTTTGAACCTGGGAGGCGGAGGGTGCAGTGAGCAGAGATGGCGCCACTGCACTCCAGCCTGGGCAACAAGAGTGAAACTCCATCTCAAAATAAATAAATAAATAAAAATAAATCCAAGTCTCATTCAAAGTTAAACACATTCTACCACATTAGCAGCAAGTGTTAAATGAGGTAACGCACACAGTGGGAGAGAAAGGACCCCCTCCCTTCTTCCTGCCTTCCCTCCCTTCCTCTCATTTGAGTTCATGAAAGCAGTGATGCAATCAAAGCTTTTCTGAATCTAACGTACTGTCAAGACATGCAGGGCCTGACTTAGGAAGCAGCGATGAACAGAGACGGTAAGGAACTGGTTCCACAGGGGTCGTGACATGGGAGACCACCTGCTAGAGGAACTGCAGATGACTCAGGCCACAGCTTCAGATCAGCCCAGGGAATCACCACAGTCTGGACAGCGACAAGGCATCTAGAAATAATTGAGGTGGTCAGCGGGGAGGAAGTTCAGTTGTTTTGGCTGGAAATTTTTTTTTTTTTTTGAGATGGAGGCTCTCTCTGTTACCTAGGTTGGTGTGCAGTGGCCTGATCTCAGCTCACTGCAACCTCCACCTCCTGGGTTCAAGCAATTCTCCTACCTCAGCCTCCCAAATAGCTGGGAGTGCAGGCACATGCCACTATGCCTGGCTAATTTTTTATTTTTAGTAGAGATGGGGTTTCACCATGTTTCCCAGGCTGGTCCTGAACTCCTGAGCTGAAGCAATCTGCCTGCCTTGGCCTCCCAAAGTGTTGGGATTACAGGGGTGAGCCACCACTCCCTGCTTGAAAAAAGTGTTTTCTTTAAATGATGTTCTCAGTATCTATGTTCTTAGCAACTGAGATGATGGATCTTAGTTATAGAACTCACAACTAATAAAATCCTCTAGGACTACAGTTCATATACCGAAAAATAGAAGCTATAATGATCTTGTATAAAGGTAAGAATCTAAAATAGAAACTATGGACAGTGGCTACCTCTGGGGATAGGTTGTTTTACTTTTCATCTTTTCAGTTCTATAACATTTGAATTTTATTATGTATATTTCATGTATTGTCTCTATAAATAGAGCACACTAATTTATATTTAAATTGAAAATTTTGGAAACTATAAATAAGCCAAAGAAAACATTTAAAACCTATAATTCCACTGCCCAAAATAACCACTGATAACATTTTTGTTTATATCCATTTTATCCACTTAGTTTGTCTCTATGTAAACATTTTTTAAAAAGAGAAGTTTCACCCTCACCTTACTATTTTTTGGCTTTTTTTTTTCCTTTGAGATGAAGTCTTGCTCTGTCGCCCAGGCTGGAATGCAGTGGCGTGATCTCAGCTCACTGCAACTTCTGCCTCCTGGTTCAAGCCATTCTCCTGCCTCAGCCTCCTGAGTAGCTGGGACTACAGGCACTTGCCACCACATCGGCTATTTTTTGTATTTTTAGCAGAAACAGGGTTTCACCATATCAGCCAGGCTGGTCTCGAACTCCTGACTTTGTGATCTGCCTGCCTTGGCCTCCCAAAGTGCTTGGATTATAGCCGTGAGCCACCGAACCCGGCCTAGTTTTTTTTTTGTTTGTTTTTGAGACAGAGTCTTACTCTGTCGTCCAGGCTGGAGTGCAGTGGCATGATCTCGGCTCACTGCAACCTCCGCCTCCTGGGTTCAAGCAATTCTCTTGCCTCAGCCTCCTGAGTAGCTGGGATTACAGGTGCCCACCACCACGACCAGCTAATTTTTTTTTGTATTTTTAGTAGAGACAGGGTTTCACCATCTTGGCCAGGCTGGTCTTTAACTCCTGACTTTGTAATCCACCTGCCTCGGCCTCCCAAAGTGCTAGAATTACAGGTGTGAGCCACGGTGCCCAGCCTTTTTAAATTTTTAATTTTTTATAAAGGCAGGGTCTCACTGTGTTGCCTGGGCTTGTCTCCAGCTCCTGGGCTCAAGCAATCCTTCCACCTGGGCCTCCCAAAGTGCTAGGATTACAAGCGTGAGTCACTGCGCCTGGCCCTCACCTTACTGTCTTATAACCTGATTTTTGTGTCTATACATCATAACCACGATCCTCTTCATAATTTGTGTCTACACATCATAACCATGATCCTCTTCATAATACCGTCAATATTGGTTATTTTCATATTAAAACAGGGGTCATTTACAATGGTAAACATTTTAAAAACTGGGATGTATTCATGCTTTGAAATGCAATGCTGGCACAGTGATTCATGCCTGTAATTCCAGAACTTTGGGGGACTGAGGTGGGAGGATTGCTTGAACCTGGGAGTTCGAGACCAGCCTGAGCAACATGAGAACCTGTCTCTACAAAAAATACAAAAAAATTTAGGTGAGCATGGAGACCAGTAAAAGGTAAAACAGTAGGGACAGAAACCAGGCCAGTGGCTGCCAGGACTGTGCTGACGGGAGGGCTGAGCATGGTGGCACGTGCCTGTAACCACAGCTACTTGGGAGGCCGAAGCGGGAGAATCACCTGAGACCAGGAGTTCCAGACCAGCCTAGGAGACAAGGCAAAATCCCGTCTCTACTAGAAAATACAAAAATTGGCCAGGCATGGGCCACAGGACTTTTAGGCTCGGCCGGGCTCAGGCGGCTCCATGGTGCTTCCAACAAAAATTAAAAAAAAAAAAAAAAGAGAGAGAGAGAGAGAAATTAGCCAGGCATGGTGGTGTGCACTTGTATTCCCAGATACTCAGGACGCTGAGGTGGGAGACTCTCTTGAGCCCGGGAGGCGGAGGTTGCGGAGAGCTGTGATAGTGCACTCCAGCCTGGGCGACAGAGTGAGACCCTGTCTCAAAAACAAAACAATCCAGTCATATAAAGGAAGGAACTACAGATGCACTAGTAATATAGATGAATCTCAAAAACATTATGCTAAGTGGGAGAAGTGGGGCACAAAAGACTACATAATGGGCCGGGCACAGTGGCTCACGCCTATAATCCCAGCACTTTGGGAGTCCGAGGCAAATGAATTACTTGAGGTCAGGAGTTCGAGACTAGCCTGGTCAACATGGGGAAACTCCATCTCTACCAAAAATACAAAAATTAGCTGGGCATACTCGGGAGGCTGAGGCAGGAGAATGGTGTGAACTCGGGAGGCGGAGCTTGCAGTGAGCCAAGATCACACCACTGCACTCTAGCCTGGGCAACAGCGCGAGACACTATCTCAAAAAGAGAAAAAAAAAAAAAAAAATTAGCCGGGCATGGGCATGGTAGTGCACACCTGTGGTCCCAGCTACTGAGGAGGCCGAGGCAGCAGAATCACCTGAACCCGGGAGACAGAGGTTGCATTGAGCCAAAATCACACCATTGCACTCTAGCCTGGGCAACAAGAGCGAGACTCCCTCTCAAAAAATAAAAAAAGTCTCCATAATGAATGATGCCACTTATATGACATTCTGGAAAAGGCAAAACAGTAGGGACAGAAACCAGGTCAGTGGCTGCCAGGACTGTGCTGATGGGAGGGCTGACTCTAACCACACACGAGGGCACTTTGTGGGGTAATGAAAATAGTCCATGTCTTGACTGTGGTATTGATTACACTACTATTATACATTTATCAAAACTCACTGAACTGCATACTGAAGAAGGGTAAATTTCACTATATGTAAGTTATTTGACGCCCCCTACTCCCCACTAAAAAAACAAACGAAAGTGCTGTCCAAATATAAAGTATCATTAGACATTATCTATAGCACTTTTCTCAGAGATTCTGAAATACCTTTGTGAAATGTGACAAATGTTAAAAAAACAAAAACAAAACCCCAGCCACGTTTGGTGGCTCACGCCTGTAATCTCAACATTTTGGGAGACCAAGGCAGGAGGATCCCTTGAGCCCAGGAGTTTGAGACCAGTCCTGGCAACAGAGTGAGACCCTGTCTCTACAAAAAATACAAAAAAAAAAAAAAAAAAAAAATTAGCTGGGCATAGTGGGCCTGTAATCCCAGCTACCTGGGAGGCTGAGGTGGGAGGATTACCTGAGCCCAGGAGGTCAAGGCTGCGGTGGGCCATGGTCACACCACTGTACTCCAGCCCAGGCAATAGAATGAAACTCTGTCTCAAAAAAAATAAAGCAACTTGGAAAAGACCAAGTATCCTTTAGAAAACTATTTGTTGTTGAGTGTTCTGTCTTTCAGAAAGGCCATTTTCCACTCTGGCAAATGCTCCTGTGTGAGGTTGCTGGTCCCACAAGGGAGCAGTTGACCACTTGGGCTATTTGAGGACTTTCCACAACATCATCAACTTCTTTATTTTTATTTCGTGAGAAATGGTCATGCTCAGTTGCTCAGGCTGGAGTGTAGAGGCGCAGATCACGGCTCACTGCAGCCTCTAACTCCAGGCTCAAGCAATCCTCCCACCTCAGCCTCCAGAGCAGCTAGGACTACAGTCACATGCCACCACACCTGGCTTTTTTTTTTTTTTTTTTTTTTTGAGACGGAGTCACTCTATCGCCTAAGCTGGAGTACAGTGGTGCGATCTCAGCTCACTGCAAGCTCCACCTCCCGGGTTCACGCCATTCTCCTGCCTCAACCTCCCGAGTAGCTGGAGTAGCTGGGACTATAGGCGCCCACCACCACGCAAGGCTAATTTTCTGTATTTTTAGTAGAGACGGGGTTTCACCGTGTTAGCCAGGATGGTTTTGATCTCTTGACCTCATGATCTGCCTGCCTCGGACTCCCAAAGTGCTGGGATTACAGGCGTGAGCCACCACACCCAGCTCTAATTTTTAAGTTTTTCATAGAGACAGGGTTTTGCTATGTTGACCAGGCTGGTCTGGAACTCGTGGCCTCACATGATCCTCCTGCCTTGGTCTCCTAAAGGGCTGAGATTACAGACGTGAGCCACTGTGCCAGGCCCAGCTTCTTTTTTTAATGCCAGTATAGTAAAAATAAACAATAGTGTCAGAACTGAACAGTGATCGGAAACAAGCATGATAGGCCAAAAAATGGAAAAATGAAAGAAAAAAAAAAGGAGCTGACCAGTCAACACCCCGTCCCCTGCTTGATCTTCCCATCCCAGCCAAGCCAGTCCTCTTCCCTCCAGGGAAAGAATACAGGTATTTCTGGCTTATCTTCTCTTGGGCCAGACCATTACCATCCTAATGAACACTACACTCCAAAAGCAAACAAAATAAACTGCAATCAAAAGTGAGATTACCAGACAGCAGATTTCTAAACAGAATTGGAACAAGAGTGAATCAATGCAAAGGTGCAGTGCTAACAGTAAGAAAAATCCTGCCCAAATCCCCCAGCATTGCAGCAAAATCCCCCTTGACAGTCTGCAGAGCCTGATCAATGCTCCTAATTCAAGAGTATATTCGTAGGCCAGGCGCGGTGGCTCAAGCCTGTAATCCCAGCACTTTGGGAGGCCGAGACGGGCGGATCACAAGGTCAGGAGATTGAGACCATCCTGGCTAACCCGGTGAAACCCCGTCTCTACTAAAAAATACAAAAAACTAGCCGGGCGAGGTGGCAGGTGGCAGGCGCCTGTAGTCCCAGCTACTCAGGAGGCTGAGGCAGGAGAATGGCATAAACCCGAAAGGCAGAGCTTGCAGTGAGCCGAGATCTGGCCACTGCACTCCAGTTGGGCAACAAAGCGAGACTCCGTCTCTTAAAAAAAAAAAAAAAAAAAAAAAAGAGTATATTCGTAACAAAATTCCAATCCGACAAAGGAACTAGAGTACTTCTGGAGTTCATAATGGGCTCTGAACTATTGTAAATGGGAGTGAGGATATAATCTACTCTTACATAGAAAAAACAACTTGGCCAGGTGAGGTGGCTCACGCCTGTAATCCCAGTACTTTGGGAGGCCTACGCGGGTGGGTCACAAGTTCAGGAGATTGAGCCCATCCTGGCCAACATGGTGAAACCCATCTCTACTAAAAATACAAAAACTAGCTGGGTGTGGTGACGCGTGCCTGTAGTCCCAGCTACTTGGGAGGCCAAGGCAGGAGAAAAGCTTGAATCAGGGAGTCGGAGGTTGCAGTGAGCCGAGATCACGCCACAGCATTCCAGCCTGGCAACAGAGCAAGACTCCGTCTCAAAAAAAAAAAAAAAAAAAAAAAAAAAAAAAAAAAGGAAAAAAGAAAAAAAAAAAAATTGTCAGTTATCTGTGTTCAGGGCTTATCACTCCCTCCCCCAGGGCCTAGCAAAGCCTTTGCCCATAGGAGGTGCTCCAAGAATGTTGGTGGAGTCAGGCAGGGGGACAGTCAACTGCTCTGGGAAGACGGCCCCTTACACTGTGGAGCTATCTGTGATCTATGGATCTATGTTAAAACTGACCCACAATCAAAACAACTTCCCTGGACTTCTTCTTTTTTATTTTTTTTGAGACAGAGCCTCACTCTGTCACCCAGGCTGGAGTTCAATGGCGTGATCTCAATTCACCGCAACCTCCGCCTCCCAGGTTCAAGCAATTCTCATGTCTCAGCCTCCCGAGCAGCTGGGACTACAGGCACGAGCCACCACACCTGGCTAATTTTTTGTATTTTTAGTAGAGATGGGGTTTCACCATGTTGGCCAGGCTGGTCTACGATCTCCTGACCTCAGGTGATCCACCTGCCTCGGCCTCCCAAAGTGCAGGGATTACAGGTGTGAGCCACCATACCCGGCCTAGATTTCTTCTTCTAAAGCCAGGGAGGTTTGTTAACATTGCTTCCTTGGAGGCTCTACACTCAGCCTCATTTCATTTCAACAAAGGGAAGGACCTGTTATGAGGCTGGCTTGGGGAGGAGGAGTGGGGCTGAATGATGCTGAATGTAGGGGTGATTCAACTGAAAAGCAAGTCTCCTATCAAGAAGCTCATGGGATGGGCATGGTGGCTAATGCCCGTAATTCTAGCATTTTGGGAGGCCGAGGAAGGCAGATCACTTGCGCACAGGAGTTTGAGAACAGCCTAGCCAACACGGCAAAACCCTTGTCTACTAAAAATACAAAAATTAGCTGGGTGTGGTGGCAGGCGCCTGTAATCTCAGCTACTTAGGTGGCTGAGGCACAAGAATCACTTGAACCCTGGAGGTGGGGGTTGCAGTGAGCCAAGATGGCGCCACTGGACTCCAGCCTGGGCAACAGAGCAAGACTCTATCTCAAAAACAAAACAAAACATACACACACACACACACACACACACACACACACACACACACACACACACAAAGAAATTCAGGGGCTACTGGCCAAGAGAATCCTGGGAACAAATAATTACAACGATTTGATAATAAGTAGCTCACTGGTTAGTTAAGCATGCTCTGTGTGAAGTGATCTACCCCAATAACCTTGTGAGGTGAGAATTATAACCCTTTTACAAACGCGGAAACTAAGGTTCTCAGATGTTAAGGAGTTTGCTCAAGGTCACACAGTTAATAAGCAGAAAGGCCAGTATTGAAACTCAAGCAGGGCTGGGTGCAGTGGCTCACACCTGTAATCCTGATGCTTTGGGAGGCCCAAGGCGGGAGAATCACTTGAGTCCTGGATTTCAAGACCAGCCTGGGCAATACAGTGAGACATCCCCTGTGCCCCACTCTCTACAAAGAAAAAAAAAAAGAAACCCCAGGCAGTCTGACTTCAGAACTTGCACTCCTAACCCCTGAAGCAGAGGAATGAAGGCCCAAGGGGTGTTTATTACAGCCAAGAACTATCGGGAGAGGCCTTTAGAAATGTGGGACAGCACTGTAAGCCCAAGGGGAGAAGAGGCAGATGGCATCATGGCTCGGTGGCTGTAAGCAGCGTGGTATAGATGCTCCAGTAGGATGCCTGCCAGCAGGCAGTGGAGATGGTGCATTGGAAGAGGTCAGCAGGGCCAGGCTGTCAGGGCTGGGTGTTCTAGAGTTCAGACTTTGCTTTGGACACCCAGCAGAACCCTGAGCAGTGGATCTGTTGGGTGACATGAGACTTGTGCATAAGAATAGTCACACAGGAAATGGGCTGGACTGTGGAAGCTGTGAGGCTGAAGACTCCAGTGGGGCCATCAGGAAGCCAATGTTGTGATCCACATGGGGCAGCAGCGGCTGAATTGGGTGGGGCAAGGAGCTCCCTGGTCAGAATCTGTCCAGTGGCCAGCTGGGTGCAACTCTTACACAGCACCCAGACTTGGACCCGCACCAGATGGCTTGACGTGCTGGAGGCCCTTCTAGTTTCAGGAGGCCATTTCTGAATCAAGCAGGACCCCATGGATCACAGGACAGCACTGTCTGACCCCTGGCCAGTGATCACAGTTTCAGTCTCCAGGCCTCAGTTTCCCCATCTGTAATATGAGTGAGTTTTAAATAGATTGTATTGGCTGGGCATAGTGGCTCACGCCTGTAATCCCAGCACTTTGGGAGGCCGAGGTAGGCGGATCACCTGAGGTCAGGAGTTGAAGACCAGCCTGGCCAACACAGACAAACCCTGTCTCTACTAAAAATACAAATCTAGCCGGGCATGGTGGCATGCGCCTGTAGTCCCAGCTATTCAGGAGGCTGAGGAAGGAAAATTGCTTGAACCCAGGAGGCAGAGGTTGCAGTGAGCCAAGATCACGCCACTGCACTCCAGCCTGGGCGACAGCAAGACTCCATCTCAAAAAATAATAATAATAAATAAATAGATTGTATTTTAGGTATCTTGCCGTTCTGACTTTCTGTGAACTTTTTTTTTCTAATTTTAATTTTTACTTCTTTTTTGGTGAATTCTTTTTATTAATACATTAGATTATCATGGTCTCAAGCACATGAGGCTCTCTGAAAATTCATGATCACATCTGGACACTGTTCAAAGGCACTCATCTGTTCTTCTTTGGAACTTCTGGACAGTAACTTGCTGGTGGAAGCATAAATTGAAAGAATGTAGAGGTCAATTTGGCACTGTGAGGATTAATTTTGTGTCAACTTGGCTGGACCACAGTGCTTAGAGAGTTGGTCAAACACTATTCTAGATGTTTTTGTTAAGGTGTTTATGGATGACACTTTTTTTTTTTGAGATAGAGTCTCACTCTGTCACCCAGGCTGGAGGGCAGTGGCACAATCTCAAGCTCACTGCAGCCTCCGCCTCCCGGGTTCAAACAATTAGATTCTCTTGCCTCAGTCTCCCAAGTAGCTGGGATTACAGGCACCTGCCACTGTGCCCGGCTAATTTTTGCATTTTTAGTAGAGACGGGGTTTCACCATCTTGGCCAGGCTTGTCTTGAACTCCTGACCTCGTGATCTACCTGTCTTAGCTTCCCAAAGGGCTGGGATTACAGACGTGAGCCACTGTGCCCGGCCGACACTAACATTTAAATCAGTGGACTTTTAAGTGCGGCAGCGGCCCCCCCTTATCCGTGTGGGATATGTTCCAAGACTCCTAGCAGATTCCTAAACCCACATAGTCCCGAGCCCTATACATGTTTTTCTTGATCTGACAACAGTGCCTGCTACTAAGTGATTAACAGCGTATATAGCGTGGGTACCCTGGAGAAAGGATCAATTCTCATCCCAGAACATGAATTCATGTCCAGGATAGAGTGGGCCAGCATGAGATTTCATCATGCTACTCAGGATGTTACGCAATTTAAAGCTTATAAATTATTTCTGGAATTTTCCACTTAATATTTTCAGACTGTGAGTAAATGAAACCA
The DNA here is from genome assembly GCF_001698545.2 of Rhinopithecus bieti. Classification (NCBI taxonomy): domain Eukaryota; kingdom Metazoa; phylum Chordata; class Mammalia; order Primates; family Cercopithecidae; genus Rhinopithecus; species Rhinopithecus bieti. The sequence goes on from NW_016807905.1 coordinate 443,313, forward strand.
GGGAAAATGAAAACATGGATATGGGGGGGACCTATTGTATTGCAAATTCCTCTCCATAGTGTGGGTGGGCCTCATCGAATCAGTTAAAGCCTAAAAACAAACAAACAAAAAAAGGCTGGCATCCTATCCCTTTCTCCCTAGTGAGGAATTCTGACAGCAGACAGTCTTTATTTTCCTATTTTATTTTTAGAGACAAGGTCTCACGCCATTGCTCAGGCTGGTCTTGAACTCCTGGGCTCAAGTGATCCTCCGGCCTTGGCCTTCCAAGAAGTTGGGAGTACAGGTGTGTGCCACAGTGCCTGGCTAGCAGATACCCTTTGAACTGCAACTCTTCCTGCATCTCTTGCCTGCTGGTCTACTCTGAAGACTGACCATGTCACTGTAATCATGTGAGCCAATCTTTTAAAATAAAAATCTCTCTTCCCACATACATACACATATACATATAGATATGTGCACACACATCCCGTTGATTCTGTTCTCTGAGAACTGTGATTAACACTGACACCATTTATCAAAACTGCTCATACTGGACCAGGCGCAGTGGCTCACGCCTGTAATCCCAGCACTTTGGGAGGCCGAGGCACATGGATCACCTGAGATCAGGAGTTCGAGACCACCCTTGCCAACACTGCGAAACCCCATCTCTACTAAAAATACAAAAAAATTAGCCGGGTGGCCGGGCGCGGTGGCTCAAGCCTGTAATCCCAGCACTTTGGGAGGCCGAGACGGGCGGATCATGAGGTCAGGAGATTGAGACCATCCTGGCTAACCCGGTGAAACCCCGTCTCTACTAAAAAATACAAAAAAGTAGCCGGGCGAGGTGGCGGGCGCCTGTAGTCCCAGCTACTCGGGAGGCTGAGGCAGGAGAATGGCGTGAACCCAGGAGGCGGAGCTTGCAGTGAGCTGAGATCCGGCCACTGCACTCCAGCCTGGGCGACAGAGCGAGACTCCGCCTCAAAAATAAAAAAAAGAGATGGGGCCTCTGGGAGGTGACGAGGGCATAAGGGCGATG
>NW_016807905.1:444788-450605 GCF_001698545.2 Rhinopithecus bieti
CTTGCTCTGTCACCCAGGCTGGAGTGCGGTGGCGCCATCTCGGCTCACTGCAAGCTCCACCTCCCAGGTTCACGCCATTCTCCTGCCTCAGCCTCCCGTGTAGCTGGGACTACAGGCGCCCACCACCGCACCTGGCTAATTTTTTGTATTTTTATTAGAGACGGGGTTTCACCGTGTTAGCCAGGATGGTCTCGATCTCCTGACCTCGTGATCCGCCCGTCTGGGCCTCCCAAAGTGCTGGGATTACAGGCGTGAGCCACCGCGCCTGGCCCCGTTTATATTATTTTATTTATTTATTTATTTTTTTGAGACGGAGTCTCACTCTGTCACCCAGGCTGGAGTGCAGTGGCGTGATCTTGGCTCACTGCAACCTCTGCCTCCCTATTCAAGCGATTCTCCTACCTCAGCTTCCTGACTAGCTGCAACTACAGGCGCCTGCCACCACGCCTGGCTATTTTTTTTTTTTTTTTTTTTGGGATGGGGTCTCGCTCTGTCGCCCAGGCTGGAGTACAGTGGCGCGATCTCGGCTCACTGCAAGCTCCGCCTCCTGGGTTTACGCCATTCTCCTGCCTCAGCCTCCCGAGTAACTGGGACTACAAGCGCCCACCACATCGCCCAGCTAGTTTTTTTGTATTTTTTTTAGTAGAGACGGGGTTTCACCGCGTTAGCCAGGATGGTCTCGATCTCCTGACCTCGTGATCCGCCCATCTCGGCCTCCTAAAGTGCTGGGATTACAGGCTTGAGCCACCGCGCCCGGCCTAGTTTTGTATTTTTAGTAGAGACAGGGTTTCTCTATGTTGGTCAGGCTTGTCTCGAACTGCTGACCTCAGGTGATCCACCCACCTTGGCCTCCCAAAGTGCTGGGATTACAGGTGTAAGCTACCGCGCCTGCCTTGTTTTACTCTTTTTTTATACTCTTTGATAAATGTACATATTCTATGACCCAGCAGTTCCATGCCCATGTAATTACCTTATAAATACACCTCCATATGTGCAAAACAACACATATACAAGGATATTCTGTTGTGACATTATTTGTAAGAGAAAAAGAATGGAAACAACCTAGACACCCATCAGCAGGAAACTGATTAAATAAATCATCCGTTTGAAATAAAACAGTACATTTGTTACCAAGAATGACGCAATTCTCTGTGTTCTGATATGGAACGATTTCCAAGTTGAATGGAGAAAAGAAAGGTGCAGGACGGTGTGCACATAATGCTACCATTTGTGTGGGAAGAAAAGTGAAACTATATGCATATCCGTTTGCAAATGCAGTTAATGTCTCCAGAACACAGAATAAACTAATAACAGTGGCTGCTTCTGGGGAGGAGAACTGGGTAACTGGGAAACAGTGGTGGGGACGGGTTATTACCTTACACTATACATTTTGAATCATGGGCATGTTTTATCTATTCAAAACTTTATAAAATATCTGAGGATGTATTTGCCGGGCGCGGTGGCTCATGCCTGTAATCCTAGCACTTTGGGAGGCTGAGGTGGGCAGATCACGAGGTCAAGAGATCGAGATCATCCTGGCTAACATGGTGAAACCCTCTCTCTATTAAAAATACAAAAAATTAACTGGGTGTGGTGGCGGGTGCCTGTAGTCCCAGCTACTCGGGAGGCTGAGGCAGGAGAATGGTGTGGACCTAGGAGGCAGAGCTTGCAGTGAGCAGAGATCACACAACTGCACTCCAGCCTGGGAGACAGAGCGAGCCTGTCTCAAAAAAACAAACAAACAAACAAAAATTTCTGAGGAGGAGAGGTCTTGGAGAGGAGAAGTAGGAAAAGTCACATGCTAGGGTGGGGGCTAAAGCCATCTGTACACAAAGCATTTCAGTTTCACATGTTATGCTTTTTCCTGGGGCTTTTAACCTGAGTTTTCCCTGGAATTGCTCTTACAAATTCCAGTGCTGGAACAGACCCATTTTTACTGGAGACCCAGGATCTTCACAAAATCAGGAAGATAATTTTTAAAGACAGAGCAAGCACTAGCTCTCTGCAAGGGACACCACTCTTTAATCCATGCAGCAGAAAGACAACTGGATCCAGACCTTTTCTTCAGAACCTTTTTATTCATCCTCTAACCAACAGAGGTGGTTGGCTTGAACTCAAACTAAAATGGCCTCAAAAGGCCCGCCTGGTTACAATATGACAGGGCAAAACCAGAAGTGGGGACAGAGTTTAGCCTCAGTTCTCTGCAGAGAAGACCAAGCATGCATTTAGACACAGGTGCCTCATTAAAAACTGATTGGCAATGTTCCACCAGCACAGACCCAGAGTGTGCAGAAATCCGTGGGGGCTCTGTACACATGTCATTCAGGCAATCCGCCAATTCCTCAGCCATAAACAAGCTCTTGCTTTTTGGGAGGAGGGTGATTAGCATGTTATCTTGAATGATGGCACCATTTGTTTACTCTGGAACTTTGAAGGGGAGGTGACAATTTATTTTCTCCCCTGAATCTGAGATGCAGTGGCCTACCTGTCACAGTATCTAAAATGTGTCCTGGAAGACAGATAGGTGGTGGTGGTTGCCCTAACACAGAGTTTACGGGGTAATTGTGTTGGGCTCTTTAAGTACTTAATCCTGTTGTTTTTCAGAAACCCTTTGCACCTGGGCTCCCAAGAAGCCAGCAGGGCCCCATGGAGCATCCCACAGGCCTGTGAGTGAAGTGCCTCTCAGAGCAGTCACCCAGGGAAGGGAGGAGGGCAGGGAACGGGGCCAGGGGAGATGTAGGGACAGAAATCAGCAGAAACACTCCATGCTGGTTCTGACTCGCTCCATCTCGTGCAGGAAGCTGTAGAACTGAGGCAAGGTTAATTCTGGGGAGAGAAAATTCAGCTTCAGATAAATGTTTCCAACTCCACAGAATCATCCAAGAAAATTAATTTCCATGCAGAGGATTTTTTTTTCTTTTTTGGCTTAGTACATCTAAGCAGCTCTTGATGGGTAATTGATCATAATAAAGAACTGAGAGACTTGAATGCAGAAGGTTCTCTGCTCCATAGGAAAAAAAAAGGGGAATGAGTGTTCAAATGGCACAGCTCCACAGCACAAAGAGATGAAAGGGTATTATTCGGGATGTTCAATGGGACTTCTACGGCAAGTCCCATCTTCTACGGCAAGAGCAAGAAGCTCTTGCCCGTCAACCTTCTTCTTCAATCCCGGACATTCCGTTCCCTCCCTTTCCCTTTTTCAAAATGGCTCTTCAACTATGGGGGCTCCAACCTGCCAATGGCTTTCTAACACTCCTTGTGCCATCTTTCAGGAGAGGAAAGGCAGTGGAACAGCTACTCCACAGCTGGCAATGACTGTTTTTATAGAAGACATGATTTGTGGTGAGTGTCACCAGCCCCTGACTGCAGAGAACACGGAAAAGGTGAAGAGGTTCAAGAGGGAATTCAGACTCACCTATATACACATTTTCGGTTTGATTTCCTTTCTTAACCACCAACTTCAGCTGATGAAAGAAAAAGAAATCATTTAAATTAAAATGACAACTGGGCAAAGAAATTAAAACCCTTTGACTTAATTAAGCTTCCAACCTGAGAGTCCTACAGGAGCAGTATGGATCATCTACCACTGAAAATTCTGACAATTCCCATGATTACAGGAACAATCACATGTCAATGAATAACACCAGGATCTATTCATCTGAAAGTAGGCATGTTAGTGACCACATCTCTAGCTGGCCACACTGCTCTGAGATAGATATATAAGGTACTTCAGTAAAACATCCATTTAAATGGATATTTAAATGGATCGATATTTAACCCAATGTAGATTTGATAATTTTAACCAAGTCAAAATCTACCCATTTTCAAGGATCAGGAGAAGACTTACTTGTAAAAATATACTTCCCACTTTCTCCACTTCGCTGCTCCCAGATGTCACTATGACAAAAAAAAAAAAAGAGAGAGAGAGAGAAATAACAAGTGACTGATTGAGGACTGACCCTGAAGACCCTAGTTTTGCAGTTGTCCAGCAGAAGCCATGTGGGGGCAAGTATGAGGGCAGCAAGGTGTGCTTCTGGAAGGCAACTTATCCAGAGCCATGAATGGAAACAGCTACTGAATGTGGGCAGAATACAAAACAGCAGGTGCTGCCCCAACAGTGCCTTCTCCACAGTGGCTGTGTCACAGCCTCTGCACCCCGACCCTGTACCACCCAAATAACCCAGGACTGGTTGTAACTAGTTACCTCCAAATTTCCACTCCATATCTATGAGCTGGTTAATCATCAGAGTCTGACCAATGGCCCATCGAGCAAGGGTGGGAGCATTCTGCTTCCACTGGAACAAAAGCAAAAGCCAAAGTCAATTACAATAGGAAAAATCTCCCCCTCTCCATCCTGCCCCAAACATTGCAATATTTAGCATTGACACAGATAGTGGGGAGGGTGCAGAACCAAGGGCTCAACCTATATGCACATACCTAGGGATGGAGGAGGGTACAGAGTGGAAGACCACAACATTAATGTTGTATTTTTCATTCCAAGATTTAATCCATCTTGGAATAAAAACTGTGCTGCCATCACACTGGCCCCCACATGGCTTCTACTAGACAATTGCAAAATTGGGGTCTTCAGGGTAAGTTCTCAGTCACTTGTTATTTTTCTTTTTGTCACAGTGACATCTGAAAGCAGTGAACTGGAGAAAGCAGGAGGTATATTTTTACAAGTAAGTCTTCTCCTGATCCGTGAAAATGGGCAGATTTTTGACTAGGTCAAATCAGGAAAAATGATTAGAGATGCACTGAATAGCGCTGGTTAACGCTGTGCGTATGACACTCGCTTGAAGCCAAATGAAAACTTTAGGCTGGGGAAATGATAATTCTGATGGATGGTTTTGGCTTACTTGGCATTTTCCGTTGTTTTCTCTCTTTGTGATATAAAAGCAAGGGGCCAGGCGTGGTGGTTCACGCCTGTAATCCCAGCACTTTGGGAGGCCGAGGAGTGTGGATCACCTGAGGTTAGCAGTTCAAGGCCAGCCTGGCCAACATGGTGAAACCCCGTCTCTACTAAAAATACACAATTTGGCCGGGTGTGGTGGCTCATGCCTATAATCCCAGCACTTTGGGAGGCTCAGGCAGGTGGATCACAATGTCAGGACATAGAGACCATCCTGGCTAACACAGTGAAACCCCATCTCCACTAAAAATACAAAAAATTAGCCAGGCATGGTGGCAGGTGCCTGTAGTCCCAGCTACTCGGGAGGCTGAGGCAGGAGAATGGCCTGAACCCTGGAGGCGGAGCTTGCAGTGAGCCCAGATTTCGCCACTGTACTCCAGCCTGGGCGACAGAGCGAGACTCTGTCTCTAAAAAAAAAAAAAAAAAACAAAATTAGCGCATGGTGGCACATGCCTGTAATCCCAGCTACTTGGGAGGCTGGGGCAGGAGAACTGCTTGAACCCAGGAGGTGGAGGTTGCAGTGAGCCGAGATTGTGCCATTGCACTCCAGCCTGGACAACAAGAGCAAAACTCCATCTCAAAAAGAAGAAAAGAAAAGAAAAGAAAAGAGGCCGAGCATGGTGGCTCACACCTGTAATCCCAGCACTTTGGGAGGCAGAGGCGAGTGGATCACGAGGTCAAGAGTTCGAGACCATACTGACTAACACAGTGAAACCTCATCTCTACTAAAAATACAAAAAATTAGCCGGGCATGGTGGCATGTGCCTGTAGTCCCAGCTACTCAGGAGGCTGAGGCAGGAAAATCACTTGAACTCGAGAGGCAGAGGTTGTGGTGAGCCGAGATCACGCCACTGCACTCCAGCCTGGACAGAAAGCGACTATCTTTTTTTTTTTTTTTTTTTTTT
>NW_016807905.1:450961-456352 GCF_001698545.2 Rhinopithecus bieti
AAAAAAAAAAAAGCAAGGGCTCTTAATTAACCTTGATTAAGAGGAATTATACCTTTTCAGAAAAGTAAGTGGCTTTCTCCTCACTAAGACCTACAAGAGAACAGAAGGAGATATTAACATAATAAAAAGCCTCAGAAGCCAGTCACCCTGAGCAATCTTGGCCAATGACCTACCCAGAGTTATAAAATCCACCTGGACCTGCTTGGCTGTGAGGCTCTTCTTCAAAGCACCTGGGAGGCAGGGGAGAAATCAGTTAGAAAGGCAGACCAGTGAATTAGTCAGCAACACGTATTTAATGGGCACAACGTATGTGACCTAAAGGACAAAAGGAACACTCAAAGACTGGCCAGCTCCAAGAAGATCTCAATCCAGCCACAGGGAAAGAGCATCCGAAATGACCAGAAAACAAGAAAGACAGTACATTTTTAAATTTATTTATTTTATTTAAAAAATACATTTATATTTTTGAAATGAAGTCTCACTCCGTCGCCCAGGCTGGAGTGCAGTGGTGCAATCTTGGCTCATTGCAACCTGTACCTCCTGGGTTCAAGTGATTTTCATGCCTCAGCCTCCTGAACAGCTGGGACTACAGGTGTGCACCACCACACCCAACCAATTTTTGTATTTTTAGTAGAGACTGGGTTTTACCATGTTGACCAGGCTGGTCTCGAACTACTAACTTCAAGTGATCTGCCTACCTCGGCCTCCCAAAATGCTAGGATTAAAGGGGTGAGAGCCACCATGCCCGGCCCTTTTTTTTTTTTTTTTTTTTTTTTTATTGTACAACACTATTATTTATCCCTCCAGCAAGTGTGAGAGAAGTCACAGACAAAAGAAAAGACTTCACGGTCTTGGGGATGGAGCAACTGGTCTGAGCAATGAGTAAGGCTACGAATTCCTGGAGCAAAAGGCAGGGGAGCGTAATGTCAGGTTGGGCACAGGGGGCAACCACCTAGAGCCCCACAATGCATTATGTAGCCACTATTGCATGCGGTTATGCAAATTTAATTAAATAAAATTTAAAATTCCATTCCTCAGTCTCACTAGCTATTTCCTGTGTCAAATGATCACACAAGGCCAGGGACCATTGTATTGAACACTGAAGATTACAGACCATTTACATCTGCAGAGAAAGTTCTATCGGATGGCGTTATCCTAGGAAATTAGCTTTCACGCAGTACGCCAAGATAGACTAAACAGACTAACCTCTACAATTCACAAGTCACTTCCAGAGGGGCTGTCAAAACTTCTCAGAAGCCCTAGGAACACTCCCCTGTGATGGCCACCTTGTTTTGCTAGGCTCCAATTCCTGAAAACAAAGCCAGCAATCTGGGCTTCTCAATGTTTAACCTGCAGGCTACATCGCCAGTCAGAATTTGGCAACCACTCTCAATTTTCCACTTTTTAGTTCACCAGAAAATGACTAATTAAAGAATAGGAAGATGCCCACCACCATCAAGGGAAGGCCCTGAACCTATACCCTAAACCCAAGTCCCCACCCCCACCTCACTCCAGAAAAACAATCCTAAAGGCTGTTGTACCGGTAAAATCAACCATATAAACAAAGGGAGGAAATCTTTTATCTCCAAAATCAGAGTGAGCAAGGAAGCCACACAGAATAAAAAAGGCAAGACCCCAGGAAACCTTAGCCATAAAGGCCCTCTGAGAAGGTGGCTCCTTCCCAGCCAATCCAATTAACTCATAACTACCATGAATATAGCTTCTTGGTTTATACTGAATTCAAATCCAATACTTTATTTGACAATCCCAAAACACTGGGCTTTATTATTGTAATTTTTTTTTTTTTTTTTGAGACAGTGAGATGGGGTTTCACTCTATCGCCCAGGCTGAAGTGCAGTTGGGCAATCTCAGCTCACCTCCCCCCGCCCGGCGGGGTGCTCAAGCAATCCTCCCACCTCAGCCTCCCGCACAGCTGGGATTACGACACCCAGCTAATTTTTTGAATTTTTGTAGGGACAGGGTCTTGCCAAGTTGCCGAAACTGGTCTCAAACTCCTGAACTCAAGCAATCCACCCACCTTGGCCTCCCAAAGTGCTGGGATTACAGACAGGAGCCACTATGCTCAGCTATTATTTTAACTTTATTTACCAGGAAAGATTAAGCATTTTTGGGAGAAAATCTGTCAAATCCAGATAGTCAAGAATTGTACTGCCAAGAATTCACCCAACCAAGCTGCACCCAAAAGCACACTGAGATATACAAGGGAAGCTCTTTAGCAATGTAGATAGTAGGGACGAAAGGTCATGGAGAGACCAGGCACAGTGGCTCACGCCTGTAATCCCAGCACTTTGGGAGGCCGAGGTGGGTGGATCACTTGAGGTCAGCAGTTCGAGACCAGCCCGGCCAACATGGCAAAACCCCATCTCTACTAAAAATACAAAAGTTAGCCGGGCATGGTGGCACACGCCTGTATCCCCAGCTACTTGGGAGGCTGAGGCAGGAGAATTGCTTGAACCCAGGAGGCAGAGGTTGCAGTGAGCCGAGATGGCGCCACTGCATCACAGCCTTGCGACAGAGCGAGACTCTGTCTCAAAAAAAAAAAAAGAAAAAAAAATTAAAAAAAAAAATAAACAGGCTGGGCACCTGTTACACAATTAGCCAGGAGGCTGGAGGCAGAAGAATCATCTGAGCCCGGGAGGTAGAAGTTGCCGTGAGCCGAGATCTCACCACTGCACTCAAGCCTGGGCAACAGAGCGAGACTCCGTCTCAAAAACAAACAAACAACAACAAAAACAACAAACAAAAACTCAAGTCAGACCATGTCTTTTTTTCTGCTCAAAGCCCTCTACTATCTCCTATTTCACTCACAGTAAAATCCAAAGGTTGTACAATACCCTGCATGCTCTGGCCTCCTCTTAGAACCCCTAGGCTCTCTCCCTTGCTTACTCTGCTATTTTTAGAATATGCCAGGCAGCTTTCTACCCCCGGCCATTTGCCCTTGCAGTTCTCTGCACACAGCTCATCCCTTCGCTTCATTCAGGGTTCTGCCTGACTCTTACCTCCTCAGAAAGGGTCCCCGACCATTCAATTTTACATTTTTTCTTTTTTTTTTTACTTTTTCTTTTTTTAAAAAAATCTTATTTAAAATAAGATTTTACCCAGGCTGTTACCCAGGCTGGACTGCAGCGGTGTAATCACAGCTCACTACAGCCTTGACCTCCTGGGCTTATGGATCCTCCCACCTCAGGCTCCTAAGTAGCTGGGACTACAGGCATGCCCCACTATGCTTGACTAATTTTTAATATTTTTTCTAGAGATAGAGTCTCACTATCTTGCCAGCCTCGAACTCCTGCACTGAAGCAATACTCCTACCTTGGCCTCTCTAAATGCTGGGATTACAGGCATGAACTGCCAAGCCCAGCCTCATTCTATTTTAAATAGCACTGCCCTTTACTCATACTCCTATAATGCTGTGGAATATTCTGCATTGCATTTATAATTACCCAACTTTATGTTATATATTTATTATCAAGTTTTCCACTAGAACATCAGCTTGATAAGAACAAAGACTAGGCTCATTTTGCCTACTGCTGTGTCCCAAGCTCCGAGAGCAATGCCTGGCAAAGTTTATTGGTTGGCACTCAATAAAAACATGTTGAATGCAAGAACCCTTACAATGGAATGCTATCCAGGCTTTAAAAAAATTATGTAAGGCCAAGTGCTGTCATTCCAGCACTTTGGTAGGCTGAGGTGGGAGGATACTTGAGCCCAGGGGTTCAAGACCAGTCTGGGCAACACAGGAAGACCCCATTCTACAAAATAAAAAAAATTAGCAAGGTATAGTGGCACAGACCTGTGGTCCCAGCTACTCAGGAAGCTGAGGTGGGAGGATGGCTTGAGCCCAGGAGGTTGAGGCTATAGTAAACCATAATTGCATCACTGCACTCCAGCCTATATAACAGGGTGAGACCTCATTTCAAAAAAAAAAAAAAAAAGAGGTAGCTCAGTGGCTCTTGATGGACCAATCTGTATAATATAATGTCAAGAAAAAAAGGAAAGGCACCTATAATCCCAGCACTTTGGGAAGCTGAGGTGAGAGGACTGCTTGAGGCTAGAAATTTGAGACTAGCCTGTGCATCATAGCAAAACCCTGCCTCCACAAAAAAATAATAAAGAATTACTTGGGGCCGGGCGCGGTGGCTCAAGCCTGTAATCCCAGCACTTTGGGAGGCCGAGACGGGCGGATCAAGAGGTCAGGAGATCGAGACCCTCCTGGCTAACACAGTGAAACCCCGTCTCTACTAAAAAATACAAAAAACTAGCCAGGCGAGGTTGCGGGCGCCTGTAGTCCCAGCTACTCAGGAGGCTGAGGCAGGAGAATGGCTTAAACCCGGGAGGCGGAGCTTGCAGTGAGCTGAGATCCGGCCACTGCACTCCAGCCTGGGTGACAGAGCGAGACTCCGTCTCAAAAAAAAAAAAAAAGAATTACTTGGGTGTGGTGGTGCACACCTGTAATCCAGCTGCTCAGGAGGGTAAGACAGGATGATCGCTTGAGCCCAGGAGTTTGAGGCTACAGTGAGCCACGATGGCACCACTGCACTCCAGCCTGGGTGACAGAGCAAGACTCTATCTCTAAAAATAAACAAATAAAAATAAGTGTTACTTTGGCTGGGCGCGGTGGCTCATGCCTGTAATCCCAGCACTTTGGGAGGCTGAGGCGGGTGGATCACATGAGGTCAGGAGTTTGAGACCAGCCTCGTCAACATGGTGAAACCTCGTCTCCACTAAAAATACAAAAATTAGCTGGGCATGGTGGCACACACCTGTAGTCCCAGCTACTTGGGAGGCTGAGGCAGGAGAATCACTTGAACCCGGGAGGCAGAGGTTGCAGTGAGCCAAGATCACACCACTGCATTCCAGCCTGGTGACAGAGCGAGCCTCCATCTCAAAAAAAAAAAAAGAAACCCTGGGTGATGGGTTGACAGGTGCAGCAAACCACCATGGCATACTATGTAACAAACCTGCACACCCTGCATGTGTACCCCAGAGCTCAAAAAAAAAGAAAGAAAGAAAGAAAATTGTGTAAACTTCCAACAGTGCAGTCAGCACAACATGATACATGGGGAAATTTAAGAACATCCTTCTGGGCCGGGCGCGGTGGCTCACGTCTGTAATCCCAGCACTTTGGGAGGCCGAGGCAAGTGGATCACGAGGTCAGGAGATCGAGACCATCCTGGCTAGCACGGTGAAACCTCAACTCTACTAAAATACAAAAAGTTAGCCTGGTGTGGTGGTGGGCACCTGTCGTCCCAGCTACTCGGGAGGCTGAGGCAGGAGAATGGCGTGAACCCGGGAGGCAGAGCTGGAGGTGAGCCGAGATTTTGCCACTGCTGCACTCCAGCCTGGGCAGCAGAGCAAGACTCTGTCTCA
>NW_016807905.1:457948-464091 GCF_001698545.2 Rhinopithecus bieti
AAAATAAATAAATAAATAAATAAATAAAATAAAATAAAAAAATCAGTTATGGATCACCCACAGGGGCCAGATATCTTGCTAAGTATCAAAATAAAAATAGGGCCAGGCATGGTGGTTGTAATCCCAGCACTTTGGGAGGCCAAGGCAAGCAGATCACCTGAGGTGAGGAGTTCAAGACCAGCCTGGCCAATATGGTGAAACTCCGTCTTTACTAATAACACAAAAAATTAAGGCCAGGCACGGTGGCTCACATAGTCCCAGCACTTTGGGAGGCTAAGGTGGGTGATCACGAGGTCAGGAGTTTGAGGCCAGCCTGGCCAATATGGTGAAACCTCATCTCTACCAAAAATACAAAAATTAGCCAGGCATGGTGGTACATGGCTGTAGTCCCAGCTACTCAGGTGGCTGAGGTAGAATAATCGCTTGAACCCGGGAGGTGGAGGTTCCAGTGAGCCGAGATCACACCACTGTACTCCAGCCTAGGCAACAGAGCGAGATTCCATCTCAAAAAAACACAAAACAACAACAAAAAGAATTAGCCAGGTGTGGTGGTGCATGCCTGTAATCCCAGCTACTCAGGAGGCTGAGGCAGCAGAATCTCTTGAATCCGAGAGGCAGAGGTTGCAGTGAGCCGAGATCACGCCACTGCACTACAGCCCGGGCGACAGAGTGGGACTCCATCTCAAAAAAATAAGTAAATAAAAATAAATAAATAAATAAATAAATGAAATAAAAATAGACAGCCAAGCAGGGTGGCTAAGCCTGAGGAGGTCGAGGCTGCAGTAAGCAGAGATTGTGCCACTGCACTCCAGCCTGGGCAACAGAGCCAGACCCAGTCTCAAAACAAAACAAAACAAAACATAAATAATAAAAAAACAGGCAGCCAGGCATGGTGGCTCATGCCTATATCCCAGCACTTTGGGAGGCTGAGGCAGGTGGACTGCTTGAACTCAGGAGTTCAAGACCAGCCTAGGAAACACGGTAAAACCCTGCCTCTACCAAAAATACAAAAATTAGCTGGGAGCAGTGGCATGCACCTGTGGTCCCAGCTACTTGGGAGGCTTAGGTCAGAGGCTCGATGGAGCTTAGGGAGTCAAGGCTGCAGTGAGCTGTGATCACGCCACTGTACTCCAACCTGGGTGACAGAGTGAGACTCTGTCTCAAAAAAAAAAAAAAAAAAATTAACCAAAATAAATAAATAAATAAATTAAAAACAGGCTTAAATAGTGACCCTACTGCCAAGTTATCTGTAATCTCAGCTAGGAGATAACACCTAATAAAAATGACAATCATAACATTAGCAGCAGTGCGCTACCATTTAGAGAAGTGAGCACCTTGTTACATTTATTATCTTTATCCTTATAATAAAAGTATAAGTCTACTATTAGTTCTCAGGTACCATTAGGTCTCCGAGCTGTTAAATCCTTGGTGAGGGCCGGGCGCGGTGGCTCAAGCCTGTAATCCCAGCACTTTGGGAGGCCGAGACGGGCGGATCATGAGGTCAGGAGATCGAGACCATCCTGGCTAATACAGTGAAACCCCGTCTCTACTAAAAAATACAAAAAACTAGCCGGGCGACGAGGCGGGCGCCTGTAGTCCCAGCTACTCGGGAGGCTGAGACAGGAGAATGGCGTGAACCCGGGAGGCGGAGCTTGCAGTGAGCTGAGAGCCAGCCACTGCACTCCAGCCTGGGCAGCAGAGCAAGACTCCGTCTCAAAAAAAAAAAAAAAAAAATCCTTGGTGAGTAAGCAAGCACAGGAGGGCCACCCAGCAGCCACGTGTTGGACTGGAATCCTATCGAGATCCTGATGGGAACTCCTCCAAACAAACAAAATAAAGGAGACAATGGGGAAATTAATACTGACCTTGTATTTTCCTTTTAGATATGATAACGGCATTGTAGTTTGATAAGGGGGAAATTCCTTTTTTTTTTTTAGAGATAGATACTAAGTATTCAGGAATAAAATGGTATGTCTGATACTGCCTTTAACATAATCCAGTTTGCACTGGGCATGTTGCCCACACCTGTAATCCCAGCTACTCAGCAGGCTGAGGTAGGAGGACTGCTTGAGGCCAGGAGTTGAGACCAGCCCAACCAACAAAGCAAGACCCCCACATCTGTAAAACTAAACTAAAGTAATCCAGTTCAGAGAGCAGTGAGAAGCCACGGGTGGGGTCCACATGAATCAATCTGGCCATGGGTTAATCACTTTTGAAGGGTTTTCTTTGGTTTGTTTTTTAGAGACAGGGTCTTCCTCTGTTGTGCAAACTGGAGGGCAGTGGTGTAATCATGGCTCACTGCAGCCTGGACTCCCGGGCTCAAGGGATCTTCCTGTCTCAGCCTCTGAAGTAGCTGAGACTACAGGCAAGTAGTTGGGACTGCAGGTGTGCACCACCATGCCCAGTTAATTTTTTTTTTATTAGACAGAGTCTCACTCTGTCACCCAGGCAGGAGTGCATGGTATAATCTCAGCTCACTGCAACCTCTGCCTCCCAGGTTCAAGCGATTTTCATGCCTCATCCTCCCAAGTAGCTGGGATTACAGGCATGTGCCACCACGCCCAGCTCATTTTTGTATTTTTAGTAGAGACAGGGTTTTGCCATGTTGGCCAGGGTGGTCTCAAATTTCTGACCTCAAGTGATCCGCCTGCCTCAGCCTCCCAAAGTGCTGGGATTACAGGCATGAGTCACCATACCTGGCCATTGTTTTTCCATTTTTTGTAGAGGTAGGGTCTCACTATGTTGCCCAGGCTGTTCTCCAACTCGTGGCCTCAAGAGATTCTCCCCCTTTGACTTCCCAAAGTGCTGGTATTACAGGCATGAGTCACTGTGCCTGGCTGAAGTCAGGTGTTTTAAAGAATTATATACTAAATAGTACAAGAAAAACATTTCTTAAAAAAGGCAAAAAAGGCCGGGCGCAGTAACTCATGCTTGTAACCTCAGCACTTTGGGAGGCTGAGGTAAGTGGATCACCTGAGGTCAGGAGTTTGAGACCACCCTGGCCGACATAGTAAAACCTCTCTACCAAAAAAAAAAAAAAAAAAATTAGCCTGGCGTAGTGGTGTGTGCTTCTAATCCCAGCTACTCAGGAGGCTGCGGCAGGAGAATCACTTGAACCCAGGAGGTGGAGGTTGCAGCGAGCCAAGATTGTACCACCGCACTCGAGCCTCGGCGACAGAGCAAGACTGTCTCAAAAAAACAAATCAATAAAATAAAAAGGGGCCAGATGCGGCGGCTCACGCCTGTAATCACAGCACTTTGAGAGGCCAAGGTGGATGGACTGCCTGAGCTCAGGATTTCGGGACCAGCCTGGGCAACACAGTGAAACTCTGTCTCTACTAAAATACAAAAAATTAGCTGGGCGTGACGGCATGGGCCTGTGATCCCAGCTACTTGGGAGGCTGAGACAGGAGAATCGCTTGAACTCAGGAGGCAGAGGTTGCAGTGAGCAGAGACTGCGCCACTGTACTCCAGCCTGGGCGACAAGAGAGACTCTGTCTCAAATAAATAAATAAAATACAATAAAACAAAATGCCAAAAAAGATCACTACTTTACAAAGTTTTTACTTGACTCTCCACCTGCCAAAAAGAAAAAAAGAAACCAAAAGTTCCATCATTAACTATGCTTCACAGATACTGGTTAAGCAGGTTTCTTTACTGCAAGACTTTTCAGAACCTGAGATGTGTCAATGTGTGCTTGAATCTCCAGGGTTCCAAGGCTGGGGTTGAGGGGAGAGTATTTTGGACCCTGGACACACCAATTTGAGGAAGACTGATCTGGTGGTTTCTTGGCGCCACTTCAGCTCTAACAAACTGTACTTCTACAATAAGAGCTTGTTGCACAGGCAGGACCAGGCTAAAGGGAAAGGACAGTGATGAGGGCCTGGAGGCTCTTACACTGCAGATTAGATTAGGAAAGGCTTTGAATACCAAACTGAGGCCTACAGACTTCATTACGCAAGGTAAACAGTTGAGAGGAGCAGCATGATTCAAGCTGTGCTGTAGTAAGTGTGCTCCAGGGCAAACTGGAGTCTGGATGGGAGAATGGAGGTGGAGATGTAACTGCCACAACTAGACATGAAGGGCTAAGAAACTGTTCTGGGATGGCAGCCTTTGGGACTAGAAAGAAGGAATGCACAAGGACAAACGATAAGAAGGGGCCAGGAAGGCCGGGGGCAGTGGCTTACACCTGTAATCCCAGCACTTTGGGAGGACAAGGTGGGGTGGATCACCTGAGGTCAGGAGTTCGAGACCAGCTTGGTCAACAAGGTGAAACCCCATCTCTAATAAAAATATAAAAAATTAGCCAGGCATGGTGGTGGGTGCCTGTAATCCCAGCTACTCAGGAGGCCGAGACAGGAGAATCGCTTGAACCTGCGAGGCGGAGGTTGTAGTGAGCCAAGATGGTGCCACTGCACTCCAGCCGGGTCAACAAGAGCAAAACTCCATCTCAAAAAAATAAAATAAAATAAAATAAAATAAAACTTAGAAGGCTTTGGGACATTAACTAGCCCAGACATACATTCACATCCTCATTATTAGGTAAAAGTTTTATCCCATAATTTGACATAAAGGAATAGGACTGATCACTAGCTGCTCTATCAATAAATAAAGGCCATAACATCTGGGCACAGTAACACGCCTATAATCCCAGCTACTTGGGAGGTTAAGACAGGAGAATCATTTCAGCCAAGGACTTCCAGACCAGCCTGGGCAACATAGCGAGACCCTGCCTCAACAAAAGTCCCAACAAAAAAAAGGTTACAGTTGAGCAAGCACTGTGTTAAGTACTTTACAGGCATTCGTCCATTCATTCCTAACACCACAATAAGCTGCTATTATTATTCTACTTTTCAGATAAGAAACTGAGGTTCTACAAGGCTGATTTGTCCAGGACCAAATGGCTACATTCAGTGATGGGACCAAAACTCAAATCAGAGTGAGCCTGAAAAGCCCATCTCTTCATTGGTATGCTGAGTTCCTCAATTTCTTCTATATCTATAGAAAATGACCTACTATAGGCCGGGCACAGTGGCTCACACCTGCAATTCCAGCACTTTGGGAGGCTGAGGTGGGCAGATCACCTGAGATCAGGAGTTTGAGACCAGCCTGGCCAACATGGTGAAACCCCGTCTGTACTAAAAATACAAAAATTAGCCGGGCATGGTGGCACATGCCTGTAATCCCAGCTACTCAGGAGGCTGAGGCAGGAAAATCGCTTGAACTCGAGAGGCAGAGGTTGCAGTGAGCCGAGACCGAGCCATTGCACTCCAGCCTGGGAGACAAGACCGAAACTCCATCTCAGAAAAAGAGAAAAATATAAACCAGGCCAGGCATGGTGGTTCATGCCTGTAATACCAGCGTTTTGGGAGGCCAAAGCAGGCAGACTGCTTGAGCCCAAGAATCAAGACCAGCCAGGGCAACATGGTAAAACCTCGTCTCTACAAAAAATACAAAAATTAGCCAGGTGTGTTGGGGCATCTGTAGTCCCATCTACTCAGGAGCCTGAAGCAGAAGAATCACTTAAGCCCTGGAGGTGGAGGTTGCAGTGAGTTATGCTGATCAGTCTGGGTGAGACCTTGTCCCCTTGCAAAAAAAGAAGGAAAATATAGACTCAACGTCCCCTGTGAGGGTCACAGCATCTCCTAAATTATATTCAATTCGCTCTGCATGTACTGAGCACCTGCTTTATGCCATTACCTTGCTTCTAACCACGGCTTAGGAAAGAACAAGACTAGCCCCTGACTTTGAGGAACTATCTATTAGAGCCATGACACAGATACATCAGATACAAACAAAACAGCAGGAACAACAGAAACCTGTAAATGAGTACTGACCAAAATGATAGCTACAGATAAAAAGCGTATCTCAGATGCTGGAAGGGGAAGTCACTGTGAACTCAAGCGATTTGGGAAGACTTTCTGAGGCAGCACAGGGGTGGAGCTCAAGGACTGGGAACAGCTGAAGGCAATCTAACAGGATCCAGTGGGGGACCGGGTGTCGTGGCTCATGCCTGTAATCCCAGCACTTTTAGACTCCGAGGCGGGAGGATTGCTTGAGCCCAGGATTGATGGAGATCAGACTGGGCAACATAGGAAGACCCTGACTCTATTTATTTATTTTATTATTTTTTTTTTTTTTAT
>NW_016807905.1:464867-470652 GCF_001698545.2 Rhinopithecus bieti
CGGGCGGATCACGAGGTCAGGAGATCGAGACCATCCTGGCTAACACGGTGAAACCCCGTCTCTACTAAAAACTACAAAAAACTAGCCGGGCGAGGTGGCGGCGCCTGTAGTCCCAGCTACCCGGGAGGCTGAGACAGGAGAATGGCGTGAACCCGGGAGGCGGAGCTTGCAGTGAGCTGAGATCCGGCCACAGCACTCCAGCCTGGGTGACAGAGCGAGACTCCGTCTCAAAAAAAAAAAAAAAAAAATACAAAAAACTGGGAGATGGAGGTTGCAGTGAGCCGAGATTCGAGATCTTGCCACTGTACTCCAGTCTGAGTGACAAGAGCAAAACTCTGTCTCCAAAAAACAAACAAACAAAAAAAGGATACAGTGTACAGTGTGGTAGAGAGCATAGATGAGGAAGACAGGAAAGACTGGGGACAGGGACACTAGACAGAGGTCTCCTGAAAAATTAGTGCCCATAGCAGGTGTTTGGTAGACAGGTCTCAGCCCTCAGATAAACCCATTTCCAAAGATGAAGGCTAGAGAATGAGAATAATGACTTATGGTTCTGGATGGACATGGTGGCTCATGCCTGTAATCTCAGCGCTTTGGGAGGCGTGGCCGGCGGATCACCTGAGGTCAGGCGTTCAAGACCAGCCTGGCCAACATGGTGAAACTCGGTCTCTACTAAAACTACAAAAATTAGCCAGGCATGGTGGTAGGCACCTGTAATCCCAGCTACTCAGAAGGCTGAGGTAGAAGAATCACTTGAACCCGGGAGGTGGAGGTTGCAGTGGGGCAAGGTCGCACCACTGCATTCCAGCCTGGGTGACAGAATGAGACTGTCTCAGGAAAAAAAAAAAAAAAAGAAGACTTGTGGTTCTCCACTTTAGGTACCATGTTGGTCAGGCTAGTCTCGAAATACTCACATTTGTGAGTAAGAAGAGGTTGTAAAGATGTTCACTGCAGCGTTGTTTGTAAGGGTGAGATGTGATAACAACGGAAATATCCAACAACAGGAAATAGATTAAAAGGAGATATATTCAGTCTATGGGATATTACAGCCACCTAAAGAATGAAGGTGATGTCACCAGGGATGATAAAAAAATGTGAGTTCCAGGACACATTTTATGGTTTGCTACCATTCATGAAAAACAAAGCTACATAAATGTATATGTTCATTAGTGTACATAAAAATATAAAAGGCTATAGTCCAAAATTATATTGTGATTCTCTCTAGGGACGAGAGTAGGAAGAGAGTAAAAGGGGATTTTTACTTTTGACTCTCTATAGCTCTGTACTGTTTTGAAAGTTTAAAATGGGGCCGGGCGCGGTGGCTCAAGCCTGTAATCCCAGCACTTTGGGAGGCCGAGACGGGCGGATCATGAGGTCAGGAGATCGAGACCATCCTGGCTAATACGGTGAAACCCCGTCTCTACTAAAAAATACAAAAAACTAGCCGGGCGACGAGGCGGGCGCCTGTAGTCCCAGCTACTTGGGAGGCTGAGACAGGAGAATGGCGTGAACCCGGGAGGCGGAGCTTGCAGTGAGCTGAGAGCCGGCCACAGCAAGCACTCCAGCCTGGGCAGCAGAGCAAGACTCCGTCTCAAAAAAAAAAAAAAAAAAAAAAAAAAAAGTTTAAAATGAAAATTTATTCCTCCTGGTACAATGGCTCACACCTGTAATTCTAACACTTTGGGAGGCTGAGGCAGGCAGATCACTTGAGCTCAGGAATTTGAAACCAGACTGGCCAGCATGGCAAAACCCCATCTCTACAAATAATAATAATAATAATAATACCAAAAATAGCCGGGTGTGGTGGTGCACGCCTGTAGTCCCAGCTACTCTGGAGGCTGACATGGGAGGATCACTTAAGCCTGGGAGGCGGAGGTTGCAGTAAGCTGAGATCATGCCACTGCATTCCAGTGTGGGCAACGGAGCAAAAGCCTGTCTCAAAAAAAAAAAAAAAAAGTATTCCTATATAAAAAGACTTTGGCTGAGTGCAGTGGCTGCACTCTGTAATCCCAGCACTTTGGGAAGCCGAGGCGGGTGGATCACGAGGTCAGGAGTTCAAGACCAGCCTGGCCAACATAGTGAAACCCCATCTCTACTAAAAATACAAAAATTAGTCAGGCTTGGTGGCACTTGCCTGTAC
This sequence comes from Rhinopithecus bieti, assembly GCF_001698545.2. Taxonomy (NCBI): domain Eukaryota; kingdom Metazoa; phylum Chordata; class Mammalia; order Primates; family Cercopithecidae; genus Rhinopithecus; species Rhinopithecus bieti. The sequence continues at coordinate 467,008 of NW_016807905.1, forward strand.
CTGTAATCCCAGCTACTCAAGAGGCTGAGGCAGGAGAAGCACTTGAACCCGGGAGGCAGAGGTTGCAGTGAGTAAAGATTCCGCCACTGCACTCCAGCCTAGGCGACAGAGCAAGATTCCATCTCAAAAAAACAAACAAAAAAAGGACCTCATGGCCAGGCGCAGTGACTCACTCCTGTAATCCTACCACTTTGGGAGGCCGAGGTGGGTGGATCACCTAAGGTCAGGAGTTCAAGACCAGCCTGTCCAACATGGTGAAACCCCGTCTCTACTAAAAATACAAAAAATTAGCTGGGTGTGGTGGTGGGTACCTGTAATCCCAGCTACTTGGGAGGCTGAAGCAGGAGAACCACTTGAACCCAGGAAGTGGAGGGTGCGGTGAGCCAAGACCATGCCATTGCACTCCAGCCTGGGCAACAAGATTGAAACTCCATCTCAAAAAAAAAAAAAAAAGAAGAAGGCAAGAATCACATAAAAACGAGGCTCAGAAAATTTCACAGTTGAAAAATCTCTGGAATGTTCTGGTTCAAGCCCCCCGAACCTCAGGAGCACAATACAGGGCAAAAGGAAGAAACTTCACTAAGACATAGGAAGGTGCCGAACAGAAGCAAACAAATTAAACCCCCAACTTCTAATACACTTGAACTGAAGCTGGGCATGGTGGCTTATACCTGTAATCCCAGCACTTTGGGAGTCCATAAGGCAGGAGGACAACTTGACCTAGGAGTTTGAGACTAGACTGAGTAACATAGAGAGACTCTATCTCTATACACAAAAATCATTAGCTAGGAAGGGTGGTGTACACCTGTGATCCCAGCTACTTGGGGGGTTGAGGCAGGAGGATCACTTGAACCTAGGAGTTTGAGGCTGAAGTGAGCTATGACTGCATCACTGTATTCTGGCTTGGGCAACAGAGCAAGACCCTATCAAAAACAAAAAAAATGTTCCATTTAAAAAAATGATTAGATTCAGGCTGGGCGCAGTGGTTCACGCCTGTAATCCCAGCACTTTGGGAGGCTGAGGCGAGCAGATCACAAGGTCAAGAGATCATGACCATCCTGGCCAACATGGTCTCTACTAAAAATACAAAAATTAGCTGGGCGTGGTGGCACGTGCCTGTAATCCCAGCTACTTGGGAGGCTGAGGTAGGAGAATCACTTGAACCCGGATGGCAGAGGTTGCAGTGAGCCAAGATTGCACCACCGCACTTCAGCCTGGTGACAGAGAGACTCCATATCAAAAATAATAATAATAATAATAATAATACTAGATTCAAGAGACATTGTCGAGCTGCTATAAAAGGTTCCAGATGCTTATTCTCAATTTCTGTCCTTATTAGAGACAGGACAAGAGGACATTCTCGGGACGGAACTCAGGATACAGACTGAACTTTTGAGTTGCGCTGTGCCACAGGGCACTGCTATTCCACTATACTATATTCACCTGTTACATGGGCTCCCTCCAGAGACTGAGTCCCACACACATCTGGCTCATTACCGAACACTCTGGCTCAGTCCACAGAGCATGTTTCAATGACTCCATGGACTAAAGGAATGTTCAAGTTAATGTCTCTGGCCACAGCTGCTAAGAGAGGTTACTCACCATTTGGAACCAGGAGGAGGCTTTTCACAATGCTTCGGAGGGAGCCGAGACTGATACGATTGGTGGTGGCAAATTCAGAGAGCTGAGCCAGAAACCTTTCCACCTGCAGTGAGGGAACAGTGAAAATCTGAGCCTTCACTTTCTAAGCATCTCAGGGACCACGGACCCACTCTTCCTAACGTGGAATGTTTTATTTACCTCTTTTGGCTCAGTTAGGAAGTGGAAAAGCACCTCTGTCAGGGCTGAGAACTGCTGTGAAGGAAACAACATAGAACATCAGTACAATTTCTACTGCTGGGTCAGCATGCCCCACCCCAGGCAACTGCAGAGACTTGAGAGGGAAGAACAGTAACAGCCAGGTGTTATGCCTGTTCTGATCATCCTAGTTACAAATGTTCACAATCCCACCACCGTGTCAATATACGTGTGTCACTACATCATCTGAAAAACACGTTTATTGGGATACTTGGGAAACATGTATTAAAAGACTGTGAGCATATGCACTCAGAAGCACACATATATCTCTAGGACACAGACACACACAGACAGACATATACACACGCACGCACAAAGGGAAAATCACCAGAAAATTAAAAGCGGTTACCACTTTGGATGATTTTTATTTTCTTCTGTTTTACCTATCCATATTTTCTTTTCTTTTTTTTTTTTTTTTTGTTTCCCTGAGATAGGGTCTCTCTGTTGCCCAGGTTGGAATGCAGTGATGCAATCTCAGCTCACTGCAATCTCTGCCTCCTGGGCTCAAGCGATCCTCCCACCTCAGCCTCCAGAGTAGCTGGGACTACAGGCATATGCCACCACACCTGGCTAATTACTTTTTTTAATGTAGAGACAGGATCTCACTTTGTTGTCCAGGATTGTCTCAAACTCCTGGGCTCAAGCAATCTACCCACCTGAGCCTTCCAAAGTGCTGGAATTACAGGCATAAGCCATGCACCTGGCCTCTTATTTTCTTGGGTTCCCCCCACCCATAAACATCTCATTACTTGTGTAAGACAACAATAAATTGTAACACTTTATTATGCACCTAGAACAGACTCTTACAGTTTTGCGTGTCTTAATCTTTTCTCTTTACTGGTACTGTGTTGTTAGGAACTGAATGTTTGTGTCTTCCCCAAATTCATATATTGAAGCCCTAACTTCTGTTGTGACAATATTTGAAGACAGGAACTTTTAGATGATAACGGTTAAATGAGGTCATAGAGTCAGACCCTCACCCCACAGGGCTGGGGGCCCTTATTTTGATTTTATTTTATTTTTTAGATAGAGTCTCACTCTGTTGCCCAGGCTGGAGTGCAGTGGTGTGATGTCGCCTCACTGCAACCTCTACCTCCTGAGTTCAAGCAATTCTCCTGCCTCAGCCTCCCGAGCAGCTGGGACTACAGGTGCCTGCCACTACACCTGGATAATTTTTGTTCTTTTAGTAGAGATGAGTTTCACCATATTGGCCAGGCTGGTCTCGAACTCCTCACCTCAAGTGATCCACCTTCCTCGTCCCCCCAAAGTGCTGGGATTATAGGCATGACCCACCAAGCCCAGCCTAGGGCTGGGGCCTTATAAGAAGAAGAAGCCAGGTGCAGTGGCTCATGCCTGTAATCCCAGCATTTTGGGAGGCCAAGATGGGAGGATGGCTTGAGGCTGTGAGTTTGAGATCTGCCTGGGCAACACAGCAAGACCCCATCTCTTTTTTTTTTTTTTTTTTGAGACGGAGTCTCACTCTGTCGTCCAGGCTGGAGTTTAGTGGCACAATCTTGGCTCACTGCAAGCTCCGCCTCCCAGGTTCACACCATTCTCCTGCCTCAGCCTCCCAAGTAGCTGGGACTAGAGGCACCTGCCACCACGCCTGGCTAATTTTTTGTATTTTTAGTAGAGACGGGGTTTTACCATGTTAGGCAGGATGGTCTCGATCTCCTGACCTCCTGATCTGCCCGCCTTGGCCTTCCAAAGTGCTGGGATTACAGGCATGAGCCACCACGCCCGCCCAAAGACCCCATCTCTTTAAGAAAAAAAAAAAAAAAAAAAAAA
>NW_016807905.1:471604-481520 GCF_001698545.2 Rhinopithecus bieti
AAGAATACAAAAATTAGCTAGTCATGGTGGTGCACACCTGTAATCCCAGCTACTCAGGAGTCTGAGGCAGAAGAATTGCTTGAACCTGGGAGGCACAGGCTGCAGTGAGCTGAGATCGTGCCATTGCACTCCAGCCTGGGTGACAGAGCGAGACTCCGTTTCAGACAACAACAACAACAAAAAACCCAGTGTGTATGGCATAGTGGGGAAAACCTGGATGCCAGGGTTTAAAAGACCCAGTTGAATCAGTGTTCTCCATTGACTACTCTTGTGAATTTGGTCAAGTCATTTAGCCTCTGTGTCCCAGTCCTCATGAGGAAAACAAAGGTAGTAATATACAGCTTCCAATACTAACAGTGACACATGCAGAGCCTCTAGCACAGAGCCAGGCTGGAAGCTAAACAAATGATAGCTACAATTAGAGCCATAATTAGAGTCACTATACCATTTGATCCACCTTCTAGAAGCAATATATAAAAAAAGAAAAAGATTACAGGCAGGTACTTCAGCTTAAAACCCCCAAAGTTGTATGTGTAGTATGTTAAATGCACCTATCCCTTCTGCTGTGACACATTAAACGCTACACATCTGTCAGGGCTCTGCATTATTTTATTCGAAAATGTATTCTATTTTAAAAGAAAATGAAACTGGGTGTGGTGGCTCATGCCTACAATCCCAGCACTCTGGGAGGCCAAGGTGAGAGGACTGCTCGAGCCCAGGAGTTTGAGACCAGCTTGGGCAATATAGCGAGAACCTGTCTGCACAAAAAAATTTAAAAATTAGCCAGACGGCCGGGCCTGTAATCCCAGAACTTCGGGAGGCTGAGACGGGCGGATCACGAGGTCAGGAGATCGAGACTATCCTGGCTAACACGGTGAAACCCCGTCTCTACTAAAAGATACAAAAAACTAGCCGGGCGAGGTGGCGGGCGCCTGTAGTCCCAGCTACTCGGGAGGCTGAGGCAGGAGAATGGCATAAATCCGGGAGGCGGAGCTTGCAGTGAGCTGAGATCCGGCCACTGCACTCCAGCCTGGATGACAGAGCGAGACTCCGTCTCAAAAAAAAAAAATTAGCCAGACAAGGTGGCATGCTCCCGTAGTCCTAGCTACTCAGGAGGCTGAGGCAGGAGGATTGCTCGAGCCCAGGAGTTCCAAGCTGCAGTGAGTTATGATCATACCACTGAACTCCAGCCTGGGTGACAGAACAAGATCCTAGTTCAAAAAATAAAAACAAAAAATAAAGTAGCCAGGTGTGGTGGTATGCACCTGCAGTTCTAGCTACTCTGGAGGCTAAGGTAGAAGGATTGCTTGAGCCCAGGAGCTTGAGGCTGCAGCGAACTATGATTGCGCCACTGCAATCGAGCCTGAGCGACAGTGCAAGAATGTGTTATTGATCCCTCATCCCTATCTCTCCCTTCCCAAACCCTCCTTATCCTCCAAAGCCCTGCCAAGAAACCATGACACTCCCAACAAGAAAGGGAGCTACCCAGATTCTCAACTTCTGAGGCTGCTCTCTAAAAACTCACCTGGGGCCACTTAGAATTTTTAACCCTGATAAGGGACACAAACATGTCTTAGAAGAGAAGGTTCCTTATACGGCATTGCAGCTTCACAGCAACTTAAATATTGTAATTGCACAGTAAGTATTTGCTGAATAAATCTTTCCTAAACACTCCCCCCATGCTTTGCCTTTGCAATTGTATAGGTGCCTCCCTCTGGAATGCTCACCCACCCATGACTATCTATGCATGTGTCTCAAAATCTTAAGGATACTCCCCAGTAAACTTAGGAAGAGATGCACAAGGTCATTCCAGACTAGAGAAATGCAAATCAGTAAAACCAGAAGATGCTGTTTTTCACTTATCAGATCTGCAAACCCAAAAGTTTGACTAGGACACCAGTGCTGGTGAAAGTACAAGAAAGCAGACAGGCTCCTGCATGACTGATGAAAGGATACACTGGGGTGACCTTTCTAGAGGGCAATTTCGCAATGTGCATCTAAGTTGTATTTTTTTGAGGCAGAGTGTGGCTCTGTCGCCCAGACTGGAGTACAGTGGCGCAATCATGGCTTACTGGAGCCTCCAACCTCTTGGGCTGGAAACAATCCTCCCACCTCAGTCTCCTGAGTAGCTGAGATTACAGGCACATGCCACCACATCCACATTGGGCTAACTTTTTATATTTTGTAGAGACAGGGTCTCACAATGTTGTCCCAGCTCATCGGGAGCTCCTGAACTCAAGCAATCCTCCTGCCTCACCCTCCCTAAGAACTGGGATTATAGGTATGACCAACCACACCCAACCGGCATCTAATTTTTAAATGATTATACCCCTGGACCTAGTAATTCCATTCCATAAAGTATATCCTTCAGGTATGTTCCAAAACGTAAATGTTTTGGCAAGTCACAGTGGCTCATGCCTGTAATGCCAACACTTTGGGAGGCTGAGGCAGGAGGATCGCTTGAGCCCAGGAGACAAGCATTATGTTCAGGCAACATAGTGAGAGCCCATCTTTACAAATCATAATACATTTAAATTAAAAAAGAAAAAAGAAGGCCAGACGCAGTGGCTCACGCCTGTAATCCCAGCACTCTGTGAGGCCGAGGCGGGCGGGTCACCTGAGGTCAGGAGTTTGAGACCAGCCTGGCCAACATGGTGAAACCCCATCTCTACTAAAAATACAAAAATTAGCTGGGCATGGTGGCAGGCACCTATAATCCCAGCAGATTTACTTGAACCTGGGAGGCGGAGGCTGCAGTGAGCTGAGACTGCACCACTACACTTCAGCCTGGGCAAGAGAGTGAGACTCCATATCAAAAAAAAAAAAAAAAAAAAAAAAAAAAACGAATGCAGCTCTGTTTGTATTGAAGGGGGAAAATAAGATACATTGTTCAGTTTAAAAAAAACAACAACAAAACAGGCCAGGCAATGTGGCTCACACCTGTAATCCCAGCACTCTGGGAGGTCGAGTGGGTGGGGGGGCGGATTACCCGAGGTCATGAGTTTGAGAACAGCCTGGACAACTTGGCAAAACCCCATCTCTAGTAAAAATTCAAAAATGGGCCGGGCGCGGTGGCTCACGCCTGTAATCCCAGCACTCTGGGAGGCCGAGGCGGGCGGCTCACGAGGTCAGGAGATCAAGACCCTCTTGGCTAACACAGTGAAACCCCGTCTCTACTAAAAAATACAAAATATTAGCCGGGCATAATGGCGGATTCCTGTGCAGTGAGCCTAGATCGTGCCACTGCACTCCAGCCTGGGCCACAGAACGAGACTCTATCTCAAAAAAAAAAAAAAAAAAAAATTGGCCTGGCCCGGTGGCTCACACCTGTAATCCCAGCACTTTGGGAGGCCAAGGCAGACAGATCACCTGAGGTCAGGAGTTTGAGACCAGCCTGACTAACATGGTGAAACCCCGTCTCGACTAAAGATACAAAAAATTAGCCAAGTGTGGTGGCACACGCCTACAATACCAGCCACTTTGGAGGCTGAGGCAGGAGAATTGCTTGAACCTGGGAGGTGGAAGTTGAATTGAGTCGAGATTGCACCATTGCACTCCAGCCTGGGTGACAGGGCAAGACTCCATCTCAAAAAAAAAAAAAAAAAAAATTAGCCGGGCGTGGTGGTGTGTGTTTGTAATGCCAGCTACTCAGGAGGCTGAGGCAGGAGAATTGCTTGAACCTGGGAGGCAGAAGTTGCAGTGACCCGAGATCGCACCATTGCACTTCAGCCTGGGTGATGAGTGAAACTCCTTCTCAAAAAAAAATAAATAAATAAAACAAAACAAAACAAAAAAGGCCAGGCGCGGTGGCTCAAGCCTATAATCCCAGCACTTTGGGAGGCCGAGATGGGCGGATCACGAGGTCAGGAGATTGAGACCACCTGGCTAACACGGGAAACCCCGTCTCTACTTAAAAATACAAAAAACGGCCGGGCGCGTGGCTCAAGCCTGTAATCCCAGCACTTGGGAGGCGAGACGGGTGGATCACGAGGTCAAGGAGATCAACCACCACCTGGCTATACATGGGAAACCCGTCTCTACTAAAAATACAAAAAACAAGCCGGGCGACCTGGCCGGCGCCTGTAATCCAGCTACTCGGGAGGCGAGCAGGAGAATGGCGTGAACCCGGGAGCGGAGCTTGCAGTGAACTGAGATCCAGCCACTGCACTCCAGCCTGGGCGACAGAGCGAGAGACTCCCTGTCTCAAAAAAAAAAAAAAAAAAAAAAAATACAAAAAACTATCCTCGGCGAGGTGGCAGGGCCCGCCTGTAAAGTACCCAGCTACGTGGGAGGCGAGGCAGAGAATGGCGAGAACCCGGGAGCGGAGCTCAGTGAGCGAGAGCGATCCACTGCACTCCAGCCTGGCGTACAGAGCAAGACCCGTCTCACAAATAAAAAAAAAAAAAAAACCAGCGCAAGTGGCTCACGCTTGTAATCTCCAGCACTTTGGAGGCCGAGGCAAGGTGATCACAAGGTCAGGCTCAAGACCAGCCTGGCCAAGATGGTAAACCCCGTCTTCACTAAAAATACAAAAATAGACAGGCATGGTGCCACGTGCCTGAATCCCAGTACCTGGGAGGCTGGGGCAGAGAAACGCTGAGACCCAAGAGGTGAGGTTTTTCAGTGAGCCAGATCAGGCCCACGCCACTCCACCCCCACCTGGCGATCTGAGCGGAGACTCCGTCTTAAAAACAAACCAAAAACAAACAAACAAACAAAAAAAAGCAAGATCCATTTTAATATATATATATATTAAATATATATATATATAAATTCAAAGCCAGATGTGGGAGGATCACTTGAGCCCAGATGTTCAAAGTCGCCACGGACAACATAGTGAGACCTCATGTCTAAAAAAATAAAAATAAGACCGGGCGCAGTGGCTCATGCCTGTAATCCCAGCACTTTGGGAGGCCAAGGATGGCAGATCACCTGAGGTCAGGAGTTCAAGACCATCCTGGCCAACATAGTGAAACCCCATGTCTACTAAAAATACAAAAATTAGCCAAGTGTGGTAGCAGGCACCTGTAGTCCCAGCTACTCGGGACGCTGAGGCAGGAGAATCGCTTGAACCCAGGAGGCAAAGTTTGCAGTGAGCTGAGATTGCGCCATTGAAGTCCAGTTTGGGCAACAGAATGAGACTCCATCTCAAAAAAAAAAAGAAAAATAAGAAAACATGGCCAGGCACAGAGACTCACGCCTGTAATCCTAGCACTTTGGGAGTCTGAGGAAGGTGGATCACCTGAGGTCAGGAGTTCAAGACCAGCCTGGCAAACATGGTGAAACCCCATTCTACTAAAAATACAAAAAATTAGCTGGGCATGGTGGTGGGTACCTGTAATCCCAGCTACTTGGGAGGTTGAGGCAGGAGAACTGCTTGAACCTGGGAGGCAGAGGTTGCAGTGAGCCAAGATTACGCCATTGTACTCTAGCCTGGGCAACAGAGCAAGACGCTATCTCAAAAAAAAAAAAAAAAAATTAAAGGATACCCATAAATATGCTGGCAAATTAAGACTTTTTTCTATAAAAATAAGTAAGAAACTATTTTTTGTTTGTTTTTTGAGACACAGTCTCTCTGTGTCACCCAGGCTGGAGTGCAGTGGTGCGATCATGGCTCACCGCAACCTCCACCTCCTGAGTATAAGTGATTATCCTGCCTCAGCCTCCTAAGTAGCTGGGATTATAAGCATGCACCACAATGCCCAGCTAATTTTTGTATTTTTAGTGGAGACAGGGTTTCACCATGTTGGCCAGGCTGGTCTTAGACTCCTGGCCTCAAGTGATCCACCTGCCTCGGCTTCCCAGAGTGGCTGGATTACAGGCGTGAGCGACTGCACCCGGCAGAAAGAAACTATTAAAATGATTTCTAGAGATAAGAAAAATAAACATTTGATTTTTAAGAGATGGGGGTCTTACTCTTTCACTCAGGCTGGAGTACAGTGGGGTGATCATCATAGCTCACTGCAGCTTCCAACTCCTAGGCTCCTGCCTCAGCCTCCTGGGTTGCTCTGGGATTACAGACATGCTGCACTATATCCAGCTTATTTCACTTTGATATCTTTGTATACTGTTTGAATTTCCTGTCTATTACTTTCATTTCCAGCTTGGTGAGAGGATTGTGGGCCACTTGCTTGTCTTCTCCTTTATACTTTTTTGAGTTTACTCTCATTCTAAAATGATTAACTTAAAATCCTGCCTATTATCAGACTCCACATTACCTAGGACTGGCCACGGGCATCAGAGGGCACATCTATCATGTGCATTTTGGTACTATCTGCTTCTTCATTTTATGACCTGTTGTAGAAGATCACAACTTCCCCAGGACAAAAGGCCTTGACCATCAAATCTTCCTAAGTCCCACCAGGTTTAGTGGCTATTTGGTTTATGGCAGGCATTCAGGTAAACACCCACTGAATGAGCAATAAATGGTAATGAGGAGGTTCACACAACAATTCCTTTACTCCTTGAGGCCTACACTTCAGAATTCAAAACAAATTCAGCTAATAGAGTGGGTACTTGGAGAAGTCCGATTATCCAACAAAAGACAGAGAAATGGCCCAAATGACTCAAGTAAATAGCTTATCAGGAGAAAGGTTTCTGTACTAACAATAAAGGTAGCAGGGCGCAGCGGCTCACGCCTGTAATCCTAGCCACTTTGGGAGGCTGAGGCGGGCGCATCATGAGGTCAGGAGATCAAGACCATCCTGGCTAACATGGTGAAACTCCGTCTCTACTAAAAATACAAAAAAATCAGCCAGGCATAGTGGCACATGCCTGTAATCCCAGCTACTCGGGAGGCTGAGGCAGGAGAATTGCTTGAACCCGGGAGGCGGAGGTTGCAGTGAGCTGAGGTCGCACCACTCCAGCGTGGGCGACAGAGCGAGACTCTGACTCAAAACAAAACAAAACAAAACAGTAAAGGTAAAGGTTTAGAGTATGTTTCAAGGTTAGAAAATGAGTCAATTCCTGGGGATGATGACTCACACCTGTAATCCCAGCACTTTGGGAAGCCAAAGTGGGTATATCACTCGAGCCTGGAAGTTCTAGACCAGTCTGGGCAACATGGCAAAATCCCATTTCTTCAAAAAATACAAAAATGAGCCAGAGCTGGGCGCCATGGCTCATGCTTGTAATCCCAGCACTTTGGGAGGCTGAGACAGGTGGATCACCTAAGGTCAGGAGTTCGAGACCAGCCTGACCAACATGGCAAAACCCTGTCTCTACTAAAAATACAAAAAAATTTAGCCAGGCATAGGGGCAGGCGCCTGTAATCTCCTACTCGGGAGGCTGAGGCAGGAGAACTGCTTGAACCTGGGAGAAAGAGGCTGCAGTGAGCCGAGATCGTGCCATTGCACTCCAGCCTGGGCAACAAAGCAAGACTCCATCTCAAAAAAAAAAGAAAATTAGCCAGACATGGTGGCACATGCCTATAGTCCCAGCTACTAGAAAGGCCAAGGTAGGAGGATCACTTGAGCCTGGGAGGTCAAGGCTGCACTCCAGCCTGGGTGACAGAATGAGACCCTGTCTCAAATTTAAAAAAGGAAAGAAAGAAAAGAAAAGAAGTCAACTCTGGGTGTAGTGGCTCACATCTATAACCCCAGCACTTTGGGAGGATGAGGTGGGAGGATCCCTTAAGGCCAGGAGGCCCAGATCAACCTAGGCAACATACAGCGACCCCGTTGCTATAAAAAATTAAAAAAATAAAAAATCAGCCTGGTGTGGTGGCACATGTCTGTGGTTCCAGCTACTCAAGAGGCTGAGGCAGGAGGACTGCTTGAGCCCAGGAGTTCAAGACTGCAGTGAGCCATTATTGTGCCACTGCTCTCCAGCTTTGCGACAGAGTGAGAGCCTGTCTTAAAAAAAAAAAGAAAAGGAAAAGAAAATGAGTCAAGTGCTGATCTCAAAGGAAGTGGTTGTATTTTCTACGAATACCAAGCTGGAGGTAATTTTACAGATCATACAATCCAGTATCTTAAAAAAAAAAAAAAAAAAAAAAAAAAAAAAAAAAACTTTGTTAGTAGCAGAATCTTTTTTTATTCTCCAAATGAATACCTTCCAGAGAATACGGATACATTAACAAGGAAAAGCTAAGCTACCTCCATAGGCTTTGAACCCAAACACGTGATCCTAAATTCCTGGCTCCATCACTTCCTGGCTGCCTGACAGTATTTATTTTCTTGAGACAGGGTCGCATTTTCTCACCCAGGCTGGAGTGCAATGCCATGGTCATAGCTCACTGCAGCCTCAAACTTCCGGGCTTAAGGGATTCTCCTGCCTCAACCACTTAAGCAGCTAGAACTACAGGCACACACCACCATTCAGCTGATTTTCAAAACCGCTGGCCAGGCACAGTGGCTCACGCCTGTAATGCCAGCACTTTGGGAGGCTGAGGTGGGCGGGTTACGAGGTCAGAGTTCGAGACCAGCCTAGCCAACATGGTGAAACCCCATCTCTACTAAAAATAGAAAAATGAGCCGGGCATGGTGGTGCACGCCTGTAGTCCCAGCTACTTGGGAGGCTGAGGCAGGAGAATCACTTGAACCTGGAAGGCAGAGGTTGCAGTGAACTGAGATCGCACCACTGCACTACAGCCTGGGCAATAGTGAGACGTTGTCTCAAAGAAAAAAAAAAAGTTTTTGTAGAAATTGGGTCTTGTTATGTTGCCCAGGCTAGTCTTGAACTCCTGGCCTCAAGTGATCCCCCCACCTCTGCCTCCCAAAGTGCTGAGATTACGGGCATGAGCCATCTTGCCTGGCTTTCTGCATGATTTTATCTATTTATTTATTTGAGACATGGTCTGGTCTGTTCTCTGGGCTGGAGTGCAGTGGCATAATCATAGCTAACTGCAGCCTCCAATTTCTGACTCAAGTGATCCTCCCACCTATGCCTCTGGAGTAGCTGGGACTACAGGTGTATGCCACCATGCCTGGCTAATTTTTTATCTTATTATAGAGATGGAGTCTTGCTACGTTGCCTAAGCTGGTCTTGAACTCCTGTCTATATGACTTTAAACAGATCAGTTTATTTCTCTGAACCATCTTTCTTAACTGTAAAATGGGAATAATAATAGTGCCTTCCTTTTAGGGTTGTTATGTATAAAACATTTAAAATGGTGCCTGGACACATGATGCATGCTCAATATACTAATATAATGTAATAACTATGTTCATGTAACTGCTCTGTGATTCAGTTTCTTCATCTGTAAAATGTGAATAATAATAAGTGGCTGGGTGCAGCGGCTCATGCCTGTAACTCCATCACTTTGGGAGGCTAAGATGGATCACCAGAGACCATGAGTTCAAGACAAGCCTAGACAACATAGGGAGACCCTGTCTCAATTTAAAATAATAGCAACTACCTATAAGAGTGATTGCAAGGACTCAATGAGTTAACATACATAAAAGCACTTAGATCCCTATTGTCCAGTGGCCACTTGCCACATAAGCATTTAAAAAGGGCTAATCTGGCCAGGGGTGGTGGCTCACTCCTGTAATCCCAGCACTTTGGGGGGCCAAGGCGGGTGGATCACTGGAGGTCAGAAGTTCGAGACTACCCTGACCAACATGGTGAAACGCCATCTCTACTAAAAATACAAGAAAAAATTAGCCGGGCATGGTGGTGCACGCCTGTAATCTCAGCTCCTTGAGTGGCTGAGGCATGACAATCACTTGAACCCCGTAGGCGGAGGTTTCAGTGAACCGAGATCACACTCCTGCACTCTAGGCTGGTGACAAAGCGAGCCTGTCTTTAAAAAGAAAAGGGCTGGCCGGGCGCGGTGGCTCAAGCCTGTAATCCCAGCACTTTGGGAGGCCGAGATGGGCGGATCATGAGGTCAGGAGATCGAGACCATCCTGGCTAACACGGTGAAACCCCGTCTCTACTAAAAAATACAAAAAACTAGCCGGGCGAGGTGGCG
>NW_016807905.1:482163-488243 GCF_001698545.2 Rhinopithecus bieti
TTTCAGGCCAGGCCCAGTGGCTCACTCCTGTAATCCCAGAACTTTGGGGGGCCGAGGCCGGTGGATCATTCAAGGTTAGGAGTTCAAGATCGGCCTGACCAACATGGTGAAACCCTCAAAAAAAAAAAAAAAAAGGCTATGTGTTACTACAAAAGTTCCAAAAAGTTTAACAAAACCAGCCTGGGGAACATGGCAAAACTCTGTCTCTACAAAAAATACAAAAATTAGCCAGGTGCAGTGGCATGTGCCTATAGTCCCAGCTATTTGGGAGGCTGAGGTGGGAAGATTGCTTGAGCCCAGGAGGTCGAGGCTGCAGTAAGCATGGGTGACAGAGTGAGACCCTGCCTCAAAAAAAAAAAAAAAAAAGTAAGTGTTCATGAAGTAAAAAGTTACAGTTGGGGCCAGGTGCGGTAGCTCATGTCTATAATCCCAGCACTTTGGGAGGCCAAGGCGGGTGGATCTCGAGGTCAAGAGATTGAGACCATCCTGGCTAACACGGCGAAACCCTGTCTCTATTAAAAATACAAAAAATTATCTGGTCCTGTTGGCGGGCACCTGTAGTCCCAGCTACTAGGGAGGCGGAGGCAGGAGAATGGCATTAACCCAGGAGGCAGAGCTTGCAGTGAGCAGAGATTGTGCCACTGCACTCCAGCCTGGGTGACAGAGCAAGACTCCATCTCAAAAAAAAAAAAAAAGGTTACAGTTGGCCAGTTGCAGTGGCTCACGCCTGTAATCCCAGCACTTTGGAAGGTCGAGGCAGGCAGATCACTTGAGCTCAGGAGTTTGTGACCAGCCTGGCCAATGTGGTGAAACCCTGTCTCTATTAAAACTACAAAAATTAGCCAGGCAAGGTGGTGCACACCTCTAATACCAGCTACTTGGGAGTCTGAGGCAGAAAAATCGCTTGAGCCTGGGAGGCAAAGGTTGCAGTGAGCCAAGATCATGCCACTGCACTCCAGCCTGGGTGACAGAGGAAGACTCCATCTAAAAAAAAAAACAAAAAGTGACAGTAAGCTAAAGTAAACTTATCAAAAAAAGAAAAAAAAAAATTTTTAGAAACAGGGTCTCACTATGCTGCCCAGGCTGGAGTGCAAAGGCTATTCACAGGTGGAATCATCATGCACTATAGCCTTGAAATCCTGGGCTCAAGTAATCCTCCTGTCTCAGCTTCCCAAGTAGTTGGGACTACTGTGGTAGCTCACCACCACACCCAACTAGAAAGTTTTTTTTTTTTTTTGAGAGTGAGTCTTGCTCCATTGCCCAGGCTGGAATGCAGTGGTGCAATCTCGGCTCGCAGTTACATGCTATATAGGTTTGTAGCCTAGGAGCACTGGGCTATATCATATATCCTAGTGTGTAGTAGGTTTGTGTAAATAAACTCTAGGATGCTTGCACAAGATGAAATCAGGGCCAGGCATGGTGGCTCACACCTGTAATCCCAACACTCTCAGAGGCTGAGGCAGGCGGATCACCTGAGGTCAGGTGTTCAAGACCAGCCTGGTCAACCTGGTGAAACCCCATCTCTACTAAAAATACAAAAATTAGCCGGGCTTGGTGGCGTGTGTCTGTAGTCCCAGTTACTCCGGAGGCTGAGACAGGAAACTGTTGAACCTGGGAGGCAGAGGTTGCAGTGAGCCGAGATCGTGCCACTGCACTCTAGCCTGGGCGACAGAATGAGACTCTGTCTCAAACAAACAAAAAAAAATTAAATTACATTTCTATTTAATTTTTAAATGTGGCTACTACAAAATGCAAAGTTAGAAATGTGGCTTGCAATTTTTTTCCACTGCATAGCTCAAGCTTAGAACCTTCCTGTCATTATAAGTTGTAAATTTGGTTTTATCTCGCAAACAGCAGGACTGTGTGGGAAGTTGTGGGGGGTATGGAGATGAAAGAGACGGGCCCTACCTCCTGATAAGTGACAACCCAGTGGGGGTGAAAAGTGTCATTTTCACCTATTTATTTCAGCAGCCTTGGTGGTATGAAAGGGCATCCCAACCAGCACAGAAGCAGGACGTCCGAGGCTGCCGTGGTTGGCACCTGCAGCCCGGATGGGGAGAAAAGGGCTTTGCTAGCTCCCCTACTATCAAGGATGGGGACTCCCACTGTACACAGTGGATAGGGTTTCTTTCCATGTGAATCCCAGGGACTCTCCTTAACTGGGTGGTTAAGGTGCCATCAGTCTTGCCCCAGCCCCAGCCCCAGCCCCTCAGGCCCACAGAGCCCCAGTGGGACCCGGCTATTACTGACACTCATTTCACACTGAGATGTAAGACGGCAGCCCAGGCCGAGCTTCCCCGGGCCCCCTCGGATTCTCGGGCGCTCCCACTCCCCCTAGGCTTCCTTGGACTCCCTGCCAAACATCTAACTCCCTTTGGACCCCACCGCTCCCCAAAACTACCCCTCACGCCCTTAGTCTGTTCCTTCAGTTCCCCAAACTCCTTCAGCCTCATCTAGACTTCCCTCCGTCCCTCTTCTAGGACCCCAAAAGCTCTCCTCGGCCCCAGCACCGCGCAGAAGTCCCGTAGTCCCATATCTGAGACCACACAAGGCCTTTCGGACCCCTCCGCTGGGCCTTAGGCCTCCGGAGATCCCTCGGCTCCCCACACTCTCCTCAGACCCCAGCTCCCCTTAGCCTCGCCTCGAACTCACCTCACACACCCCAAACGCCCAGCAGACGCCGCTGTGTCTAGCCTCTCCCAGCTCCGGCGCACCCCCTGACGTCCCCTGCCCCTAAGCCCGGCTCCCGGAATCACCTGGGCCGCGCGCCCCACGCCCGGCCGCTGAGCCCACCTGCGCGCCCAACTGGTTCAGCTGCTGCATGTCGCCGCCCACGGCCTCGGGCACTGGGTCCTCCGTGCAGTGCAGGCGACCCATGGCGCGCGCCCCAGTCCCGCAGGTTCCGCCGCCGCCGCCCTGCTCAGCTTCCTCCTCCGCCTCCGCCGCCGCCGGCCTCTCAGCTCATCCACAACCGCACTTTCGCCACGGCCGCCGCCGCGCGCTCCTCCCTCGGCCGCCCTGGGAAGTCCGGAGCCGGGGCGCCCTCGCAGGGCCGCGTACACACGCGGCCGCCGGGCTCTGGGGAAGGGCGGGGGCGGCGCGGGCAGACGCGAGGTTTCCTGCCAGCTCTCCCGCTGAGTGACCTTTGGGTACGGCGCTTGGCCTCTCTGGAACTCAGTTTCACCATCTGTGAAAATGATGGCTGGTGTAGCTCCTTAAATGAGTTAACCCTCCAGAAATGTTTAACGCAGAGACCCGCACACAAGAGGTCTTCAATCAATGGCCAGCTGCTATTATTATCATCACTGTTATTATGCACTCCACAGATATTTATGACACGCCTACACGATGCCAGACACTGGGGACAGGGAAGGGAACAAAGCAGCCCACGGTGTCCCTCGGAGAGCTGACATCAGAGTAGAGCAGTAGGTCTCAACCTTGGATGGGCATCAGCATCACCCCCAGAATCACCTGGTATTGCCGGGCCCCGCCCCCAGAGGATCTGATTCGAAAGGACAGGGTGGAGCCTGAGAATATGCACTTCCAACAAGCACCCAGGGACCACACTTTGAGACCCTGTGGAGTGGAAAAAACTGACTCACCAAAGTTTACTCAAAATAGTGCGAGGGCTTTGACTGTGCAGGGCAAGGAGGGTGGTGGTCAGGTGGGTGAGGGGAGGTATTGAGACCGTGATCATCACTGCAGCCTCTCAAACATTTTAACCCCCTTGCCTTCTCTTCCCAGGGGCTCCTCACAGTTCCCAGGTGAATATTAGCCTGATCCCCATCGGAAACATGAGAAAATAGAGACATGCTACCTAGAATCTAGGAACTGAACGCCAAGCCTACGGGCTTCACCTAGCCGGTAAGTCCAGCCTTGAGGGTAAGGAGGTAGTGCCCAGAAACCTGGAGCAGGGAAATGTGGGAGGTTTGGCTGGCCTTCCTCACCAGCCCTCCTCCTCTCCTCTACCCTTTCCTGAAAATCCCTTCTGTAAAAGTATAAACAAAATGTGTTCTACCCAAAGGCCAAGCCCATCCCCTTCAGTCATTATATCATTCAACAAATATTGAGTGGCACATGCCTGTGGTCCCAGCTATTCGGAGGCTGAAGCAAGAGGATCACTTGAGATCTTGAGGTTGAGGCTGCAGTGAGCCCAGATGGTGCCACTGCACTCCAGCCTGGGCGACAGAGCAAGACCACATCTTCTCCCCATCCCCGACCCCCGCAAAAAAAAAGTCGGCTGTGAGGCAGATACCATGACATGATAGGCGGTTGGGATCCCACAGTGACACAACCAGATGAACCAGATGCAGTGCCTGCCCTCTGAGAAGTCAGAATTGACCCAGGGAGGCAGACGCCCGTGTGTGTGTGTGAAAGCATTAAGGGATGCCAAAAAGTAGAAGGAGCTTTAAGAATGTGTACAGGACACAGTCAGAGTTTGGAGTACCTGGAAGAGAATAAACCTTTGGGTTACAAACAGACAGGGAGTGAACTCAGAGGCCCTACTCACTGTGCAAGAATTTTTTTTTTTTTTTTTAGATAGACTCTGGCTCTATCACCCAGGCTGGAGTGCAGTGGCACAATCTCAGCTCACTGCAACTTCTGCTTCCCGGGTTCTAGTGATTCTCCTACCTCAGTCTCCTGAATAGCTGGGAATACGGGTGGCTACCACCACCCCCAGCTAACTTTTGTCTTTTTTTTTTTTTTTTTGAGATGGAGTTTCACTCTTTTGCCCAGGCTGGAGTGCAATGGCGTGATCTCGGCTCACTGCAACCTCCGCCTCCCGGGTTCAAGCGATTCTCCTGCCTCAGCCTCCCGAGTAGCTGGGGTTATAGGCATGCGCCACCACGCCCAGCTAATTTTGTATTTTTAGTAGAGACGGGGTTTCTCCATATTGGTCAGGCTGGTCTCGAACTCCCCACCTCAGCTGATCTGCCCGCCTCAGCCTCCCAAAGTGCTAGGATTACAGGCATGAGCCACTGCACCTGGCCCGGAATTTTTACTTTTAAACATTTTTAACCTTGTTAAAAGAGAAGATCTGGGCTGGGTGCAGTGGCTCACGCCTGTAATCCTAGCACTTTGGGAGGCTGAGGTGGGTGGATCACCTAAGGTCAGGAGTTCAAGACAAGCCTGGCCAACATAGTGAAACCCTGGTTCTACTGAAAATACAAAAATTAGCCAGGCATGGTGGTTCATGCCTGTAATCCCAGCTACTCTGGAGGCTGAGGCAGGAAAATCTATTGAACCCAGTAGGCAGAGATTGCAGTGAGCCAAAATTGCATCACTCACTGCACTCCAGCCTGAGCAACAGAGTGAGACTCTCTCTTTTTTTTTTCAAGATGGAGTCTCGCCCAGTCGCCCAGGCTGGACTGCAGTGGCGCGATCTCAGGGCACTGCAAGCTCCGCCTCGTCAGTTCACGCCATTCTCCTGCCTCAGCCTCCCGAGTAGCTGGGACTACAGGTGCCCGCCGCTACGCCCAGCTAATTTTTTGTATTTTTAGTAGAGATGGGTTTCACCATGTTAGCCAGGATGGTCTCGATCTCCTGACCTCGTGATCTGCCCGCCTCGGCCTCCCAAAGTGCTGGGATTACAGGCGTGAGCCACCACGCCTGGCATGTGATTTGTTTTCATTTTACATACACAGGACTCTCCCATTTCACCAAGTTATTTAATAATCTCTTATACTCCACGTGTGGTCCTTGGACCAGCAGTGTAGGCTTTACCTGGAAGCTTGTTAGAAATGCTGAAACTCGGGCTGGGTGCAGTGACTCTCACCTGTAATCCCAGCACTTTGGGAGGCTTGAGGCTGGCGGATCATGAGGTCAAGAGATTGAGACCATCCTGGCCAACATGGTGAAACCCCGTCTCTACTAAAAATACAAAAATTAGTTGGGCATGGTAGCGGGCACCTGTAGTCCCAGCTACTAGGGAGGCTGAGGCAGGAGAATAGCTTGAACCCGGGAGGGGGAAGTTGCAGTGAGCCAAGATCGGGCCACTGCACTCCAGCCTGGTAGGAAGGAAGGAAGAAAGGAAGGAAGGAAGGAAGGAAGGAAGGAGGGAGGGAGGGAGGGAGGGAGGG
>NW_016807905.1:488421-502397 GCF_001698545.2 Rhinopithecus bieti
AAGGAAGGAAGGAAGGAAGGAAGGAAGGAAGGAAGGAAGGAAGGAAGGGAAAGGAAGGCTGAATCTCATTCCAGCACTTTGGGAAGCTAAGGCAGGCAGATCACCTGAGGTCGGGAGTTCAAGACCAACCTGGCCAACGTGGAGAAATCCTGTCTCTACTAAAAATGAAAAAATTAGCCCAGCAGTGGTACATGCCTGTAATCCCAGCTATTCCGGAGGCTGAGGCAGGAGAATCACTTGAACTTGGGAAGCGGAGGTTGCAGTGAACTGAGATCACTCCAGTGCACACAAGCCTGGGTGACAGTGAGGCTTTGTCTCAAAATAAATAAATAAATAAAATAAAATACCGAATCTCAGGTCTACTAGACCTGCTGATTCAGGATCTGAATTTTAACAAGATTCCAAAGTTATATGTGGGTGCATTAAAGTTTGAAGTGCAAATAGGCTGGGCGCAGTGGCTCACACCTGTAATCGCAGCACATTGGGAGGTCGAGGTGGGCAGATCACGAGGTCAGGAGATTGAGACCATCCTGGTTAACATAGTGAAACCCCGTCTCTAATAAAAAAAAAAATACAAAAAATTAGCCAGGCGTGGTGACAGGCCCCTGTAGTCCCAGCTAATCGGGAGGCTGAGGCAGGAGAATGGCCTGAACCCGGGAGGCGGAGCTTGCAGTGAGCTGAGATCGCGCCACTGCACTTCAGCCTGGGTGACAGAGGGAAACTCCGTCTGGGAAAAAAAAAAAAAAAGTTTGAGGTGCAAATAATAACAACCATTTTAAGTGCTCACTTTGTACAGTGCTTTATTTTAAGCACTTGAATACACACTGTGTATAATGATAATAGTACTTTGCATTGTCTACTGATTGTCGCTCATATTATTTTTTCTTTTTTGTGTGTGCTGACACCCAGGAACGAACCATCATTTCTATTTTAATGTTTACCACAATGTGTTATTGCTGTCGTTTACACATCTGTCTCCTCCACTTACTAATTATTTTGTCTCAGGCAAATGACTAACCTTTCAGTGCTTCTATTTCTTTTTTTATTTATAAAATGGAGAAATTATATAACCTTCTCGAAAAGATGAAACAAGACAATGCTTAGAAAGCATTTAGCATAGCAACTGGACCATGGTAAGAGCTCAATAACTGCTTGGTGTTATTAATATTTCAGGTTTTCAATCTTATAAAAATAATATGACAGTAAACATTGCTGTACACAATCCTTTTCCATATCTGATTATTTCCTTAGGAAAAATTTCTAGGAAGGCAAGGGATACTATGTTCAGTCTTTCTGGGCTCTAAATATCATGGGGATGGAGTAGAGGTGAGGAGGTGTAACGGATAACACAAAAAGTAGTTACAAAGAATGAATAGGCCGGGCATGGTGGCTCATGCCTATAATCCCAGCACTTTGGGAGGCCAAGGTGGGCAGTCACCTGAGATCAGAAATTCTAGACCAGCCTGACCTATATGGAAAAACACTGTCTCCACTAAAAATACAAAAAATTAGCCAGGCCTGGTGGTGCATGCCTGTAATCCCAGTTACTCGGGAGACTGAGGTAGGAGAGTTGCTTGAACCCAGGAATCAGAGGTTGTGGTGATCCGAGATCGCGCCATTGCACTCCAGCCTGGGCAACATGAGAAAAACTCCATCTCAAAAAAAAAAAAAAAAAAAAAAAAAAAAAAAAAAAAAAAAAAAAGAGAGAGAGAGAGAGAATGAACAAGAGCCAGGGGTGGTGGCTCACACCTGTAATCCTAGAACTTTGGGAGGCCTAGGCGAGTGGATCACCTGAGGTCAGGAGTTCGAGACCAGCCTGGCCAAAATGGTGAAACCCCATCTCAACTAAAAATACAAAAATAAGCCGGGCATGGTGGCAGGCGCCTGTAATCCCAGCTACTCAGGAGGTTGAGGCAGGAGAATAGCTTGAACCCAGGAGAAGGGTGTTACAGTGAGCCAAGATCACGCCATTGCACGCCAGCCTGGGTGACAGAGCAAGACTTCATCTCAAGAAAAAAAAAAAAGGCCAGGTGCAGTGGCTCATGCCTGTAATCCCAGTACTTTGGGAGGCCACCTGAGGTCAGGAGTTCAAGACCAGCCTGGTCAACATGGTGAAAAACCGTCTTTACTAAAAATACAAAAATTAGCCAGGCGTGCTGGCGGGCACCTGTAATCCTAGCTACTCAGGAGGCTGAGGCAGGAGAATTGCTTGAACCCAGGAGGCAGAGGTTCCTGTGAGCTGAGATTGCGCCACTGCACTCCAGCCTGGGTGACAGAGTGAGACTCCGTCTCAGTAAAAAAAAAAAAAAAAAAAGAGGAAGAAAAGAAATGATAAATACTTCAGGTGATGGATACCCTAAATTTCCTGACTTGATTATTACACGTTCTATGAAAGTAACAAAATATCCCATGTACCCCATAATTATGTACAAATATTATGTATCAATTTTTTTTTACTATAACAAGGATGGATGACTTTTCAAGGTAAGCAGAAACAAAACCATTAACCATGAACCATCTCTCTGAAAACACCCAGAAATTAGCATTTCTGCCTGAACAGGCACCTGGTGAAGTTCCCTGATGAGGCTCCGGGTCCGGGCCCTGCCCACCTTCCAACCCATATCCCCTACATCCCAAGGAGGAGACATCCAAGTCCTCTAAAAGTAGCCTCCAGATCTCAAATCTCATTTTTGCCTTCAATGATAAAATGCTACCTAAACATCATCCAAAAATGCTGCATAATATTCTACAGAGCAAGAATAAAATGCCTGTAACTCATCCTTGTGGTTGCCTATTTAGATTTTTCTGACTTTTCTTTCTCATTAAGAACTTTGTAACTAACAAAGGCAATAGATAAAAAAGTCTTTCCAATGTTCTCCTTCACAATCCACTCTTAGAGGAAGGAAGGAGCAGTGATTACCTTTAATGCGATAACTTTGTAGCAGGAAATGCAGGCCGGAGCCAGGCCACTCTTCTAGAGAACCACCTGCCCCCATTTCAGCCTTAATGAGGGACCCTGCTCCCTTCATTCACTTTAAAATGTCCCTGTGGAGGGCGACGAAGTCCTCACTCCCTTTCCCCTCCCCCGCCCCTGCAAGTGAAAGAAGTTCATTAAGAAGTAGTTTCTCAGGCGGGGAGGGTTCCTGCTGGGAGTTTCACCAAGGGGCCAGGTTTTCCCTAGGAAAAAGGTCTAACCCTTCGCACTCTGAAATGCCAAAGGGCATTTTTTTAAAATTAAACTTTTAATTTTGAGATCATCGTAGATTCACATACAGTTTTAAGAAATAATACAGAGACATTCCTTGTAGCCTTTACCTGGTTTCCCTCGATTCACAGATCCCACAGTGTCATCACCAGGATATTGTCATCGATACAGTCAAGATGCAGAACATTTCCATGGCAGCAAGGATCGCCCATGTTGCCCAAGGGCATTTTAACAGAAGGGACAAGCTCTAGATCCTCTTTCTACCAAAAACTAGAAGAAAATACTAGGAACATTTTGAGGTTAAAAAAAAAGAGAGAAAAATTGGGCCAGGCACAGTGGTACACGCCTGTAATCTCAGCACTTTGGGAGGCCGAGGTTGGCAGATCTCCTGAGGTCAGGAGTTAAAGACCAGCCTGGCCAACATGGTGAAACCCCATCTGTACTAAAAGTACAAACATTACCCTGTCGTGGTGGTGGGCGCCTGTAATCCCACCTATTCGGGAGGCGGAGGTGGCAGTGAGCTGAGATCACGCCATTGCACTCCAGCCTGGGCAACAAGAGTGAAATTCTGTCTCAAAAAAAAAAAAAAAAAAAGCACATAACAAAAATGTAAAAATACAGTTGACCTAGACTCTTGATATCCATGTCATGAAAGTCATTGACAAAGGAAGGCTGGAGAATTGCCCTAGATTAAAATAAACTAAAAAAGACAAGATAACAATGCAATGTGTAATTCTGGATGGAGGTCAACAATTGCTACAAAAGACATCATTGACACAAAATAAACGTACTTAACACTACTAAACTCTGCACTTAGAAGTAGTTAAGATGGGAGGTAGGCATGGTGGCTTTTGCCTGCAGTCCCAGCTATCTGATAGGCTGAAGCAGGAGGATCCCTCGAGTCTAGGAGTTCTAGGCCTGGGCAACATGAGACCTTGTCCTCAAAGAAATAAGAAGAAATAGTTAAAATGGTAAATTTTATTAAAGCCACAATTTTAAAAAAATACATTATTGTGACAATTGAAGTCCGAACACCCACTGTAGATTACATAATAATATTGTATTAATGTTCAGTTTCCTGAACTTGATAAATGTAATTTGGTTATGAGAAAATGTCTTTGTTCTTAAATACGTATTCAAAGTACTCGAGGTAAAAGTGGATAAAATGGTTCAGGGAAAAAATGAGCCAACGCATGTGGTAATGTAGAGATTACTGATTAATTTCTAAATTGGCTCTGAGCATGCTGGAAGCCAGAGGGAGATGAGTTAATTTCACTTCTAGTTTTTCATCCTTATGCAGGTAAATTAATGTAGATCAATTTCTCTTGTTGGACTTACAGGACAGTTCCAATTCTCCAATTTCTATCTAGGACATGGTGATGAACTTGTTTACCAGTTCAAAAATCTTCCTTCCAATGGCAGGATTTCTGGGGTAGAGTTTAAGCCTTTTTAAGACCCTCTGGCCTAAGCTCCAATGGACATTTAAGCTGCCCCTCTAGAAATTTGCTTTTTAAAGAGCTCTTTGGCAGTTCCTACTTTGAGGGTGTGGGTGATAATGTCTCTACCTTTTGGGAATCTCACCCCTCATTTCAAATTCATGGTAGGAATCACTTTGCCTGAGAAAATGAGGCCTGGATCTCTATTGTCCCGCTTTGTTTTTCTCTGCAGAACCATTATAAAGTGAATGCCTGGCCTGCCCTGCTTTAGGCCAGCAATGCATATCACTGCTGGGTGCTGTGAACACAATCTGGGGTGTAATCTTGGGGGAACGACCTCTAGAACTTTCTTTTCTGGACTATTTTCATCATCTGAAAGATGGAGGAGTCTCTTCTTTCATTCCAGTAGTAGGTATTTTTTGAGCACCTACTATGTGCCAGGCCCTGTGTTTGGTGTCAGGGACACAGCAGTGAATAAGATAGATGACTGGTCTGCCTTTATGTTACTCAGAATCTAATGAGGGAGGCTTACCTTATATGAAGAGTCACTGAAAGACATTGCAAAGGAGAAAAATGCTAGGAAGGGGGTAGGGGGCTGTCAACAGGTGTAACGCAGATAAATCCGTCTGGTGGAGGGAAGGTAAGCCGACTGAGTAGTTAGCCTCTGTCCGGCCTTAGGAAAGGAGCGATTGAGGGGGAAGCCCTGGGGTCTTGGGCATGTCACCCCTACCTTCTCCCTCTACTCTGCAGGTCAGCATAACTCAGTAATCATTTCCTGGCCTGCAGTCAGGGTTATCAGCATGCTGTGTATATGGACTTCGTGAAGCTTGGAGGCTGAGGGCCCTGACCAGAGGAGATAAGAACAGGTTTGGACAAGAAGAATCCATCCCCTCTATGTTTATCTCAAAAGGATAGAGCAGGCTGAGTCTGGACCCAGAGCAAATCCAGGAAATAGAATCCAGGAAGCAGAGAGATGAGTCAAGAATGACACTAAGGTTTTGGGCTTCATTCCATGCTATACTATCTGCCCCATTTGATAGTGAAGGAAGCAGATGCCCAGAGAAGGTATCTGTCTGAGGTCACACAGCAGGTTAATAGGAGAATGAGAACAGAACCTAGGTCGCTGATCTTTTCCCCTTAACCATCTTATCCTACTCAGAAGTCAAGCCTGAGCTTCCAAAAATAAAGGAATCCAGGTCCAGGAAAACTTGCTGTTTTGTCTGAGGGTGAGGGGTGAGATAACGATGAGTCAGGGTTTCTGGGAAACAAACATTTACTTATTACCTAATGTGGGGGTAGATGTGGTCCCTGCTCTCAGGAAGCTCAAAGTGTGAATGAATTAAAGTCAATGTGAACAAGTGCGGTGGCTCATGCCTATATTCCCAGCACTTTGGGAGGCTGAGGCAGGCAGATCACCTGAGGTCAGGAGTTCAAGACCAGCCTGGTCAACATGGTGAAACCCCGTCTCTACTAAAATACAAAATTAGCGAGGTGTGGTGGTGGGCGCCTGTAATCCCAGCTACTCAGGAGGCTGAGGCAGGAGAATCGCTTGAATCCAGGAGGCGGAGGTTGCAGTGAGCCGAGATCGCGCCATTGCACTCCAGCCTGGGCTATACAGTGAGACTTCGTCTCAAAAATAAATAAATAAATAAATAAAACACACACAACAACA
Organism: Rhinopithecus bieti; assembly: GCF_001698545.2. Taxonomy (NCBI): domain Eukaryota; kingdom Metazoa; phylum Chordata; class Mammalia; order Primates; family Cercopithecidae; genus Rhinopithecus; species Rhinopithecus bieti. The sequence goes on from NW_016807905.1 coordinate 494,735, forward strand.
ACAAAGTAAAGTCAATGTTACTTCATTTCATGAACAACATCACATTTGGAGCGGGCTATGGGGTGTTCTCCAAGGGGCAAAAACAGGTGATGTTCAACAGAGTGAGACATGGCATCTCTTTCAAGGGCCAGGATGGAAAAAGAAATCAGTGGATTCAGTTCTGGACTCCACGTCAAAAGCCACAAAGACAAATCACAGACTTTGATTTGCAGTGAATCCTCTTCTCACGAGGGCCACTGTGCGGCATCCAATAATAATAACTACTACTACTATGATAACTAACAAGCATTCATTCATTTGATGTCTTGTCTGGAGAAACGGGGATAAAACATCCACAGACATAGAGACTGTTGCAGAATGGAGGGCTTTCCTGTTTTCTTCTTTATTTATTTATTTTTTTCTGATGAGGTCTCACTATGTTGCTCAGGCTGGTCTTGAACTCCTGGGCTCAAATTATATTCCCGCTCGGCTTCCCAGAGTTCTAGGATTGCAGGCCTGAGCCAACATGCCTGGCATCTGGTCTTCTATTAACTACCACTGTGCCAGGCATGGTGGCTCTGACCTGATCATTTTACTCTGACCTGATCATGTCACTGAAAACCCTACAAAGGCTCCAATTGCTGAAGGTGTGGATGCTCTGATTCCTGTCTTCTTCACCAGAGTCTGCCTTCCTCTCCAGCTGTGTGCTCTAGTCACATGGGCCTCCCCTCCGTTCCTTGTCCAAGCCATGCTCCTTGTGCCTCAGGACCTTAGCAAGTGCTGTTCGCAAATCCCAGAACACGTTTCCCTCACCCCTTAGCCTGCTGCTTACTTAACCATTGCATCCCCTCGTATCTCTGCATGAGCATTACTTCTTTTCTTTTTTCTTTCTTTCTTTTTTTTTTTTTTGAGACTGTCTCACTCTGTCACCCAGGCTTGAGTGCAGTGGCAGGATCTTGGCTCACTGTAAACTCCGCCTCCCAGGTTCAAGTGATTCTCCTGCCTCAGCCTCCCGAGTAGCTGGGATTACAGAAGCATGCCACCACGTCCTGCTAACTTTTTTTTTTTTTTTTTGAGATGGCATTTTGCTGTCGCCCAGGCTGGAGTGCAGTGGCACAATCTTGGCTCACTGCAACCTCCGCTTCCCAAATTCAAGCAATTCTCCCACCTCAGCCTTCCAAGTAACTAGGATTACAGGCACCCACTGTCATGCCCAGCTAAGTTTTGTATTTTTGTAGAGACAGGGTTTCACCATGTTGGCTAGGCTTGTCTTAAACTCCTGACCTCAAGTGATCTGCCTCCTCGGCCTCCCAAAACATGACTTACTTCTTCAGCAAACTTTTCTCAGGCCCCATGACCTAATTAATTTTCATTTTATAATACCCTGTTCTCATCATAGCATTTAATACCATTGTAGGCTGGACGTGGTGGCTCACGCCTGTAATCCCAGCACTTTGGGAGGCCGAGGCGGGAGGATCACAAGGTCAGGAGTTTGGCCCAGCCTGATCAACATGGAGAAACCCCATCTCTACTAAAAATAGAAAATTAGCCAGGAGTGATGACATGCCTGCAATCCCAGCTACTCGGGAGGCTGAGGCAGGAGAATCACTTGAACCCGGGAGGCAGAGGTTACGGTGAGCCAAGACCAAGCCACTGCACTCCAGCCTAGGGGACAGAATGAGACTCTGTCTCAGAAAAAAAAAGTACAACTGTAATCTTACAACTATTTGTGAGATAAATTTGATGAATGTCTGTTTACTCAGTTGTAAGCTCTGGGAGGGCAGTAAAAGGATTTTATGTTTTTCTTCTCAGCTTTATTCTTTACCACAGTGCCTGGCACAGAGCTCAGTGAATTCAATAATTCAATAAATGTGCACACCCTGGCCGGGTGCGGTGGCTCACGCCTATAATCCCAACACTTTGGGAGGCCAAGGCGGGCGGATCACCTGAGGTCGGGAGTTTGAGACCAGCCATAGAGAAATGCTGTCTCTGCCAAAAATTCAAAATTAGCCGGGCTTGGTGGCGCATGCCTGTAATCCCAGCTACTTGGGAGACTGAGGCAGGAGAATCACTTGAACCTGGAAGGTGGAGGTTGAGGTGAGCTGAGATCATGCCATTTCACTCCAGTCTGGGCAACAAAAGCGTAACTCCGTCTCAAAAAAAATTAAAGAAATATGCACACCGCTCCTCCAACAATGACAGAAACAGGGAAGGAAATTCCGTGCTGGTTCTGCAGGTGATAGAGAGAGATGGATGACCTCCCTCCATCCCAATCCCCTTTGGGCCTTGTTTTTCCCGTGTGTGAAATGGAGATTAGACTCCTTCCTACTTCATAAGGGTGCTGTGAGAGTCAAAGTGTAATACACATAAAATGTTTAGCTCAAGTGCCTGAGCATATGGTAGACTCTCAGTAGTTATTATGAAATTGCCTATTTAATAATAACTAATGAATGGCTGGGTGCGGTGGCTCACGCCTCTAATCCCAGCACTTTGGGAGGCTGAGGCGCATGGATCCAGCCGGGGCCAACATGGGGAAATCTCGTCTCTACTGAAAAATACAAAAATTAGCCGGGAATGCTGGCAGGTGCCTGTAGTCCTAGCTACTTGGGAGGCTGAGGAAGGAGAATCGCTTGAACCTGGGAGGCGGAGTTGCAGTGAGCTGAGATTGCGCCACTGCAGGCCAGCCTGGGTGACAGAGCAACACTGTCTCAATAATAATAATACTAATAAATAATGAATATGACCTGGCCAGGCTCTGTGTACTTGTCTAGCCAGGTACATTTAAGGAAAATATTTCATTTTTTTTTTTTTTTTTTTTTTTTTTCAGGCGGAGTCTCGCTCTGTCCCCGGGTCTGGAGGCATTGCTCCACGCATTCAGCCTCATGCAAGCTTCCGCCTTCCCGGGTCTAGGCCATTCTTGCCTCAGCCTCCGGAAGCGCTGGGACTAGGCGCCCCCACCTTTCGCCGGCTAGTTTTTGTCTTTTTAGTAGAGACGGGGTTTCACCGTGGTTAGCAGGATGGGTCTCGATCTCCTGACCTGTGATCGCCCGTCTCGCCTCCAAGTTGCTGGGGATTACGGCTTGAGCCACCCCCGGCCTTAAGGAACATATTTCAATGACCCATTTTGGGGTTTAAAAAAGGAAGAAAGGCAGCGCGGTGCTCAGCCTGTAATCGGCACTTTGGGAGGCGGACGGGGTCACGAGGTCAGGGAATCGAAACCTCCTGGCTAACACGGTGAAACCCGTCTCTTACTAAAAAATCAAAAAATAGCTGGGCGAGGTGGCGGGCGCCTGTAGCCGCTACTCGGGAGCCTGAGGCAGGAGAATGGCTTACCCGGAGGCGGGCTTGCGTGAGCTGAAGATCGGCCACGCCACTCCAGCCTGGGCGCAGAGCGAAGACTTCGTCTAAAAAAACAAAAAAAAAAGAAGAAGAAAAGGAGTCTGGCTGTTCCTGTTGAAAATGAAAGGTGAGGAACCCACTTTGCAAATGAACGTGGCCTCTAATGGCACTACCATTAGGACTGAATACCTTACAATGGGGTTCTTTCACATACATGGGCTGTGCGAATCCCCACAGTCATTCTGGGAAGTAGGCATGGCTATTATTATTATTATTATTCCAATTAGACAAGGGAGATGCTTGAGGCTCGAACTCCTTAGCATAGCACACACAGAGTGGGGGTCACAGGGAGATGGGGGTTGAGTGGAGGATCTAGTCCCAGCTCTGCCAGCTGTAGCCCTCAGGCAAACCACTTCACTTTTCTGAACCTCATTTTCCTTGACTGTAAGGAAGAGCAGTAGATACTAGATACTAGAGGTGGACTGGGCTTGCCTGAGAGGCTGGGAGACCAAGGGACAGACAGGACTATTTGGCAGACACTGAGGATGGAAGGAGAACATTTACCCCTGCACCTGCCAAGAGCTGAGGCAGCCAGGAAAGCAGTGCAGCATATACTCATTAATAATAATAATATAGGCTGGGTGCGGTGGCCCACACTTATAATCCCAACACTTTGGGAGGCCAAGCGGGCAGATCACCTGAAATCGGGAGTCTGAGACTAGCCTGGCCAACATGGAGATATCCCACCTCTACTAAAAAAAAATAATAATAATGTAAAATTAGCCAGGCATGGTGGCGCATGTCCGTAATCCCAGCTGCTCAACAGGCTGAGGCAGGAGAATCGCTTGAACCCGGGAGACGGAGGTTGCAGTGAGCTGAGATTGCGCCATTGCACTCCAGCCTGTGCAACAAGAGCAAAATTCCATCTCAAAAAAAAAAAATTATTATTATTATATATATATTATTTAACAAGCATTTTTATGGTATTTCCCATGTGGTAGGCACTATTCAAAATGCCTTACATGTATTAACTCATAATTCTCAGGACAATCCTAGGAAGTAGGTAAAATGATCTCCATTTAGCCGGGCGCGGTGGCTCAAGCCTGTAATCCCAGCACTTGGGAGGCCGAGACGAGCGGATCACGAGGTCAGGAGATCGAGACCATCCTGGCTAACACGGTGAAACCCCGTCTCTACTAAAAAATATTAAAAAAAAAAAAAAAAAAAACTAGCTGGGCGAGGTGGCGGGCACCTGTAGTCCCAGCTACTCCGGAGGCTGAGGCAGGAGAATGGCGTAAACCCGAGAGGAGGAGCTTGCAGTGAGCTGAGATCCGGCCACTGCACTCCAGCCTGGGTGACAGAGCAAGACTCCATCTCAAAAAAAAAAAAAAAAAAAATTATCTCCATTTAAAGATGTGCTGAGGTAGTCTGAGGTGGGAGGATCACTTAGGGTCAGGAGTTTGAGACCAGCCTGGCCAACATGGTGAAACCCCGTCTCCACTAAAAAGACGAAAATTAGTCCGGTGTGGTGGCTGGCGCCTGTAATTCTAGCTACGTGGGAGGCTAAGGAGGAAGAATCGCTTGAACCTGGGAGGCAGAGGTTGCAGTGAGCCAAGATCGCACCACTGCACTCCAGCCTGGGCAACAGAGTGAGACTTCTTCTCAAAAAAAAAATAAAATAAAATAAAAATAAAGATGAAGAAATTGTGGCATAAAGAGGTAATAACACATGCTCACAAAAATTTCTACCATACAGTAAGTGTCTATTACGCAGCAGGCACTGTGCTAAGCACTTTATATTTGTTATTAAAAATCTGTAGCTGCTCTAAGAACTGAAAGGTGATGGTATAATTTAAGAGAAATGTAAGTTAACTATAACATGGGTGTCAGCCCATCAGTGTGTTGATTTATTAGCGTAAGAGTGTCTAGGATGTAGATATGTACACGTGGCTTTTCTTTATAATGTTATTTTATTTTAGAGATGGGGTCACACTGTGTTGTCCAGGCTGGTCTCAAACTTTTGGGCTCACGCGATACTCCCACCTTGGCCTCTCAAAGTGCTAGGATTCCAGGCAGGAGTCACCGTGCCTGACCCTTAATTTTCTGAAGAAGAAATTTTTATTTAATATAATCTCTAATTTATAGAAGAGTTGTAAGACTAGTTCAAGGAACTCCTGAATGTCTTTTAAACCACGTTCTCTATTTGGTTCATATTTTGTCCTCTTTGCTTTAACAATCTCCCTGACCCATACATATATATATTATTTTTCTGAATTATTTAAGGGTCAGTTGGTGACATTGTGCCTTTTTTGTTTTGTTTTGTTTTCTTCGAGACAGGGCCTTGCTCTGTTGCCCAGGCTGGAGTGCAGTGGCAGGATATGGCTCACTTGTAGCCTTGATCTTCCAGGCTCAAGGGATCCTTCCACATTAGTCTCCCGAGTTGCTGGGACTACAGGCACAGGCTACCATGCCTGGCTAATTTTTTTTTTTTTCTTTTTTTTGAGACGGAGTCTTGCTCTGTCGCCCAGGCTGGAGTGCAGTGGCCGGATCTCAGCTCACTGCAAGCTCCGCCTCCCGGGTTCACACCATTCTCCTGCCTCAGCCTCCCGAGTAGCTGGGACTACAGGTGCCCACCACCTTGCCCGGCTAGTTTTTTGTATTTTTAGTAGAGACGGGGTTTCACCGTGTTAGCCAGGATGGTCTCGATCTCCTGACCTTGTGAAACGCCCGTCTCAGCCTCCCGAAGTGCTGGGATTACAGGCTTGAGCCACCGCACCCGGCCAATTTTTTTGATCTTTAGTAAAGATGGGCAACACTTTGTTGCCCAGGCTGCTTTTGAACTTAACTCAAAGGGTCCTCCTGCCTTGGCCTCTCGAAGTTCTGGAATTAGAGGCATGAGCCACCATGCCCAGCTGCCTCTTCTAAATAATTAAGTGTTTATTTCCTAAGAGCAAGGACACTCTCTTATCTATGTGTTGTTGCCTTGGGTGATGAAACAAATGGTCTGTAATTACAGAATTTGTATCCCCTTAATGAATATTCCTCACCTTCATGATTATAATGATTATAATCTGCTAAAATACAATTTTAAGTAAACACTGCAAGGTGACCACACAGTAGGTGCTCAGTCAAGGTTTGATCACACAACTGACTCACTCTGTGTAATCCCTTCCTTCTCTGGGCCTCAGTCTCATCTAAATGGGCCCCAGTTCTCCTTACCTCATATCCTCATGGGTGGCAGCGAGGCTTAGATGAGATGGTGAATTTGATCAATGCACTCTAAAAACTGTAAAGAAAGGCTGGATGGCAGTGGCCTGTAATCCCATCACTTTGGGAGACGAAGGCAGGTGGATCATGAGGTCAGGAGTTCCAGACCAGTGTGGCCAACATGATGAAAACCTGTCTCTAGTTAAAAACAAAAAACAAACAAAAAAACACACAAAAATTAGCCGGGCGTGGTGGCGCATGCCTGTAATCCCAGCTACTCAGGAGGCTGAGGCAGGAGAATTGCTTGAACGTGGGAGGTGGAAGTTGCAGTGAGCTGAGATCACACCACTGCAGTCCAGCCTGGGTGGCAGAGCAAGACTCTCTATTAAAAAAAAAAAAAAATTAAAAATTGTAAAGAAGTTCTGTGCCCTGGGGAGATATCAGGCCATTTTTCGACCCATTCTCCCAACATTTGTGCTTCTTCCCAAATGACGGGACTGAGACCACCTGCTCACCCAACCTTCTACTTTTTCTTCCTGGGTTTAGGTGGTCCAAGAAAATCCAGCCCTTTGGCATCTGAACCAGGCCTTCCCAGGGTTCCTGGTGATGGCATAGGCATCCTCTGCCAGAATTCAGGACACAGAGTTTAGATGTGGGTTCCTAGCTTAGGGTTCAGACACAGAGGCCCAGGAACCCTCCCCATAGACCTTTTTTTAATTTTTAATTTTTATTTTAATTTTTATTTTTTTTGAAATGGAGTCTTGCTCTGTTGCCCAGGCTGGAGTGCAGTGGAGTGATCTCGGCTCACTGCAACCTCCACATCCTAGGTTCAAGCTATTCTCCTGCCTCAGCCTCCCGAGTAGCTGAGATTACAGGTGCCCGCCACTAGGCCCTGCTAATTCTTTGTATTTTTAGTAGAGATGGGGTTTCACCATGTTGGCCAGGCTGGTCTCGAACTCCTGACCTTGTGATTCACCTGCCTCAGCCTCCCGAAGTGCTGGGATTATAGGCGTGAGCCACCACGCCCAGCTTCAGACCTGTTTATGTATGATATTTTCTTTCCTATAATGATATGTCCCAGGCTGGGTGTGGTGGCTCACGCCTGTAATCCCCGCACTTCGGGAGGCTGAGGCAGGCG
>NW_016807905.1:504950-516002 GCF_001698545.2 Rhinopithecus bieti
GCGCCCGAGCCAGCCCTGCGGCAGGTGAGCGCCCCGGGGCCCCGGGGAGGCTCGGCAGCCGGCGGCTTCGAGGGCTGCTAGGGGAGGGGACGGTGGGGGGCTTCCTAAGCTGCCGGGGAGAGACCCTCTCCAGGACCTCCCGAGGAGGGGCTCCCTCCGGGCTGGGTTGGAGGGGTGAGGAAACGCCCACAGACCCTGCTTGGGGTGGAACCGGGTCCGCGGGTGGGACGCGGGGTACATACATCTGACGGGACCGGAGATACGAGAGGAAGGGACGCGTCTGCTGCCTCCAGGAGCCCGAAGAGGAGAGAAGCTTGCTTTCAGGGAGGGGGACACGGTGGCTTCCCGGGGTCCAGACTCGAGGGGGAGGAGGTGTCCGTCGAGAGCATGAACTGGGGCTTTGCTCATGGACAGGGGGTGTACTCACTTGGCCTCGGCCTTGGGATAAGTTAAGGGGCGGAGGAGGTGAGGAGGGGTTTCTGCCATGCAGGTGGGCGTCCGCCCCTTGCAACTGGGATGTGGGGCTTCAGGCGAGGCGCTGTCCCTTCCCCCAACCCCAACTTTAGGAAAGAGCTCGTGAGTGTGGGCTTAGACTCGGGCGGGCTGGGGTGTGCGCGCGTGTAGGGGATGGAGGCGGAGGGCGATCTCCCGGGGTGCTCCCGATCTGAGCCACCAAGCGCGGGGCGCAGCGGGGCGCCCTCTCCCTGTGCACATCTGGCTCGGGAGGAGCTGGCCGGAGGGACGGCGCCTCCCTGCCCCGGCCACGCCGCCTACCCTGGGGTCTTACATTCCATTCTTAGCCTATCTCCCGGGTGCGGCTGGCCCCACTTCCCAGACTCGCACACTGAGGCCACAAAACCTCTAGCACCAGCTCCTGGAAGATAAGCTTCCCGGCTCGTGGTTGCATGGGGAGGGGGTATTGAGCCCCACTTTATTGAGGAGCAAGTGGAAGCAGAGAAAGACCTAACAAGCTGTAAGACTGCGCTGCCCTTAGGCCCAGGCTCCCCGCTGGAGGATCTCACCTGTGAATGGAGTTCTGAGCCTAGTTCTTGCCCGCGCCTCCAGCCTTCCCTGCTCCCTTTTTCTCCCCTGGTCTAGGAGAGAGGCTCGCTGGGGCCCCGTGTTTCCACCCTCCCCCGAAGCTGGGAAGTGTTTAAAGGGAATTAAGGACAGAGTATGAACTTTGAGCTGCCTCCTGAGTTCTGGATGCGGTGGGTTTTGGCGGATGGGTGGCAGTTTTTGGGAGACAGCTATTATCTCCTCTCCTCTACCAGGCCTGCTGGGGCTTCTTATTAACCCACCTTGGAAACGCCAGGTGCGGACTTGATTTTTCCAGAGTTGAGATGATGGTACTTAGTTTATAGGGTTGGTATAAGCACTCAATACATGTTTGCCATTGTTGGAATCACTAGCTAGCACACAGGCTAAGCAAGCTTCCTTCCCTAGGGAAGCATACGTCTTAGTTCTTCAGCATGTGTTTAAACCCTGTCTCACCAAGTTCTTTGCTCTCCGTGCCTTCATTATTACATCTGAATTAGCAACAGTCCTACTGATAGGGTTGTGTAAGGATGAAACCAGTCTTATGCGTGAATTAACCTCTTCAGCCCTTGATCTTCCTCAGATGTTTATGGTAATAGCCTCTACCACATTGGGCCTGGGTAAAGACGCAGTGGGATAGTGCCTGTGTAGGGTCAGCACATGATGAGTGTTGATGTCTGTACTTAATAACCAATAGCCTCTCATTTTAGGGTGGCCATTCCTGAGATTTGGGGATGGAGGGAGGCACCCCTGCCAGCCTCTCCTTTTTCTGCCTTTACGAAGGTGGTCAATTTCTTTCTCAAATCTGAAAGCTTTTCCCAATCATTGTCCACGATTAAGGAGTTGGCAGGAAGAACTGCCTTTGTTCCCTTTTGAACGGAGTCTTGGTTTTGTTTTATGGGCGGGGGCCGTTTTTAAAGCCCTCCCGACCAAGCATGGGGGCCTACTGCAAAGGTGTAATTGCAGAACTAAGTGAGATCCCTTACCTTTTCCCATTGGGGTGGAGAGTGCTGAGACAAAGGGACAAGGGCTGGGGCCAGTGGCATCCTGCTCTTAAAGTCGTAGACATAACCCCCACCCCTTGCAGAGGATGGGGGGAGGGGAAAACAGTATCTGGGAGCTGCAGGGGTCTAAGGGAGGAGCAAGGGAGGTGGGGTTGGGGAGGCTGCTTCCTTCCCTTCCTCCAGCCACGTGGGGCCTGTGATCCAGAGGCGCCTGTCCTCCCTCATTATTGCAGCCCCATGGACCTGCTTCCAGTGGGGGCTTGGGCGAGTTCTAAAGGGAAAACTTACCTTGGGATTCCTTTTCCTAGACCAACTCATGCCAGCTGCCTCACCTCCAGGCTCAGACGCCTTTTCCAGTTTCAGCTAAATGTGAAACTTTTCAGAGGTACGAGGTTGTGCTCTCTCCCCCAAGCACCAGTCCTTAGCTCATGCACATACTGCTAATTGAGTGGAGGTTTTTTCTTTTAAATCATGAATTTTCAGAATGATTTCCAGTTTCATGGTGGACCAGGGCTGGTGAAGTGTGGAATTCATTTCATGTGCAGGCCACTCTCTTTGTAAACAGAGACTGAGCAGACATGTCTCCCCTTTTGTTGGGGGGGGCTCATGTTCTCACTGGGACCCTTTTACAGGTGATAGAACTGAGGCTCTGGAAGATACAGGAAGATTACATCTTGGTGGTGAGCATTTTCTTTCTCTCTCTCTTTTTTTTGAGCCAGTCTCGCGTTGCCACCCAGGCTGGAGTGCAGTGTTATGATCTCGGCCCACTGCAACCTCTGCCTCTGGGGTTCAAGCCATTCCCCTGCCTCAATCTTCTGAGTAGCTGGGATTACAGGCGTACACCACCACGCCTGGCTAGTTTTTGTATTTTCAGTTGAGATGGGGTTTCATCATGTGGGCAAGGCTGGTCTCAAACTCCTGACCTCAAGTGATTCACCCGCCTCGGCTTCCCAAAATGTTGGGATTACAGGCATGAGCTGTTACACCCGGCTGCTTTTTATTTATTTACTTATTTACATTTTTCTTTCTTTTTTTTGATACGAGTCTTACTCTGTCTCCCAGACTGAAGTGCAGTGGCATGATCTCCACTCACTGCAAGCTCCTTCCCCCCGGTTGCACGCCATTCTCCTGCCTCAGCCTCCTGAGTCCTGGGACTACAGGTGCCCGCCACCATGCCTGGCTAATTTTTTTGTATTTTTAGTAGACACAGGGTTTCACTGTGTTTACCAGGATGGTCGCTAGGTAGATTACAGGCATGAGTCACTGTGCCCAGCCATGCTTTTAAAATATATATATATATTTAGGCTGGGTGTGGTGCCTCACACCCATAATCCCAGCACACTGGGAGACTGAGGCTGGCGGATCACTTAAGGCCAGGAGTTCAAGACCAGCCTGGCCAACATGGCGAAAATGTGACTCTACAAAAAATACAAAAAGTAGCCAGGTGTGGTTGTGCATGCCTGTAATCCGTGCTACTTTGGAGGCTTGAGGCCACGAGAATTGCTTGAACCTAGGAGGCGGAGGTTGCAAGTGGCCGAGATCCTGCCACTGTTCTCCAGCCTGGGTGAAGAGCAAGACCTATCTCCAAAAAAAAAAAAAAAAAAGCAAAAAAAAAATGTTGGTGTGTGTGTATATATATATAAACACACATATTATAGAATGCTTAAATTTTTATTTTTATTTTTATTTATTTTAATTTTGTTTTGTTTTTTTGAAGCGGATCTGGCTCTTGGGTCGCCCAGGCTGGAGTGCGGTGGCCGGATCTCAGCTCACTGCAAGCCTCCGCCTCCCAGGTTTAACTCCCATTCTCCTGCCTCCGCCTCCCAAGGTAGCTGGGACTACAGGCGCCCCGCCTCGTCGCCCGGCTAGTTTTTTGTATTCTTTGTAGAGACGGGGGTTTCACCGTAATTAGCCGGTGGTCTCCGATTCCTGACTTGTGATCCGCCGTCGTCGGTCCCAAAGTGCTGGGATTACAGGCTTGAGCCCACCGGCCGGACAAATTTTTTTTTTTATAAGGAATGGTGGATCTTCGCTATGTTTTGCCAAGGCTAGCCTTGAAAGCCTGTGGTTCTAGGATCCTTCCTGGTCTCAGCCCTTCTGAAGGCCTTGGGATTACAGGTGGTGAGCTACCATGTATGGCCTCTAAAGTCCATTTACTCAGATATTTTCATTCCATTCAAAGGCAAAATAGGTAACAGTATGACCGTCTGCCTCTAGTTTTTTTTATTTTACCTTATTTATTTAACTTGGACAGTCTCGCCTGTTTGCCCAGGCTTGAGCCCACAGTGGTACGATTTCGGCTCACTGAACCTTCTGTCTCCCTGGTTCAAGCAAATTCTTATGCCTCCAACCTCCCGAGTAACTGGGACTATAGGCATGCACCACCATGCCCGGCCAATTTTTGGTATGGTGTAAAGATTGGGGTTTCACCCTCATTGCCCAAGCTAGTCCTGGGCTCAAAGCCAATCTATTCCTCCTCAGCCCGATCCCAAAGTGACTGGGGATTATAGACCATGAGCCACAACACCAAATCAATTTCTATTTTATTATTTTTATTTTTTGAGATGGAGGTTCACTCTGTCGCCAGACCTGAAGTGCAATGGAGTGATCTTGGCTCACTGCAATTTCCGGGGTTCAAGTGATACTCTGCAGTCAGCCTCCCAAAGTAGCTGGGGACTATAGACGTGCACCACCACAGCCCGGCTAATTTTTTATTTTTTTTTGTAGAGACGGGGTTTTCTCCATGTTTGGTCAGGCTGCGTCTCAAACCCCCTGACCTCAGGTGATCTTGATCTGCCCACCTCAGGCCTCCCTCCCATAGAGCTGGGATATAGGACCGTGAGCCACCGTGCCTGACCAAATTCCAATTTTTTTTAAAATGGTGCCCTTTCTCTTGTTTTATGGCACAACATCAATTTATCTGCCTGAGAATATGCAGGGGTTTAGTGTTCCTCCGTGTTCCCTCCAAATATTAAGGGATTACCCCTGTTTCCAGTACCCTTTGCCACTGGAGGTCTGGCGACAGGGCCAGGGAACTGGCGAGGTCTCAGTAACGCTCTTTCCTCCCACTTGTCCCCAGTCTGTACCTCTTGTGTTTTTTTGTTTTTTTTTTAAATATTTATTTCGAGACAATCTCGCATTGTCATCCTAGCTGAGTGCAGTTGTGCGATCATAGCTCACTGCAGCCTGGGAACCCCTTGGCTTATTCCAAGGATCCTCCCACCTTCAGTCTCCTGAGTAGCTGGGGACCTTAAGGCCACGTGCCTCCATGCCCATTAATTTTTTTTTTTTTTTTTTTTTTTTTTGAGACAGAATCTGTTGCCAGGCCTGGAGTACAGTGGCCAATGATCTCAGCTCACATGCAAGCTCCACTCGCTGGGTTCATCATTCTCCTGCCTCAAGCCCTACCCGAGTAAGCTGGGATACAGGCCCCGCCACCATGCCCAGCTAACTTTTTGTGTTTTTAGTAGAGATAGGGTTTCATCCGTAATCCAGAATGGTCTCAATCCCCAACTCATTATCCACCCGCCTTGGCCTCCCAAAGTGCTGGATTAACAGGTGTGAGCCACGGCCCCCAGCCTATGCATCTAATTTAAATTTTTTGTAGAGGCTGGGTGCCGGTGGCTCAATGCCTGTATCCAGCCTTTGGGGAGGGCCCGAGACGGGCGGATCCATGCGAGGTCCAGGAGAATCGAGACCATCCTGTGCTAACATGGGTGAAACCCCCGTCTCCATATAAAAAATACAAAAAAACTAGCCGGTCGGGGCGAGGTGGCGGGCGCCGTAGTCCCAGCTAAACCCCAGGAGGCCCTGAGGCAGGGAGATGCCGTAAACCCGGAAGGGCAGAGCTTGCATGAGCTGAGATCCGGCCAACTCGCAACTCCCAGCCTGGGGCGAACAGAGCGAGATCTGCTCAAAAAAAAAAAAAAAGAAAATTTTTGTAGAAACATTAAAGTCTCACTATGTTGCCCCAGCTGGTCTCAAACCCCTGGGCTCAAGCAATCCTGTCTTGGTCTCCCAAAGTGCTGGGACTACAGGTGTGAGCCTCTGCGCCCAGCTGTCTTGCGTTTTTGCCAGAGCCTCAGCCTGTGTGGCTGAAGAAGAGTGGTTGTCTCCGGAGCAGTAGGCTGAGGGACGGGACTTGGGAGTCAAGGGTTTAACTCTCCTGCAGAAGTACTGATGCCTTTGTAGGGTATTCCCTGCAGCCAGTACAGTGATGGGCCCTGGCAGCATGGCAACATGGCTCACTCTGTTGCTTAGGCTGGAGTGCAGTCGTGTGATCACGGCTCACTGCAGCCTTGAACTCCTGGGTCGAGTGATCCTCTCACCTCAGTCACCTCCTGAGTAGATAGGACTATAGGTGAGAGCCACCAGGCTTGGCTACTTTTAATTTTTTTTTTTTTTTTTTTTTGGAGATGGAGTTTCGCTCTTGTTGTCCAGGCTAGAGTGCAATGGCGGGATCTCAGCTCACCAAACCCCTGCCTGCCAGGTTCAAGTGATTCTCCTGCCTTAGCCTCCTGAGTAGCTGGGATTACAGGCATGCACCACCATTCCTGGCTAATTTTGTTTTTTTTTAGTAGAGATGGTGTTTCTCCATGTTGGTCAGGCTGGTCTCAAATTCCCCCCCTCAGGTGATCCACCCACCTCGGCCTCCCAAAGTGCTGGGATTACAGGTGTGAGCCACTGTGCCCGGCTAATTTTAAAGTGTTTTTTTATGGAGAGTCTCTTGCTGTGTTGCCCAGGCTGGTCTCAAATTCCTAGGCTCAAGTGTAATCCCAAAGTGCTGGGATTATAGGTGTGAGCCAGCGTGCCTGGTCCCTTGTCTGCCTTTGATTCCTAATTACTATCAGGCTTCCTGAAGCCTGGTAGAACTCACATCTGAATGGATACAGGAGACTCTGGAGATTGGAATGGGAGGCACTAACTAGGGTCCCACTGAGCCAGGTACAGGCACCCCCTCTTTTGTGAAAAGGTGGTTGTGATGAAGACTTAAGTGTTCATTATATTCCAGGCAAGCCATTTTCTCTGACTCTGGGAATTGTTCGGCACCATGGGTAAGGAAGCCCTACCCTGACGATGGCACTTGAGGAAGAGCCTCAAGCTTAGGCACTGGCTTTCCCAAGTCTTTGGGTGAATTTGCAAACCTTATCTGTGTCCTCATGTTGCCCTAGGATGTTACATGCTGAGCTGTAAGCAGGATGCTGAATTAGGGGAACTGCTCAATACTAAATATGACTGTTACTACGACCACACAACTAGCAAGGAGTAGAACTGCGTTAAAACACTGTTGCAGATTTATTTTCCAAAACCTCTGCCGGCACCTGACTGAGTCCACAGAACTGGTAGGACACACAAGATGTGCTGGGTTAAGACGCTCTGGTGCTTTCTGTGGGTGCAGCTGACTGTTTTGCAGGCCTGCTTCTTGACTGTTGAGGCGGGCAGATCTGAGCCCCCACTAGGTAATTGTGGACAGTTTTTGAAAAGTGGTTTTATGTTAGATCATGGGCTTCTTTTAAAGCCATTTGTATATATGCAGTTCCCTTATCTGTAGGCCTTAATTTTCATATTTCTTTTTTCCTTTTTGAGATTTGTTTTCTGTCCTTGCAGTACTGCTTTTTCCAGAATGTCATATAAATGGAATCATGTATTATTATTTATTATTATTATTATTATATTATTTTGAGACGGAGTCTCGCTCTGTCGCCCCAGGCTGGTACATGCGGATCTCCAGCCACTCAAGCTGCCTCCTCGGGTTTATGCCATTCTCCTGCCTCAGCCTCCCCGAGTAGCTGGACTACAGTGCGCCCGCCCTCGCCCGGGCTAGTTTTTGTATTTTTATAGAGACGGGGTTTCACTGTGTAGCCCCAGGATGTCTCGATCTCCTGACTCGTGATCCAACCCGTTCGGCCTCCCAAAAGTTGCTGATTACAGGCTTGAGCCACCGCGCCCGGCTATTATTATTATTATTATTATTATTATTATTTTCGAGACAGCATCTCACTGTCACCCAGACTGGAGTACAGTGGCATGATCTGGCACACTGCAACTTCCACCTCCTGGATTCAAGCGGGAGCCATACATTATATAGCCCTTTGAGTCTGGGTTGTTTTACTTAGCGTGAGATATTTGAGTCTTCTTTGTGTTGTGACATGTACTAGCAGTGATTTCTTACTTTTAAAAAATTTTTTTGAGACAGGGTCTCTGGAGTTCAGTACTGCAGTCACAGCTCACTGTAACCTCAACTCCAATGCTCCAGCGGTCCTCCCACCGCAGGCCTCACTGCCCAGTAGCTTCAACTACAGGCACTTGTGCACCACTATACTTAGTTAATTAAAAAAAAAATAGTTTTTTTGACAGTCTTGCTTTGTCACTCAGGCTAGAGTGCAATGGTGTGATCTCAGCTCACTGCAACCTCCAACTCCTGGGTTCAAATGATTCTTCTGCATCAGCCTCCTGCATAGCTGGAATTACAGGTGCCCGCCACCTCATCAGGCTAGTTTTTTGTGATTTTTTTTTTTTTTTCCTGAGACAGTTTTTCGCTCTTGCTGCCCAGGCTGAAGTGCAATGGCGCGATCTCAGCTCACTGCAACCTCCGCCTCCCAGGTTCAAGTGATTCTCCTGCCTCAGTCTCCCAAGTAGCTGGGATTACAGGCATGTGCCACCATGCCCGGCTAATTTTTTTTTTTTTTTTTTTCAGTAGAGACGGGGTTTCTCCATGTTGATCAGGCTGGTCTTCAACTCCCGACCTCAGGTGATTTGCCCACCTCGGTCTCCCAAAGTGATGGGATTATAGGCATGAGCCACCACGCCTGGCCTAGTTTTCGTACTTTTTATTTTAATAGAGATGGGGTTTCACCACGTTGGCCAGGCTGGTCTCGAACTCCTGACCTCAAGCGATCTGCCCACCTCGGCCTCACAAAGTGCTGGAATTACAGGCTTGAGACACGGTACTCAGACTTAAATTTTNAAATGTGTGTGTGTGTGTGTATATATATATATACACACATATATATAGATATGCTTAAATTTTATTTTATTTTATTTTATTTTATTTTGTTTTGTTTTTTTGAGACGGAGTCTGGCTCTGTCGCCCAGGCTGGAGTGCGGTGGCCGGATCTCAGCTCACTGCAAGCTCCGCCTCCCAGGTTTACTCCATTCTCCTGCCTCCGCCTCCCAAGTAGCTGGGACTACAGGCGCCCGCCTCGTCGCCCGGCTAGTTTTTTGTATTCTTTAGTAGAGACGGGGTTTCACCGTATTAGCCAGGGTGGTCTCGATCTCCTGACCTTGTGATCCGCCCGTCTCGGCCTCCCAAAGTGCTGGGATTACAGGCTTGAGCCACCGCGCCCGGCCAAATTTTTTTTTTTATAAGGATGTGATCTCGCTATGTTGCCAAGGCTAGCCTTGAAAGCCTGTGTTCTAGGATCCTTCTGTCTCAGCCTTCTGAAGGCTTGGGATTACAGGTGTGAGCTACCATGTATGGCCTCTAAGTCACTTTTCACTCAGATATTTTCATTCATTCAAGCAAAATAGTACAGGTATGACCTCTGCTCTAGTTTATTTTTTATTTACTTATTTATTTATACTTTGAGACAGTCTCGCTCTGTTGCCCAGGCTGGAGCACAGTGGTACGATTTCGGCTCACTGAAACCTCTGTCTCCTGGGTTCAAGCAATTCTTATGCCTCAACCTCCCGAGTAGCTGGGACTATAGGCATGCACCACCATGCCCGGCCAATTTTTGTATGGTTTGTAAAGATGGGGTTTCACCTCATTGCCCAAGCTAGTCTCCTGGGCTCAAGCAATCTATTCTCCTCAGCCTCCCAAAGTGCTGGGATTATAGACATGAGCCAACACACCCAAATTCAATTTTTATTTTATTATTTTTATTTTTTGAGATGGAGTTTCACTCTTGTCGCCCAGACTGGAGTGCAATGGAGTGATCTTGGCTCACTGCAACTTCCGGGTTCAAGTGATACTCCTGCATCAGCCTCCCAAGTAGCTGGGACTATAGACGTGCACCACCACGCCCGGCTAATTTTTTATTTTTTTTTAGTAGAGACGGGGTTTCTCCATGTTGGTCAGGCTGGTCTCAAACTCCTGACCTCAGGTGATCTGCCCACCTCAGCCTCCCTCCCATAGAGCTGGGATTATAGGCGTGAGCCACCGTGCCTGGCCCAAATTCAATTTTTAATGGTGTCTTTCTCTTGTTTTATGGCTACAACATCATTTATCTGCCTGAGAATATTGCAGGGTTTAGTGTTCCCTCGTGTTCCCTCCAATATTAAGGGATACTCCTGTTTCCAGTACCTTGCCCTGGAGGTCTGGCGACAGGGCCAGGGAACTGGCGAGGTCTCAGTACGGCATCTGTTCCTCCACTTGTCCCAGTCTGTAACCTCTTGTGTTTTTTGTTTTTTTTTTTAAATTATTTATTTCGAGACAATTCTCGCATTGTCACCTAGGCTGGAGTGCAGTTGTGCGATCATAGCTCACTGCAGCCTTGAACCCCTGGGCTTATTCCAGGATCCTCCCACTTCAGTCTCCTGAGTAGCTGGGACCTTAGCCACGTGCCTCCATGCCCATCTAATTTTTTTTTTTTTTTTTTTTTTTTTTTGAGACAGAATCTGTTGCCCAGGCTGGAGTACAGTGGCATGATCTCAGCTCACTGCAAGCTCCACCTCCTGGGTTCATGCCATTCTCCTGCCTCAGCCTACCGAGTAGCTGGGACTACAGGCCCCCGCCACCATGCCCAGCTAACTTTTTGTGTTTTTAGTAGAGATAGGGTTTCACCGTAGCCAGAATGGTCTCAATCTCCCAACCTCATTATCCACCCGCCTTGGCCTCCCAAAGTGCTGGGATTACAGGTGTGAGCCACGGCACCCAGCCTATGCCCATCTAATTTAAAAAATTTTTTGTAGAGGCTGGGTGCGGTGGCTCAAGCCTGTAATCCCAGCACTTTGGGAGGCCGAGACGGGCGGATCACGAGGTCAGGAGATCGAGACCATCCTGGCTGAC
>NW_016807905.1:519261-536286 GCF_001698545.2 Rhinopithecus bieti
GTGTTAGCCAGGATGGTCTCGATCTCCTGACCTCGTGATCCGCCCGTCTCGGCCTCCCAAAGTGCTGGGATTACAGGCTTGAGCCACCGTGCCCGGCCCCCAATTTTGTATTTTTAGTGGAGACGGAGGTTTCTCCATGTTGGTCAGGCTGGTCTTGAACTCCCGACTTCAGGTGATCTGCCCACCTAGGCCTCCCAAAGTGCTGGGATTATAGGCATGAATCACTGTGCCCAGCCTAAATTTTTTTTTTTTTTTGTAGTGTTGGGGTCTCACTTTGTTGCCTAGGCTGATCTTGAACTCCTGGGCTCAAGCGATCCTCCTGCCTAGGCCTCCGACCTTGCTGGGATTACAGGCATAAGCCACTGTCCCTGGCATTTTTTTTTTTTTTTGATATGAATATAACGTGCCTAGCTTTTCTTTGTGTTGTGATTTTTATCTTTTCAATACATAATGTACAAGGACTTATTTTCTGGTTATGATAGAAATAATTTATTTGAAAGTCTGTCCATGTTGAAACAACTAAAAATGCTGTGCCTTTATCTGTGGGTAGAAGAACTAAGCTCCCTTAAAGAAATCTAGAGAGCAGAAGAGAACAGGAAATGAGAGACCACAAACTAAAGGGAGAAATGAACTTTTCTATAAGGCTTGCAGGCTTGCTCTAGCAGTCGTAGTGATTAAAAATAGTAGCAATGGCCTAGAGCAGTGGCTCACGCTTGTAATCCCCACACTTTGGGAGGCTGAGGCGGGTGGATTGTCTGAGGTCGGGAGTTCAAGACCAGCCTGACCAGTGTGGTGAAACCCCATCTCTACTAAAAATATAAAAATTAGCCAGGCGTGGTGGCATGCACCTGTAATCCCAAGGAATCCGAGGCAGGAGAATCGCTTGAACCCAGGAGGTGGAGGTTGCAGTGGCCCGAGATCATGCCAATGCACTCCAGCCTGGGCAACAGAATAAGACTCCATCTCAAAAAAAAAAAAAAAAAAAAAAAAAAAAAAAAAAAAAAAAAAAAAAAAGAATGGCAAAAGATACAGAAAACTGAGCCTCAAACCATACTACATATATATTGGAAGTTCAAATAAGAGGTAGAGTTAGGATGTATTCATAGGTGTCTGGCTCTACTTGTGGGCAAAAATAATTAGGTCCCTACCTCATATCATATACAAATAATCAAATAATTATGTTGATTAAACCTGAATGGACTAATTCAAATAAATGTTTCTTAGGTGAGTTACGTGTTTCCTGATTATCAAAGTTACATGGGCTTGCCGGGCGTGGTGGCTCATCCCTGTAATCCCAGAACTTTGGGAGGCTGAAGCGGGCGGATCACCTGAGATCGGGAATTCAAGACCAGCCTGACCAACATGGAGAAACCCCGTCTCTCCTAAAAACACAAAATTAACCGGGTGTGGTGGCTCATTCCTGTAATCTCAGCTACTATGGAGGCTGAGGCAGGAGAATCGCTTGAACCCGGGAGGTGGAAGTTGCAGTGAGTCGAGATTGCACCATTGCACTCCAGCCTGGGAAACAAGAGCGAAACTGTCTCCAAAAAAAAAAGTTACATGGGCTTAAGGTAGTTACCCCAAACCTTCCTTCTGAGTATGAATTTTTAGAGTTAGAGAAGAAATGCTGGAAGTAAATGGCTTAAACATTAATAATTGATATTGTATCATGCAGGTTTCTTGTTTTCACTTTACATAACTTTGTCTAACAATAAGTACTGCACTCTTTGCCCCCTATTGTGGAAGTAGGTAATTTAGTTAACCAGTCCTCTTGACTGTGATTTGATTGTAGTGTTTGCTGTGACAAACAGGACTGCAGCGACCCCCTTGCACAGAGGCCTTCGCGAGAGCTTTGAACTGGGTGGTTTCTGAGCAGTAGAATCCTGTGTAGCAGGATATAGACGTTAGGCATTTTAGATGACACAGTCAAGATTACTATCCCAAAGACTGAACCAGCATCCCTGCTGTGTAGGTGTTTAGGCTTAAGATGACTAAATACTGTGTAGATACGTAGACTCGAGATTTAAGACGTTCTTAGTTGAAGCCACAGGTGCAGCCCACTGTGAGGGAGGGGCCAAGGTTGAGGGGGTCTCTTTCCAGAACATTGACCTCCTTTGTCCTCTTGGGAGGGGACAGAGGGCCCTAGGCTCTGATTTTGCCAAGGGGTAGGTGGCCACAGGAATTGGGCATGGCAGTGCCTAGGATTCTGCTCCTATACTGCCCCTCATTCTCTGAATTACCATTGACCATTGCCTGGGGCTGCCACACCCTTCAAGGGGTTCTCAAAGTGGATATAGGGGAAGGGGCTGGGTGCTTGTGTTTTTTGTATAAGGGCAAGAAGTTTAGACTCTAAAGTTACTGTCATATCTTTTCAGATCTTTATGGTCCCAGGTTTTTTTTTTCCTGTTACTTATCTAAAATGTAATGACACGATTTTATTCCAATGCACTGACAAGCATCTGAGTGTATTTTGGTGTCATGAACAGCCTGCAGATAGCCACTTGTCTGGTTTTTCCCTGTTTGGACACATACTTTTTTTTTTTTTTTTTTGAGACGGAGCCTGTACTGTTGCCCAGGCTGGAGAGCAGTGACTCACTGCGATCTCCGCTTCCCGGGTTCAAGCGATTCTCCTGCCTCAGCCTCCCGAGTAGCTGGGACTATAGGTGTGTGCCACGGCGCCTGGTTAATTTTTTTTGTATGGACACACTCTTCTGATAATTCTGCTTACTCTGCCAAGGGCCCAGCTTCTACTGTAGGATGACAGTGGTACATGTACTCATGACCTAGAGGCATTGAGCAGTTCCCCAAACGCATTCCGAATTGTGGAGGGTGATGGGGTGGATACTTCTTGATTGGCCTTGTGGAGTGGTGCTGGGGTGGGCAGCAAGATGGCACCTGAGAATAAGTGACTTCAGG
Organism: Rhinopithecus bieti; assembly: GCF_001698545.2. Classification (NCBI taxonomy): domain Eukaryota; kingdom Metazoa; phylum Chordata; class Mammalia; order Primates; family Cercopithecidae; genus Rhinopithecus; species Rhinopithecus bieti. The sequence continues at coordinate 522,178 of NW_016807905.1, forward strand.
TGTCATCTATGTAGGTGTCCTTGATACCAACTTCCCAGTGAATCAGGTGGGTTCCTTTATTTCACAGATTATAGAACTGGGGTTTGAGAAAAATATTGGTTTTTTTTTTAAGAACAGGGCCTAGAGTGCATGGTGTGACGATAGCTTACTGCACCCTCAACCTCCGAGGCTTAGGTGATCATTCCCCATCACCTTCTGAGGAGCTGGGACTACAGGCGAGTAGCTAGGACTACAGGGGCATGCCAACACATTCAGCTAATTTAAAAAAAATATTTTAATAGAGAAGAGGTCTTGCTGTGTTGCCCAGGCTGGCGTTCGACTCCTGAGGCCAAGCTCAAGCCTCGACCTTCTAAAGTGGTGGGATTATAGGCATGAGCCACTGCACCCAGCAGCGCTGTTTTTTTACTGCTTTCCTGTAAATCTGATGTTTTCTGGAATTTAGGGTAAGTTCCTTATCAGACAAAAGCACAGTACTGGGACCTTGTGTTCTGTCACGTGTTCTGCTGCCACTGGTGTGGACAGCCTGTGTCTGGCCCCCTTTCCTTTGGATGTGCTGTCCCTGCTGCCTGGATCCTTCCCGCTCTCTACTTCACCTAGGTGTGGTGTCCCTCCCTGGGCTTAACTTTTACAGCTTACTTACTGCATTGTTTTATGGAGTCTCGCTGTGTCACCCAGGCTGGAGTGCAGTGGCATGATCTCCGCTCACTGCAAGCTCCGCCTCCCGGGTTCATGCCATTCTCCTGCCTCAGCCTCCCGAGTAGCTGGGACTACAGGTGTGTGCCACCACGCCCAGCTAATTTTTTGTATTTTTAGTAGAGATGGGGTTTCACTGTGTTAGCGGGGATGGTCTCAATCTCATGACCCCGTGATCCGCCCGCCTTGGACTCCCAAAGTGCTGGGATTACGGGCCTAAGCCACCGCACCTGGCCTTTTTTTTCCTTTTTTAGATTCAAGGAGTACATGTGCTTGTTTGTTGCATGGGTATATTACTTACTGGTGGGGATTGGGCTTCTGGTATATCCATTACCCAAATAGTGAACGTTGTACCTGATAGGCGGTTTTTCAACCCTTGCTCCTTCCCATCCTCCCGTCTTTTTGGGGTCTCCCATGTCTTGTCTTTTCTTTTTTGTTTTCTTTGCTTTTTTCTTTTCTTTTTTGAAATGGAGTCTCCCCCTTGTTGCCCAGGCTGGAGTATAGTGGCACGATCTCAACCTCACTGCAACCTGCTCACTGCAATCTCCGCCTCCCGGGTTCAAGTGAGTCTCCTGCCCAGCCTCCTGAGTAGCTGGGATTACACGCGCCTGCCACCATGCCCAGCTAATTTTTTTTTTTTTTTTTTTGTATTTTTAGTAGAGACGGGATTTCACCACGTTGGTCAGGCTGGTCTTGAACTCCTGGCCTCAAGTGATCTGCCCGCCTCGGCCTCCCAAAGTGCTGGGATTACAGGCCATTCTCCTGCCTCAGCCTCTCCAAGTAGCTGGGACTACAGGTGCCCGCCATCATGCCTGGCTAATTTTTTGTATTTTTAGTAGAGACAGGGTTTCACCGTGGTCTCGGTCTCCTGACCTTGTGATCTGCCTGCTTTGGCCTCCCAAAGTGCTGGGATTACATGAGCCACTGCGCCCGGCCTAATTTTTTTATTTATTTTTATTTTTTTATTTTATTTTTTTTGAGATCCCAATTGATGCCTCCTATGCTACTAGTCACTCCGCAGAGCTGGAGTGAAGTGGCAGATCTCAGCTATGCGAGAGCGCAATACCACCCTCCCCCCGGGTTCACCCCAAAATAATGCCATTCTCGCTACTCCAGCCAGTCCCGAAGACGGAGTGGGACTACAGGCACCCGCCCACCTCGCCTGGACAGGTTTTCATTGTGTATTTTTTAGTAGAGACGGGGTTTCCCGGTGTCTAGCGCGGGATGGCGTCCACGAGTTGACTCCTGATCTTGTGGCATTGAGCAACGCGCCGTTCGGCCTCCCCCAAAGTGCTGAGATTATAGGCTTGGCCACGCGCCCGGCAATTTTTTTTAGTGTATTTTAGTAGAGATGGGGTTCACCATGTTGGCCAGGCTGGTCTTGAACTCTCCTACATCAGGTGATCCAACCCGCCTCAGCCTCCCAAAGCGCTACAGGATTCCACACCTGGCCCTAGATTTCTCTAACATAGGCTGTGGAGGTGGAATTTTTATTTATTTATTTTCTTTAAATTGATACTCTCCACTGAATGAAGGATTTTAGTTTTTAATTTTTTTACTGCACCCCGGGGGTTGGGGCAGATACCAAAGTGACCCCCCTTCCTGCATCGTGAGGTTTAATTAATGCAATTAACATTTACGAAGTGCTGTGAAACAGCTCTGCTGCTGGTGTCAGCCTGGAGGAAATGAGTGACATCAGTTCTCAGCATTATTGCTGGGTTGGGGCGAGTCCCTGAGCCTCCTCTTGAGTCTAATTGGGGGTGCCACCTACCCCTCAGTCTGCCACATTGCATTTGAGTACATCTGACCTGGTTCAGTCGGGGCACAGGCACCCTGCTGCACTAATGAGGAAGGCCCCTGGGGGAGAACCTTGTGGGTGGGCCCACCCAGTGCTGCTGCCCACCCCGAATCACACGCTGGACCCCAGCCTCTGGGAAAGGGTCAAAGTTCACCTCTCATCACAAGGTTAGGCAGTCACCTTCTGTGAAAGGAAACTCTCAGTTGGTGTATCATGTCCCAGCCACGAAGCTCCCTTCATCCCTGGAATGGGTGATGCATTGTTCATAACTTCTGTAATTCTTGTCTGTCTCGGTTATGGCAGTTCCAGGCACGTGCCTTGGACTGCCTGGGCATGAGATTTGGCACTGCCACTTCTCTGTGTGACTTAACTCATCTGAGCCTGTTGAAGGCAGGGGGATAATAAGACCTGCCCCAGGATGGGGTGGGGGTTAAAAGAGGTGGCAGACAGGCTGGGTGGTAATCCCAGAGTAAGGCGGGTGGATCACCTGAGGTCAGGAGTTTGAGACCAGCCTGGCCAACATGGCGAAACCCCCTCTCTACTGAAAATACAAAAATTAGCCAGGCATGGTGTGGTGCAAGCCTGTAATCCCAGCTACTCAGGAGGCTGAGGCAGGAGAATTGCTTGAACCGGGCAGGTGGAGGTTGCAGTGAGCTGAGATCACCCCACTGCACTCCAGCCCAGGTGACCTAGTGAGACTTGATCTTAAAAAAGAAAAAAAATAAAAATCCATGGTGGTAGAGACAGTGTTCAGCCTACAGTAAGTAGGGCCCTGGGAACTGTTAGCTACTTGATATTACAGTGGCAGAGTGGGATGGCGCAGTTCTAAATCCAGCACGTCCACCACTCTGGATAGGTCATGTTAGATAAAGCAGTTGGCTTGTGATCGGGGCCATGTTGTCTGGAAATGCCAGCCTTGAATCATGAAGTCAGTGAGATACACAGAAAGAGGTGAGGGAGATTCGTATCCACCAGTACACACCTGATGCTAATTTAATTTCTCTTGTCCTGATTCTAAGAACATGTAGTTAAATTTGTATGCTATTTACCTTCCCTATATATTGATCAAGGAGGTAGAATGTCAGTCTTTGTCTCGGGTTTCTCCATCTGCAAAACAGGAATAACAGTACTCACCACATTTAAAGATTAAATGAGTTAAGATGGGTAAAGCCAAAACAGTGCCTGACAAATAGTAAGCACTGAAAAAAAGATGACCTTATATATATTAGGGGGGATTTTTATGTATTTATATATGTGGGAGGAAAGGCCTGGGAGAGAAGCTTTTATTCCTGGATTTTGAGCTGTGGGTGTTGAGGTCTGAGAAAGGAAGCAGGAGGTGTAGGGAGTCGGGAGGGCTTCCAGGCTGAGAGAACACAGCAGCACATGCCTCAGGGCTAGATTGTCTTGGCCTGCATGTAGACTAAAGCGGGGTGGGGGAGGAACTGAGCTGGGCATTTTCTTTTTTTTTTTTTTTGAGACGGAGTCTCTGTCACCCAGGCTGGAGGGCTGGAGTGCAGTGGCCGGATCTCAGCTCAGTGCAAGCTCTGCCTCCCGGGTTTACGCCATTCTCCTGCCTCAGCCTCCCGAGTAGCTGGGACTACAGGGGCCCGCCACCTCACCTGGCTAGTTTTTTGTATTTTTTAGTAGAGACGGGGTTTCACCGTGTTAGCCAGGGTGGTCTCGATCTCCTGAGCTCGTGATCCATCCGTCTCGGCCTCCCAAAGTGCTGGGATTACAGGTTTGAGCCACTGTGCCCGGCTGAGCTGGGCATCTTTTAGTCACGGGTGCAGGTTCTGAAGCTGGTGTATGCTGTCTACACAGCTGTGGCTATAAGGCAATGAGGGTAGTTAATTTCACTACAAATGTAGGGTCATGATAAAAACAGAAGGAATTTTAAATGAAATCCCATTGAATTATGCAACGGGAAGAAAGTGTATTTAAGTGCTCAGCTTGCTCCTGGAGAGCACCCAGGTAGCTGGTGCCATTTATTGTGGGTTTTCTTCCTGGACTCTCTCTCCAGTACCCACAGGTCTTGTTCTAGGGGCTTGAGACTTTTCCTGAATGTTGAGATATGGGTTTTAGAAGGCGTGCTGCCCACACGTCGGGTAGGCTGGTGGCTAGTTGGCACTGCTGAGGCCCTGGGGGAAGTCCCAGGGTGGTTAATCATTGTCAACCTGGGTCTGTCTAGGAGGTGAGACTCCTGTCTGGCTTCTTGTTGACCCAGTTAGGGGCTGTCTGAGGACTGGGGTTCAATGTTGCCTGTGAAACCCAGCACACATTAGAACCCTGGGTCCTGGGTGAAGGCAAAGGAGGTCACATCCTTTAGTCCAGGCCTCTGGTCTGCCACCAGCTCCTGGCCACAAACAAACCCTGTGTGTCTTCCCCCCAGAGCACTTTGGGGTGGTGGACCCTCCTGGAGACACCAGGTACACCAGGTAGCCCCACCTCCTACTCTATGCCAGGCCCACTAGGTTACTTAGTTCGCTGGTTTGGCCTGAGGTGAAACGCTTGAAAGTAGTGATTATTCTGAACGGACACTCCAGCAACTTCCCTGGGATTCAGGTCGCTTTATCTCGTAGGACCTGGCCATAGGTCAGCCAGCCTGTTCTTCCGGGTCAGGGCTTGGGAGAAAAAGGCCTGAGAAGCAGCTGACTGGTCTGACTCAGGCATGTCCCCTGTCCTTGGGGGTTGGGGAAAATTCCTTAACATGTGCTGGCACACATCCTGGATCATGTGAGACATAGAAAGCCTACGTGCTGTGTTTCAGCACACATGTTTATAATCTGAACAATGCTGCTTTAATATGCATATTAATCACCCAGGCATGACTTGTGTGTGTTAAAATGTCTTGTGAAAATCCTGCTTCAGGCTGGGCGCAGTGGCTCATGCCTGTAATCCCAGCACTTTGGGAGGCTGAGGTGGGCAGATCACGAGGACAAGAGATCGAGACCATCCTGGCCAACACGGTGAAACCCTGTCTCTACTAAAATACAAAATTAGCTGGGCGTGGTGGCGCATGCCTGTAATCCCAGCTACTCAGGAGGCTGAGGCAGGAGATTCGCTTGAACTCTCAACAGAGGTTGCAGTGAGCTGAGATTGCACCACTGCACTCCAGCCTGGCGACAGAGGAAGACTTCTCAAAAAAAAAAGAAAATCCTGCTTCAGGACATCTAGCTTAGTGCCTGAGATTTCTCCAGCCAGCTCCCAGTTCCAACAGTTATTCCGACCAGCTCTCAGGTGATGGTACTGTGTAGCCTGTGTGACTCCTGGGCCACATGGGGAGTAGCAGCAGAGGTCCAGTTGCCCCATGCAATGGGCAGGTGCACCCACCACAAATTGCACCTCTGCCGCCACTGGGCACATCAGACTGGGCTCCATGGCGCCCCCTGGTGGGCAGTGCCAGTGGCACCAGTGCAGCTCGGAGCCAGCAATACAAGGTGTGGCTTCTAGAAGGTACCCTGGTTTGAGATGCCGAGGTGGGAGGATCCCTTGAGGCCAGGACTTTGAGGCCAGCCTGGGCAATGTAGCCAGGCTCTGTTTCTACAGAAAATTAGCCGCACATGGTGGCACACACCTGTGGGCCCAGCCGGAGGATCACTGAAGCCCTGGGAGTTCTAGCCTGCAGGGAGCCGTGATCACGCCACTGCACTCCAGCCTGGGTGACTGAGTGAGACCCTGTCTCTAAGATAGATGGATGGATGGATGGATGGATAGAAGATAAACTGCGAGGCTAGCACGGGTTGTCTGGCAGGGGCTGGTATGTCTCCACGATGGAGCCCAGAGGCTGGGAGACCTGGTGCATATGGGCAGCAGCTTTCTGGGGAAACTTTTCCCAGGCCCGCTTCCAGGACACAAGGGTGTGGTGTGAGTGACCTGGAGCTGTTTGTGGCTCAGGGATGGGGGCCTGAAGGTCTCATATTGTCCCTAGGCTTTTGTAATATTTTTGCCAACCAAAGGTGGAACAAACAGCAAAGGCAAGTGACTTGGAAAACTCGGTTTCAGATGGCATTTGTGCACTGGAGTTTTTTGCTTGTTCTCTTTCTCATCCTGGCTCCACCTCTTAGATGGGCTATATGACCTCGGAGAATAACCTAGTCTGTGTGTCAGTTTTCTTTTTCTAGAAGGTGAGCTCCCCAGTCTCCCTAGGGGGAGATACATACAGGTTCTTGCATCCAACAAAATCTGTGTGCCCACAATGTTGCAGGCAATGGGCCAGCCCAGAGGTCACACAGCCTGCCAACCCATCAGTGTGGCCCTGGCCCTGTGTGTTAGCTGATTTACCTGACCAGGAGGGGCAGCAGTGGGGAGGCCAAGTCCCAGAGGTGAGGGTGAGGCTACAACGGATCTGGGGAGTCCCCCTCCAGTTAACTCCCCCCAGGCTTTCTGCCTGTGCCTCCTTCATCCTTCCCTCCTTGGGAACTTGGGACTCTGAGCCCCAGCTGGTGAGGGAGTAGGGGAGTGAGCGACAGGCCAGCAGACCAATGGGCCCTGGAGGATGGGGTGAGGCGGGGCTTGTGCTGCCATGGAGAGGAGAGAAGCGGTTCTGTGGGGGAGGAGGGGGTGGGTGGGAAGAGGACCTGGAGATTGAGGGGAAGGGAGAGAGCAAACAAAGGGGTCAGGAGGGAAAATAATGCACTGGCTTCCTGAGCCCCTGCAGAGGCTGAGCAGGGAGAGGGGGCCAGGGCCAGAGGGGACAGAGGCTGGCGGCAGACAGGCCGGGGCAGGCAGGTCCTAAATGGCATTGTTTGAAGGGGCTGGCTAATTGCACAGAGCAGTCTGAGCCTGAGACCCCAGCCCTGGCCCCCGCCTCTGTCCTGGGTGCTGGCGTCTGAGCCTTCGGGACAGCCTGTCCACATGGAACCAAGTCCTGAGCCTCCGAGCTTGGTGAGGGGGAGGCTATGGGGGGCAGCCTGGGTGGGGTGCTTGGACAAGAGCATCACCCCGAGAATGCATCCTGGGGCCTTGGCCTGGGAACATAGAGCCCATGGCGGGGCATCTGGGGGAACACTGCCCCTCTCGTGTCCCTGCTTCCCTTCCACCCCACCCGTTCTGGCTTCTCCCACAGGAAAGCATGAAGGGAGACACCAGGCATCTCAATGGAGAGGAGGACGCCGGCGGGAGGGAAGACTCGATCCTCGTCAATGGGGCCTGCAGCGACCAGTCCTCCGACTCGCCCCCGATCCTGGAGGCCATCCGCACCCCGGAGATCAGAGGTGGCTGGGCAGTGGGGACTGGGGTGGTGTCAGGCGCTGACACATTGAGCGGTCACTGCAGACCACTGGAGGCTTTGGGGAGAGTCTCTGACAACCTTCACCACAATTCCCTGGGAGGGAAGAGAGCTCCAGCAAGGAGGGATGCAGGGCTGAGCCCTTCACGCCTGCCCGCAGCCCTTGGCCTCCCCTTTGAGACTCTCGTCTCAACTGGGACTCTGAGCATGACACAAGGTTGATGGTTCCCTGTTCTCTGCCAGTCATGACAGCAGTGGTCTCGGCATGGGCCCTCAGAGAGCTCTTCTGCAGTGGGACCCTCTCCCCACTAAGAGCTGGGCTGGGGTTGGGAGGGGGAGGTCTGGAGTGTGCTTCCTTTCCACCCTGCCCTGAGCAGCTCCAGCCAGCTCACTTGGGATCCCGCCCCAGCTGGGTTGGAAAGCCCTGCATTGTCCTGTCAGCTGTGCCATCCCATGGAACTTCCTGCGAGCGTGAAAGGGTTCTATTTCTGCATTGTTCCCCACAATAGCCACACTCTACATGGGAGCACTTGAGAAGCGGCTGACACGGCAGGCAGTGAATTGTTCCTGGAAATGTAGTTAGTGGTCCCTGGATGGGCAGCGCCCTGCTGGAAGGAATCGGAGGGCTCTCCCCTTCTTGGTAACTTCAGTGTTGTTTTGGGTCCTGTCACATGCCTGGCCCAGGGCTCTGTTGTCTTATGAATAAAATCAGTGGAGAAGATGAACGACACCGAGGGACTGAGAGCAAACCCCTGTGGCTGACAATAGTGTAGGGGAGATCCCAGGCCACGCCACGGAGAGCAGCCCGTATCAGCAAGGCCGTTCCCTGGGCTGGTGCCTGCCCCCTCAAAACAGACTCCTGGCTGTTTCCTCTACAGGCCGAAGATCAAGCTCACGACTCTCCAAGAGGGAGGTGTCCAGTCTGCTAAGCTACACGCAGGTATGGTCTCCGCTCTCCTGTTTTCAGGGCTCAGGGACGTTTTCTTTGGCTTTCATCACGTGGGCAACCTGAGGCCTATAAAAACTGGCATCTGCAAATGTATGGAGGGTTGTCGAGCTAGATGCTTTCTGCATATATTTGGCATTATTTTTTCAATCTGGACTATCAGTTACATTGAGAAATCTCTAATATGGTAGTCCCCTCTTACCTGTCCTTTTGCTTTCCACGATTTCAGTTGCTTGCAGTCAACTGCCGTCTGAAAGTATTAAATGGAAAATATTAAACGGTAAATCCCAGAAATAAGCAATTTATACATTTTAAATTGAGTGCCATTCTAGTAGCATGATGGAATCTCGCACTGTCCTGCTCTGTCCTGCCCAGGATCAGTCTTGTCTTTGTCCAACATCATGATGCTTAGGTGCTGCCTGCCCGTTAGTCACTAGTAGCCATCTCCGTGATCAGATCAGTTGCAGTATCACAGTGCTTGTGTTCAAGTAATGCTTGTTTTACTTAATAACGGCCCCAGGCCGGCGCGGTGGCTCAAGCCTGTAATCCCAGCACTTTGGGAGGCTGAGACGGGCGGATCACGAGGTCAGGAGATCAAGACCATCCTGGCTAACCCTGTGAAACCCCGTCTCTACTAAAAAAAATACAAAACTAGCCGGCGAGGTGGCGGGCGCCTGTAGTCCCAGCTACTCGGGAGGCTGAGGCAGGAGAATGGCGTAAACCCGGGAGGCGGAGCTTGCAGTGAGCTGAGATCCGGCCACTGCACTCCAGTCCGGGCGACAGAGCGAGACTCCGCCTCAAAAAAAAAAAATAACGGCCCCAAACTGCAGGAGTGATGATGCTGGCAATTCAGTTATGCCAAAGAGAAGCCATGAAGTGTTTCCTTTAAGTGAAAAAGTGAAAGTTCTCAATAAGGAAAGACGTCATATGCTGAAGTTGTTAGATTGTGGTAAGAACAAATCTTCCAGCCGTGAAAGAAGGAAAAAGAAATTTATGCTAGTTTTACTGTTGCACCTCAAACTGCAAAAGTTAGAGCCATGTTGTGTGATAAGTGTGTAGTTAAGATGGGAAAGACATTAAGTTTGTAGGTGGAAGACATGAACAGAAATGTGTTCTGATTGACAGCAGTGCTTTGTGCCAGGAAGCATTGAGCTGATAGATAGCAAGGCATCTCCTGACACCACACCATTTACTTCAAGTAAGGGATGGTTACATAGATTCAAGAATAGGTTTCTACTGAAAACTATAAAAATGACTGGAGAGGCTGCATTTGCCAATGAAAAAGCTGCCGCTACATTTTCAGAAGAGTTGAAGTTGATTGAGAAAGGAAACCATCCAAAACTGCAGTGAAACCAGACTCCTCCAGAAGATGATGTCTGATAGAACCTACATTCATAAAAGTGCAAAGGAGGAAGACACCAGGTCATAAACCGTGGAAGGACAGATGAACCCTGAATAGAGTACAAGAAGACATTTTGAGAGAGAAACCACATTCATATGGCTTTTATTAACAGTATATTGTAATTGCTCTATTTTATTATTAGTTGTTAATCTGTGCCTAATTTATAAATTAAACTTTATCCTAGGTATGTAGATATAGACAAAAACACAGCACATATAGGGTTCCATGTTCCACGGTGTCAGGCAGCCATGGGGGGTCTTGAATGTATCCCCCTGGATAAGGGGAGACTACTATATAGCAAACTGTCTTTTTATTCCTGGAATGAGTCCAATTTGGTCATGGTGCATTTTGAAGTTGATTTTATTCGTGTATTCATGAATGAAATGGGTATAGATTTTTTTTTTTATTCATTTATTTTTGTTGTACTCCAGTCTGTTGCCCAGGCTGGAGTGCGGTGGCATGATCTCTGCTCACTGCAACCTCCCACCTCCCAGGCTCAAGCGATTCCCCTGCCTCAGGCTCCTGAGTAGCTGGGACTACAGGCAGTGTACCACCATACCCAGCCAATTTTTTTCTTTTTCTTTTCTTTTCTTTTTTTTTTTGAGACGGAGTCTCGCTCTGTGTCCCAGGCTGGAGTGCAGTGGCCGGATCTCAGCTCACTGCAAGCTCCGCCTCCCAGGTTTACGCCATTCTCCTGACTCAGCCTCCCGAGTAGCTGGGACTACAGGCGCCCGCCGCCTCGCCCGGCTAGTTTTTTGTATTTTTTTAAGTAGAGACGGGGTTTCACTGTGTTAGCCAGGATGGTCTCGATCTCCTGACCTCGTGATCCGCCCGTCTCGGCCTCCCAAAGTGCTGGGATTACAGGCTTGAGCCACCGCGCCCGGCCTTTTTTCTATTTTTAGTAGAGACGGGGTTTCAGTCATGTTGACCAGGCTGGTCTCAAACTCCTGGCCTCAAGTGATCCACCTGTCCCTACCTCCCAAAGTGCTGGGATTACAAGCATGAGCCACCACACTCGGCCGATTTTATTTCTTTAAATCTATCTGTAGTTTTGATGTCAGGATTATGTGGGCTCTAGGAATTTTTTTACAAGCTGGAAAAAACTTGTCTAAGCTTATTTTAATGAATTTCAAACAATTATATCTTTTAAGACTTGCTACATTATCAAGCTTTCTACTTCATTTACTTTTCCAAGATTGGATCTTTCCCATCATGTTTTGTGTTCCTTCCTTTACTGACACCTTCTGTTTCCTAATTATTCATAGTAGAGTTTGTCGGTTGGGTTGGTTTTGCTCAGAGCCAGTGTCAGTCAAAAAAGTCCTGAGCAGTGAAAACTCACCCTCAGCTTCCATTCTCGGTGGTGGCCAACCTACTGAGGGGACTGAAAAGGTGAGGAATCCAAGCCCTGGGAGGAATTAGGGCAGCTGCAGGATCACAGGCTCAGCACTGCTGTTTTGTTTCTGATAGCTAGTTACCAGTAACAGTAGGGAAATCTCTTGCCCACACATTTCTTTTTGTTTGTTTGTTTTGTTTTGTTTTGAGACAGAGTCTCACTGGAGTGCAATGTCATGATCTTGGCTCACTGCAACCTCCACTTCCCAGGTTTAAGCTATTCTCCTGCCTCAGCCTCCTGAGTATGAGTAGTATGAGTAGCTGGAATTATAGGCACACGCCACCATGCCCTGCTAATTTTTGTATCTTTAGTGGAGACAGGGTTTCGCTATATTGGCCAGGCTGGTCTTGAACTCCTGACCTCAAGTGATCCACCCGTCTCGGCCTCCCAAAGTGCTGGGATTACACGCCCGGTCTAATTTTTGTGTTCTTAGTAGAGATGGGATTTCACCATCTTGGCCAGACTGGTCTCAAACTTCTGACCTCAGGTGACCTCAGTCTGCCCCAGCCTCCCAAAGTGTTGGGATTATAGGTATGAGCCACCACACTTGGCATATTATTTGATTCTTGATGTAACCCTGTTGTGCTATGAGGGAAGTACTGTTATTCCAATTTTAAAATGAGAGACATGGACTCAAAGCCACATAGTTGGTGAGTGAAGGCAAGTACTTAGCACTCCAGCCAGACCTAGCTGCTCACTGCTTCAGCGTTTGTGTTTGGCTTATGTTGGGTTTTGGTGTGAGGTGTGAGACCTGCACGAGGAAGCCTTAATGGCATGGTGCAGGTTTCATGGCATTGCTTCCGGGGCATCTCTCATGGTTGGCCTGTGTCTGCACCCATATGCAGTGTGTTGTGATAAGTGACCCGGTCTCCCTGTGAGACACAGGCGGTCAGTCTTGCAGTTGCCTTGTTTCTTAGACTTGCTGATACCCTGGGGCCTTCTTCATGTTCATCGTGTTTCCTTATACAGGACTTGACAGGCGATGGCGACGGGGAAGATGGGGATGGCTCTGACACCCCAGTGATGCCAAAGCTCTTCCGGGAAACCAGGACTCGGTCAGAAAGCCCAGCTGTAAGTAGTCACACCCTGAGCCAAAGCTCTTGTAGCCACCAGTTGACATAGCATAACAAAAGTGTCTTCCATCTCCTTAAGGGAGCTTTTAAGAGAGAAAGTGACAAACAAATGTTTTGAAACTAGAAAATATAGCCGGGCATGGTGGCTCACGCCTGTAATCCCAGCACTTTGGGAGGCCAAGGCAGGCGGATCACAAGGTCAGAAGATCAAGACCATCCTGGCTCTACTAAAAATGTAAAAAATCAGCTCAGCATGGTGGCGGGCGTCTGTATAGTCCCAGGAACCTGGGAGGCGGAGCTTGCAGTGAGCTGAGGAAAAAAGAAAAAAAAGAAACTAGAAAATATAAGCAAGGCTCTGGGACTGTTGTTGGAAAGTTTTCTTTTTTCTTTTTCTTTTTTTTAAGACAGAGTCTTGCTCTGTTGCCCAGGCTAGAGTGCGATGGCGTGATCTTAGCTCACTGCAACCTCTGCCTCCTGGGTTCAAGCGATTCTCCTGCCTCAGTCTCCCAAGTAGCTGGGATGACAGGCACCTACCACCATGCCTGGCTGATTTTTCTATTTTTAGTAGAGATGAAGTTTCACCATGTTGGCCAGGCTGGTCTCGAACTCTTGACCTCAGGTGATCCACCCACCTTGGCCTCCCAAAGTGCTGAGATTTCGAGCATGAGCCACTGTGCCCAGCCAGAAGGTTTTCTGTATGTGCCATTTCTTTCAGGTGGTTTTTAAGTTCTTTCTTGTGACACTCTTGGAGGTACCCAAGAGTGATAAGAGTTTGTAGGGTGGACAGCTCAGCTGCTAATGACCTGGGGAGTCCACCACTTTTGTGGGTGGATTTTGTGGCTCAAAGTTTTGAGGTCTGGCAATGGGAAGGCAGTTATTGCGTATGGTCACCTAACCCTTTAGAGACCAGACTGACAGTTACTATCCCAGGTGTGGGTTACAGTCTTCCTTCCCAGGATACGGGCTGTATCATCCCCTTTGTGGAGATGAGAGAAGATTCCAGCAACTAACTCGAGGTTAAACATCAACTTTTCTTTGCAGAATTTGAATGCAGTTTCTGCAACAACCAAGTTCATGCCATTTTTGACAATGAACATAGCGCCTAAGGAATTCTCTTCCATCTTGATGATCTGGTGCCTTCCTGAACCCAGTAATTGGCTTTATGCTTCTTTGACATAAAAGTTTTAGAGTGAACATGAATTTTTCTTTCTTTCTGTTTTTTTCTTTTTTTTCTTTTTTTGAGCTGCAGTCTCACTCTATCACCCAGGCTGGAGTGCAGTGATATGATATTGGCTCACTGCAGCCTCCGCCTCCCTGGTCCAAGTGATTCTCCTGCCTCAGCCTCCTGAGTAACTGTGACTACAGGCACTCACAACCATGCCTGGCTAATTTTTGTATTTTTAGTAGAGATGGGGTTTCACCATTTTATCCAGGATGATCTCCAATTTCTGACCTCAAGTGATCTGCCCACCTCGGCCTCCCAAAGTGCTGGGATTACAGGCATGAGCCACTGCGCTTGGCTAGATTTTTATTTTTTATTTATTTATTTTATTTATTTATTTATTTATTTTTGAGAC
>NW_016807905.1:536485-545164 GCF_001698545.2 Rhinopithecus bieti
ATTTTTATTTATTTATTTATTTATTTTTGAGACGGAGTCTCGCTCTATCGCCCAGGCTGGAGTGCAGTGGCCGGATCTCAGCTCACTGCAAGCTCCGCCTCCCGGGTTTACGCCATTCTCCTGCCTCAGCCTCCCGAGTAGCTGAGACTACAGGCGCCCGCCACCTCGCCCGGCTAGTTTTTTGTATTTTTTAGTAGAGACGGGGTTTCACCATGTTAGCCAGGATGGTCTCGATCTCCTGACCTCGTGATCCACCCGTCTTGGCCTCCCAAAGTGCTGGGATTACAGGCTTGAGCCACTGTGCCCGGCCAGATTTTTATTTTTCAATCCCAATTGGCAGGTGCCATTTCAGCTGGCCAAGTCTGTCTGCTGTGACAAGCAGAGCTGGACCTGCTGGGAATTGTCAGGCAGCCTAGCTGGCCACCCTACCACGTCTATTCCAAGAACTGGGGAATTCTGGCTGGACTCAGTCCAGAGTCCCTCCTTATCACCTTTTCACTTCCAGTTGTCCTGAAGCTGGTTACCAGGTCTCCTTGGCCACCTCAAGGCCTAATCATCCTGGCCCTGCCAGACCCCAAGCCTCCAGTCACTTAAGGCCCAGTGCATGTCCTCTCTTGCTTCCAGGTCCGAACTCGAAATAACAACAGTGTCTCCAGCCGGGAGAGGCATAGGCCTTCCCCACGTTCCACCCGAGGCCGGCAGGGCCGCAACCATGTGGACGAGTCTCCCGTGGAGTTCCCGGCTACCAGGGTTGGTTCCCCAGATGCCCAGACCCCTGCCCCCAGTCTCTAACTGGGAGATATGCCTCACTCACTGCACGACTGTCTGTGGCTGGTGGCTAATCTGTGTCCTTTTTTTGCACTGCTTTTCAGGTTCTTGCTTTTTTTCTTTTCTCTCCTGGGTAAGCTTCCCGTAAGCCTGTTGGCTTCTCTCCTGGTCTGATCTCAGATGCACTGACCTCACTCACTGCACTACTGTCTGTGACTGGTGGATAATCTGTGTCCTTTTTTCACACTACTTTTCAGGTTCTTGCTTTTTCTTTTCTTTTCCTGGGTAAGCTTCCCGTAAGCCTGTTGGCTTCTCTCCTGGTCTGATCTCAGATGACACTCTGTTGGGAATGGAAGTTTTCCCTGTTGACTTGGTTCTTTCTCTAACTTGGAAACAAGGTGGAAACCACTGACTTTCAGAACTGTCTTCTCCCTAATGTCTTCACCTGTCTTGAGGCAACCCTAGCGGGTATGGCAACACTTCACTCTCGTTGTAAGAATAGTCACATGCACAGTAAACGCTTAAGCCAGTGACCTGCTCCGAGCTTGGCTCTAAGAGTCCCTCGTCATTACCCATCATTTGTGCCTTCGTCATCTTTCTGTCTCTGTCGCTGGGACAGTTACAATGACCTTCTCCCGCCTCTGAAGGGATACATGTTCCTGGAAAAGTTTCTTCAGCGGTCTCTGTTCTCTTTAACTTCAGTCTTTCCTCTTTCTTTTTGCCTAGGAGGCATATGGGGGTGCCGTTGGTCCCCAACATCCTTTGCTGTGGCCCAAACTATGTGTCTTTCTGTCCACAGTCCCTGAGGCGGCGGGCAACGGCATCGGCAGGAACGCCATGGCCGTCCCCTCCCAGCTCTTACCTTACCATCGACCTCACAGATGACACAGAGGACACACGTGTGACGCCCCAGAGCAGCAGTACCCCCTATGCCCGCCTAGCCCAGGATAGCCAGCAGGAGGGCATGGAGTCCCCGCAGGTGGAGGCAGACAGTGGAGATGGAGACAGTTCAGAGTATCAGGTATGGCCGAGAGGGACTCCTGCCCAGGGTGACTGAACACGGGGAAAAACCAGTTACCTGCTACTGTTGGTAACATAGAGTGACAATAGTTGTTAGAATTTTTGTAATTGTAATAATTGACATGTTTGAATTCTGAATATCTTCCATATGCACCACGGTCCTTTCTTTACCTTAATCCTCTCCCAAACATAAGTCAAATGCCAGTATTTACCATGTGAATACTGTGATTTTTCTCAACATGACATTTGTATAAGGACTGCAACTGCATGAGTAATACATATTGTGATTCTGTTCATCAGATTGTACGTACTGTATATATTGTACATATTATACCTTTTTCTTCTATTAAGAACTAGAGTTGCCTGAGGTTCATGTCTGTATAATAAATCCAGTGGTCTGGATCATAGCTTAATTAACCAATTGAGGTTGTTTATGCTTTTATTCAAGCATTGCTACATGAAGACTACTTACACATGTATGTATTTATGTGTTAGGATCCCTTTTTTCTATGTCCATTCCTACATTTTACTTTGTATAGAAGGGATCTCACTATGGGGCCCAGGCTACTCTCAAACTCCTGGCCTCAAGCAATCCTCCTATCTCAGCCTCCTTAGTAGCTAGGACTACAGGCATGCACCACCAAGCCCAGTTACTTTATAAATTCTTTTGTGGAAATGGAGTCTTGCTATGTTGCCTGGGCTAGTCTCTAACTCCTGGCCTCAAGCAATCCTCCCGCCTTGGTCTCCCAAAGTACTGAGAATTACAGGCATGAGCCACAGTGTCTGGCTACATCTTGTATTTTATGGCAAGCTTTTTGTTGCCCTCAGGGACAGTGGAGTGGACAGGATGGCCTCTCTTCACTGGGATTTCTTCATGTGGTTTTTATTCTAGGATGGGAAGGAGTTTGGAATAGGGGACCTCGTGTGGGGAAAGATCAAGGGCTTCTCCTGGTGGCCTGCCATGGTGGTGTCTTGGAAGGCCACCTCCAAGCGACAGGCTATGTCTGGCATGCGGTGGGTCCAGTGGTTTGGCGATGGCAAGTTTTCCGAGGTGAGTCCGGGGAAGGGCAAGGGGCTCTGCAGGCCGGAGGCTGTGCCTTCCTTCCTTCCTTTGAAGACAAAGGCCTGGGATTGCCTTCTGCTGATGCGCGAGCCTATGTCTTCACACTGTCTGGGAGGAAGGACAAAGCTTCCTGTGTTAACCAGCTACAGCAGATTTTTAGTGTCTTATGGGTCCACTCATACAGGAGACAAAAGTGCTAGAAAGTTCTGGATCCATGGGCAGTTGATTTTATGTTATTTCTTAGGTTTATCTTTTGGGGGCAGAACCACCAGTGCAGACTCTGAGGGGCCAGGAGTGGCCATGTGAGCAGGTACCCAAAAGTGTTCAGTGGAGAAGCCTGGAAGAGACCAGAAGCATGGCCATGGCCTCTTGTCATTTAGCCATGGGGAGAGAAAGGCATCCTTAGGTGGCCTGCAGTTGGGTTTAGGGTCATCTGGTATCAGTTATGAAAAGAGTTTTTAGTAGAATTGGTTATTTCAGAGTCTCTTCATGATTGACATTATCCATTTAAAGTCTTTCTTGGTAATGAAATTTATCTGGGGAAGAGCTCTGTTGGGCATAACTAGGCTGTTTTGATTTTTACACTCTTTCAACAAAGATTTTTTTTTTTGGGATGGAGTCTTGCTCTGTTGCCCAGGCTGGAGTGCAGTGGTGTGATCTTGGCTCATTGCAACCTCCACCTCCCAGGTTCAAACGATTCTCCTGCCTCAGCCTCCTGAGTAGCTGGGGTTACAGGCGCCCGCCACCACGCCCTGCTAATATTTACATTTTTAGTAGAGACTGGGTTTCACCATGTTGGCTGGGCTGGTCTCCAACTTCTGACCTGAGATGATCCATCTGCCTCGGCCTCCTGTGGTGGGATTACAGGTGGAAGCCACCACGCCTGGCCTCAACAAAGATTTTAATCAGACAGAACTTTCCTGTGATGGTCTCTTAGAAGTAAATATTAGTCCCACCCTCAGAGCCCTGAGAGAGGCTAAGTTAGGTGCCTGAGGTCACTGGGCAAGTTGGAGTTGCAGCACCAGCAAGCCAGGCAGGATTGAAGGAAGGACTGCACCTTAATCCTCTCCCAGACATAAGTCAAATGCCAGTATTTACCATGTGAATACAGTGATTTTTCTCAACATGACATTTATATAAGGACTGCAACGGCATACGTAATACATACTGTGATTCTGTTCATCAGAGTGCACAGACAGCCTCAAGCAGAGATTCTGTTTTTCCCACAAATTGAGCTACCAGGGGCCATTTGCCATGAGCGAATTCAAGTTTCCCAAGGGTTACCATAATATGTTGGGTCTGGAGTCTCCCTTGTAGAAGAGACTCTGCATGCAGTTGGCTGCTGTGACCAGCAGAGGGAGCAGAAGGACAAGTCCTGGGACCATTGCTGGCAGTGAGGCAGCTACTTCCAGGGATGGGAGAGCAGTAACTTCTGTCAAGTGAAGGAAGATGGATTGTTTGCAATTGCTTTGCCCCATTGAGACATAAAACGCACTTTGCAAGACAGAGACTGAGGCTAATACAATGCAGTGTGGGGCTGTCAGCATTAGGGGATGAGATGACAATATGGGACCTGGCTCTGGCCTGGGCGAGTGCCTGCTCAGCATGTGTGCGCTGTTTGGGTTGCATTGGAGCCATTGGGCGCTGGAACCAGCACTTGTGTTGGAGCGGTTTTTTTTACCCCTATCAGAGCCCCCCGGTATTTTCTCCCCAGTGGTGGTCACACCCCCACATAAAATGGAGGTTTGCATGAGTGTGAGCCCTCTCTATGGAGAATAGAACCTTCCCTGTGTCTTTCAGTTCTTTTTTTTTTTTTTTTTTAGGAGATGAGGTCCTCACTGTCACTCAGGCTGCAGTGCAGTGGCACTGTCATGGCTCATTGCAGTCTCAGTCACCTGGGCTCAAGCAATCCTTCCTTAGAGCAGCTGAGACTGCAGGTGCACACTACTGTGTTTGGTTCTTAAAATTTTTTGTACAGATGGGGTCTTGCTCTGTTGTCCAGGCTATTTGAACTCCTGGGCTCAAGCGATCCTTCCAACTCCCACTCCCAGAGTGCTGGGAATATAGGCCTGAGCCACTACGTCTGGCCTTTCAGTTCTGATTAGCATCCCTGAATAGCCATTTTCTCTCTCACTGGCAACTCAGTCATTTCATGCTTGGTCTGAGGACTTGGTACATCAGGAGACTTGTGGAATATGGATTAAATCACAAGAACGAAAGTAAAATAATCACAATAAGTGAAAGGTGCTGACTGTGTCAAGCACTGTTTTCTAAACACATTCATTAGGTGAACTCATTTTAATAAAAGGGTAAAGAGTAAACAATTACCATGCTTAGGAAAGAAGGAATATGCACAAACCCCCGATGCTGGAGCATCCACAGAGAATATTAGGACTCAGCCTCAGGGTTCCACACCAGGGACACTGGCTTGTAAAATGTATACAAACACAGGGTTCACCTAATTGCCTTCATTCAGAGTATCCTCCTTTTCCACAGTGGGAGTGTCATAACTAACAAGGTTCTGGGTATCTGTGTGTTGAGACTCTGTCATTTCTATTTTTCTGCTATTTCCTTTCCTTCCTTTTAAATAGATATCTGTGGATTTGATCCCCAGGAATGGGCTCTTGGTTAAAGTGTATGAAAATCTTCTGCATCTGATGGACAACATTGTGATAGACATGGCACCTGGGACACACCTGTAGGTGGATGTTGATGATGTCTTTCTCTTTTAGGTCTCTGCAGACAAACTGGTGGCACTGGGGCTGTTCAGCCAGCACTTTAATTTGGCCACCTTCAATAAGCTCGTCTCCTATCGAAAAGCCATGTACCATGCTCTGGAGGTAACATGGGATGAGGGAATGAGGGTGAGGCCCTGAGAGCAGGGATGAAGGAAGAGACCCACGGAAACCTAGCTCAGTGTTGCCAAGGGTGGTTTGGAGGGGACAGGTTGGCCAGGGAGGAGGTAAATGCCAACATAACATGATGGTCACCGGATTGGGCCATCCAACAAAGGGATCTGAGACATCCCAGCTGCCATTTGTTGGGACCACTAACTGAATCAGAAGGAAAGAGCATGGGCAGTTAGGGGTGCAATATTCATATCAGTGAATGTGCTTTTCC
The DNA here is from genome assembly GCF_001698545.2 of Rhinopithecus bieti. Lineage (NCBI taxonomy): Eukaryota > Metazoa > Chordata > Mammalia > Primates > Cercopithecidae > Rhinopithecus > Rhinopithecus bieti. The sequence continues at coordinate 542,457 of NW_016807905.1, forward strand.
AGAGACCTCAGAGCCTCTTTTTTTTTTTTTTTTTTTTTTTTGAGGCGGAGTCTTGCTCTGTGGCCCAGGCTGGAGTGCAGTGGCCGGATCTCAGCTCACTGCAAGCTCCACCTCCTGGGTTTACGCCATTCTCCTGCCTCAGCCTCCTGAGTAGCTGGGACTACAGGCGCCCGCCACCTCCCCGGCTAGTTTTTTGTATCTTTTAGTAGAGACGGGGTTTCACAGGGTTAGCCAGGATGGTCTCGATCTCCTGACCTCGTGATCCGCCCGTCTCGGCCTCCCAAAGTGCTGGGATTACAGGCTTGAGCCACCGCGCCCGGCCCAGAGCCTCCTTATGAGGGTTGGAGTTCACGGCAAGACGGCAATGGAGGCCGGCTGCCTTCTATCTGTGGGCCATCTTATCCCCTAGGAACCATTACACCCTGCTTCTCCCTTCACCTTGATTTTTTTTTTCCCACCTTTGTTCAGCATTTAAGAGCCACCCTCTTCTCATTGCCAAAGGCTTCATTAGACACTGAAATCCTCATGGTCCTTCATATTGGATACAAGTTAACATCCCCATCTTTAGGGAGATAAAACAAGAAATCTAGTGCCTTCTTATATTAGATACAGAGGAGATGAGGTAGTGCTGACTGGGGCTTCTGTATCTTGGTGGTAGAGTTAATTCTGATCTATCTGCCTTTTGAGAGGGAGGTGACCACTCACATTCTCTAGGGGGAAGAGATCCTATTTGGTGCCTGCATGAAAAGATTTAACCACAACCCCCCTTCCAAGGCCTCTCCCTGCACAGGCCCCTCCTTCCTCTGACACATACCGCAGCCCAGGACAGCTGTCTGGCTATGAAAGGGCCTAGTGTGACGGGGAATGTAGGCCCTGGCTGGGGGAATCCCTGGGTGTGGCCTGGCGAGCACCCCCTCCCCACCCGCCATTCATCACAGACTCTGCCTTTGCAGAAAGCTAGGGTGCGAGCTGGCAAGACCTTCCCCAGCAGCCCTGGAGACTCATTGGAGGACCAGCTGAAGCCCATGTTGGAGTGGGCCCACGGGGGCTTCAAGCCCACTGGGATCGAGGGCCTCAAACCCAACAACACGCAACCAGGTGGGAATGAGTCCCCATGGCAGCACCTGCTGCCTCTGCTGGTGGGACCACTTCTTGGGAGAGTCAGCCACCCCTGCTGCCCCACACCCACCCAGCTTTCTAGCAGCTGGGCTCAACTCTGAATGTTGGAAAAATTGCAGGCATACGAAGGCTGTGCCAGCCCTGTCTGGCTTCCCTGGCCACTTTCTTGCTGATGGTCATGTGCATATAATTTGTATTGAATCTAACATCTGTCTTGAAGTCAGGATGCAGTGTTGACTAGCACCTTTTTTATTAAAGGAAAAAAACAGTTAAGCTATGCTCATTCGAGAAAATTGGAAAGTGTTAAAGAAGAACCATATGCCACCTGCTAACATTTTGACCAGTACCATATTTCTCCCATTATAAGATAACTCTGGTTTCTAGAAATCCAGGACTTGTCTTACAATCTATGCATTTAAAGGCCAGGCATAGTGGCTCACGCCTGTAATCCCAGCACTTTGGGAGGCTGAGGCGGGCAGATCGCTTGAGGCGAGTAGATCGAGCCCAGCCAGGACAACATGGTGAAAAATAGAAAAATTAGCCTGGTGTGCTTGGCATGTGCCTGTGGTCCCAGCTACCCGGGAGGCTGAGGTGGGAGAATTGTCTTGAGTCCAGGAGGCCGAGGTTGCAGTGCACCGAGATCGCACCACTGCATTCAAGCCTGGGCGACAGAGCAAGACCTTGTCTCAAAAAAGGAAACAGTCCATACATTTAATGTAATGTTTTTTCTGTTTTGTTTTGTTTCCGCCTCAAAAGTGGTTAATAAGTCGAAGGTGCGTCGTGCAGGCAGTAGGAAATTAGAATCAAGGAAATACGGTATTTCCTTCCCGTCTTTTGACTGTTCCCTGTTTTCTATGCACTTTCTTCTGATTTCTTTGCATATAAAATGGTCACTGGAAAAGAATCAAATTTCTTGAAGAGTCTATCTGAACTCCCCACTCTCCCTTCACATCCCACCCTCACAAATACCCTCCGGGTTAATATTGGGTTGCACATCCTTCCAGATTTTTCTGAACACTAGTTGGATTCCTGCTTTCCCCTTTATTAATATTAATACTGTAAGCACTGTCTGTCATTTTGTCACGAAAGGGTCCTTATGATTTTTAATGGCTGTACAATTTTCTTTCCTAGGGTCAGAGTCAAATTTAACCACGTTCATTAAGATTTTCTGTATAGATGGAATAGAAATACAAATGGGTTTTACAAAATCCCATTATAGAATGGGAGCCATATTATGTAATTAAAATTTTTTCTAGTAGCCTCACAAAAATTAAGAAGTGCTGGGCTTGGTGGCTCATGCCTGTAATCCCAGCACTTTGGGATACAAATAACCATCTCTTGGATTTCCCAGCATTTTGGGACACTGAGGTGGGCAGATTGCTTGAGCTCAGGAGTTCTAAGACCAGCTTGGGCAACATGGTGAAACCCTGTTTCTACAAGGAATACAAAATTAGCTGTGTGAGATGGTGTGTGCCTGTGGAGGTTGAGGTGGGAAGATTACTTGAGCCCAGGAGGTCGAGGCTGCAGTTTGCTAAGATCATGCCACTGCATTCCAGCCTGGGTGACACACTGAGAACCTGTCTCAAAAA
>NW_016807905.1:545554-575423 GCF_001698545.2 Rhinopithecus bieti
AAAAAAAAAGAAAGAAAGAAAGAAAAAAGGAGGCTGGTGCAGTGGCTCATGCCTGTAATTCCAGCACTTTGGGAGGCTGAGGCAGGCAGATCCCTTGAGGTCGGGAGTTCACCAGCCTGGCCAACGTGGCAAAACCCCATCTCTACTAAAATACAAAAATTAGCCAGGTGTGGTGCTGCATGCCTGTAAGAGGCTGAGGCAGGAGAATTGCTTGAACCCAGGAGACAGAGGTTGCAGTGAGCCAAGATCCATGCCATTGCCTGGGCAACAAGAAAGGAACAAGTAAAATTAGTACAAATCATGATTTTTTTAGCACTAAATTTCCAAAATGTTAACATTTCAATATTCAGCTATTATAAAAACTGAGATAGTCTACATTTATAGTGCTGTTTTCAAAATTTCACTTATTTTATATATTTTACATATTACATATTTTACAGATCTCAATTTTGATGCTAAATTTGCTATGAAAATATTTGATCCGTATTAAGTATATACAGATTATTAACTAAATACAGATGTAGATGTTTAAACATAAATTAACTAAATTCATAAAACATACATTTGAGAAAGTAGACTCATATGTCTAGGCCAGTCCTAGTTGACTCGCTTGTCAGTGTTTTAATTAACATTAAATACAGAATTCATTTCCTCACCAGTTTCAAGTTCTCAGTAGCCACCCCCATGCCTACTGCCCAGCATGTCAGATATCACAGACATAGGTATGTCAGGCTTTTAGCTTTGAATTGAGCTTTGCTCTTTGAGCTAAGTCATCTTTACCTCCTAGTTGTAGCCATTTAAAACCTTGTAAGCATGTGTTAAGAATCCTGGGTGCAAGGGGTTTTGAATGAGCTCCTGTTGTGAGTTGCCCATCAAGGGGCCATATACATTCAGTGTGGACCCCCTGTCATGCCCCAATTGCAGCTGGTACCCAGGCATAGCATGGGCTTGTCCTGGGCCCACATTCTCTCTGGACCCTCCTACCAAGCCACGGCTGCAGTCTAATTACCTTTCACAGAGAACAAGACTCGAAGACGCACAGCTGACGACTCAGCCACCTCTGACTACTGCCCCGCACCCAAACGCCTCAAGACAAATTGCTATAACAATGGCAAAGACCGAGGGGATGAAGATCAGAGCCGAGGTGATTGTTGGGGACCCGCTACCTGGGATCATGGGGCAGATGGGAGGAGGACGCTGCAGACCAGGAATTGATCTGTAACTGGCTCCCTGACCTCATCCCATGCCTTCTTATTCTTTTCTCAATAGAACAAATGGCTTCAGATGTTGCCAACAACAAGAGCAGCCTGGAAGGTAACGCTCTCTCCCTCCCAGTCGTCCCCTTCACACCCTGGCTAGGGCTCTAGGCCTGCCTCGTCCTGGCTCATCCGCCCTGTCAGGGTTTAACCCAGAGCTCTGTTCCTTGACCTCAGGCCAAGGCCTATTTCTACTCCCTGCATCTTAGTTGCTAGTTTATGGAATGAATTGCCCAATTGTGCCCCTTAAGAGAAAGGGACAGGAAGGGTGTGGTGAGGATGAAGGGAAGCCAGGCCATTTTGGCCGGGAGAACCATAACCTAAAACCAAGGTTAGTGGTATCATGAACTTCCCAAAGAATGGCAACTAACTAGCTTTTAGTCACTTGCCTACTGTCAGGTTAAATAGTCTGCTTGTCCTGGCTGGGGATTGCCACTGGATTGGATACTCTGGCCAGAATATACCTCATGGAATACAGAATGTGTGAGGATGAAGTCTCCCTTGCTTCCTTAACCCCCAGTTACTCCGTGTTGAATAGGAAAACACCACATCCCTGACCCAGAGAACCCAGGGAAGAGCTTCAGTTTAGAAATCCTATTCCCCAAGACTCACTCACACATCTGGCTAGGTAGGGATGCTTGGTCATGGGTTTCATAAAGGTCCTATCTACCCAGCCAGGGATGCAACTCCATGCTGATCTGGTGATATGAAGGGAAGGCAGGGTTGTCTATTGGTTAAAGGACCTGGATTCTGAGATTACAGCCATTTGCTGTTTATAGGGTGTGGGCATGGGCAAGTCCTATCATGAGACAACAAGCCAATTGGAGTCACCACAAAATCCTTAGTGTCCCAGTATTTAAAGCTTCTCAAGGATTATCACACCAGGGGGGTCCCTCTGCTCAGCGTTCTGCCTGACATCATCCTCCTGGGGCAGCCCCTTTCCCATCTTGATGTTCCCCATCTGTGAAGGAGGGATGCCACCTGGAAGCATTGTTGAAAGGCAGAAGCTGTGAGGCATGGCCTGAGGCATGAAGAGTCCTTGGCAAGCAGCTGGCCTGGAGGAAAATCTTAGGAACTGAGAGACCCAGGCTTCAGCAACTGGGGTCAGGGCCTCAATTGCCACAAGTCACAACCCTGTTTTTCTTACAGATGGCTGTTTGTCTTGTGGCAGGAAAAACCCTGTGTCCTTCCACCCTCTCTTTGAGGGGGGCCTCTGTCAGACATGCCGGGTAAGTCCTCTACTGCTGCTCTGGACCTTCCTGCCCTCGCCTCCTCCAACTCCCCTGTCCTTCCCAGCAGCACCTGTGTGGAGCCTCAGTGAAGCCCACTCATCCTAGCTGCCTTGCACTCTGCCTCTGGGGCAGGACGGGGGAGAGCTATCGTAGAGGCCAGAGGCACACAGGTCACAGCCAGTCGTCCTTTTAAAGGACACCAAGCCACCAGCAGTGTGTTCTGCGGCTGTATCATAGGGCCTCCACCACTCCACCAGCAAGCCGGCAGGGGCTGGCCTTCTCTGGTCTCCGATTTCACTGGTGTTTCTCTCTGGCTGCCAGGATCGCTTCCTTGAGCTGTTTTACATGTATGACGACGATGGCTATCAGTCTTACTGCACCGTGTGCTGTGAGGGCCGAGAGCTGCTGCTTTGCAGCAACACGAGCTGCTGCCGGTGAGCACTGGGCCCTGTGGGCAGGATGTGGGTGGGCCCCCAAGGCTCCTAGGTTCCTGCAGTCTACAGACAGCTGCCTGTTGAATGGAATCCTAGGCATGGGAATAGGGAGCTAATTTGCCCTGGAAGCAGCATACAGGGTTTATGTTTTGTGGTGGCTGTGGTTGTAGCATAATTGGAGTAGAGCCCGTGTGTAGGAAAGGGCTCTTTTTTTTGAGACAGGGTCTCGCTCTGTTGCCCAGGGTGTACAGTGATGTGATCATAGTTCACTGCAGCCTCCAATTCCTGTGCTCAAACAATCCTCCCATCTCAGCCTCCTGAGCAGCTTGATTATAGGCACATGCCACCATACCTAGCTAGTTCTTTTTTTTTTTTTTTTTTTTTTTTTTGTGGTGGAGTCTTGCCCTGTCACCCAGGCTGGAGTGCAGTGGCACAATCTTGGCTCACTGCAACCTCTGCCTCCAGGGTACAAGCAATTCTCATGCCTCAGCCTCCCAAGTAGTTGGAATTTTAAGTGTACAGCACCACGCCCAGGTAATTTTTGTATTTTTAGTAGAAACAGGGTTTCACCATGTTGACCAGGCTTGTCTTGAACTCCTGACTTCAGGTAATCCACCTGCCTCAGCCTCTCAAATCCCAGCACTCCCAAGGTTCTGGGATTACAGGCGTGATCCACCATGCCTGGCCTATTTTTTTGTAATAAATAAAACGTGTAATAAATGCTGCCTAGGCTGATCTCAAATCCCTGGGCTCAAGCCATTCTCCTACCTCAGCCCCCCAAAGCCCCAGGGTTATAGGTGTGAGCCACTGCACCCAGCTAGAAGTGCTCTTAATAGGCCAAGAGCATGAGGGAAGGGGATGAGAAGGGCATCAGGGAAGGCTAACTCCCTGGTTTGCCAGTTGGCCTATAATCCAAAGTGTCCATGGAATGAAGTAGGTTGTTGGGAGAGCATTTCTGATTAAGGGGGTTGGGGTATCCAAGGAAGATGTCAGTGAAGCCCGTACTACGCAGGGCCCTGCAGGCTATGCTGTTAAGCAGCCAATCCTAGGTAAACTTTCAGGAGGGGGTGGGCATTTCCCTGTGGAAGTGGTAAGGGGGTGGCACAGGAGACCAACTTGATGACAGAGGCATCCCTTCTCCCTGCCACTGGGTCCAGGTGCTTCTGTGTGGAGTGCCTGGAGGTGCTGGTGGGCACAGGCACAGCGGCCGAGGCCAAGCTTCAGGAGCCCTGGAGCTGCTACATGTGTCTCCCGCAGCGCTGTCATGGCGTCCTGCGGCGCCGGAAGGACTGGAACGTGCGCCTGCAGGCCTTCTTCACCAGTGACACGGGGCTTGAATACGTAAGCCACAGGCTCCCGCCTCTACCACCACAGATCCCAGGGGCACAGAGTGTTGGAACGCTCTGGAATTCTCAGAGAACGAGTAATAGAAGTAAAGACATATTGTACAAGTGGAACCTCTCGGAGCCTCAACGGCTGACAGACTTGGCAAATTGACAGCTCCTCTGCACGGTTTTCACCCGTGCCAGAGTTCACTCCCTCCTTGCCGGCTTCTCAGTATATGGATTTTCAGGGACCCGATGAAGAAATGGTTGTAGCCTTCTGAGTTAGCAGAGCTGAGAGGGAAGGAAATAGTAGAAATGAATTTTCTAGTTCTTAGAGGCAGGCCCTAGGCCTTTCCTATCTGGGGTGATACCTTTTCATGTGTGCGTCTGTGATTACATATCTGGCTCATGTCCAAGGATAAATTGACCATGCCTTGCCAAATGCAGGCTCCCGTGCTACACACTGTCTCCCCAATCCCCATCAAGGCTTCAGTGGGCTTTTTGCAGTGCCTACGGCAAGGTTTGAAGCCCTCTGAACAGAGTCAGCCTGCCCCTCCCTCAGAGCTTGAGTCTTTCCCCTGTGCCTTCACCAGCATGACCTCCTTCCTTACCTGGCAGGAAGCCCCCAAGCTGTACCCTGCCATTCCTGCAGCCCGAAGGCGGCCCATTCGAGTCCTGTCATTGTTTGATGGCATCGCGACAGGTGAGTTGGGGTATACCTGGAGATGCTCTGCTGTCCTGTCACAAGGGGGTAGCCAGGGAGTCAGAAGGCATGGTTAGGGTGTCTGACATCCGTGGCAAGAAATATCCCTGGGGGTCACCAGCTCTGAAAAAATCCCTGTCTCCTTGTTTCTCTCCACCTTCTCAGCCACCTTGCAGTCTTGGTCATTGAATTTTATTTCATCTATTTATTTTTTTGAGATAGAGTCTCCTTTTGTCACCCAGGTTGGAGTGCAATGACATGATCTGTGCTCACTGCAGCCTCCACCTCCCAGGTTCAAGTAATTCTCTTGCCTCAGCCTCCCGAGGAGCTGGAATTACAGGTGTCCGCCACCACGCCAAGCTAATTTTTATATTTTTAGTAGAGATGGGGTTTCTTCATGTTGGTCAGGTTGGTCTCAAACTCCTGACCTCAAGTGATCTGCCCACCTTGGCATCCCAAACCGCTGGCATTAGAGGCGTGAGCCACCGTGCCCGGGCAGTCTTGGTCATTTTAAAAGGACGTACATCTTAGCTGTTACACTTTATTTTTTGTTATGTGCAGTTATCTTGAAATTGATTTTCATTCCACATGCATAAGTATAATTGGAGATAAATTAGGCAACAACTACTGCTATCTCTGGTTTTGGTTCCCTTCTTTTCCTGCTATACTGAGTTTACACAGCCAATATGTGTGGTGCGTTTACAGCCTTTGCTGGATTGAACGCATGTGGCGCAGTCATGAGAAATTGTTCGTTTTACCATAGCAGGGAGCGGAGGAAATGATGTGCTTAGTCATTTATGCTTCTGTGTCTCCCTGGCCCCCATAGGATACCTAGTCCTCAAAGAGTTGGGCATAAAGGTAGGAAAGTACGTCGCCTCTGAAGTGTGTGAGGAGTCCATCGCTGTTGGAACCGTGAAGCACGAGGGGAATATCAAATACGTGAACGACGTGAGGAACATCACAAAGAAAAATGTGAGGGCAGTCTGTATCTTGTGGGCCTTGTCTCTTTGTTTCCCCCAGTCCTCCACATCCTGAAACCCGCATGTAGGCCCCATCCCTGAGACCCTAGAAAAAATAATTGAAATCTTGTGGGACTCTTAAGCCTTAGGTTAGGGTCGGAAGTGGTGTTGGTGACCAAGCAAGATTCTATTTTTTTCTGGAGACAGTCTCACTCTGGAGTGCAGTGGCATGATCTCAGCTCACTGTAACCTCTGCCTCCTGGGTTTAAGCGATTCTCCTGCCTCAGCCTCCCAAAGTGCTGGGATTACAGGCACCTGCCACCATGCTGGGCTAATTTTTATATTTCTAGTAGAGATGGGGTTTCTCCATGTTGGCCAGGCTAGTCTCAAACTCCTGACTTCAGGTAATCCACACCTCCTTCAGCTTCCCTGGGATTACAGGTGTGAGCCACTTCTTCCAGCCCCAAGCAAGATTCTAGAAGTGGGACCAGCTCTCTTTCTCTCTGTCCACACCCTCATTCTGACTCTGTCTCTCTCAGATTGAAGAATGGGGCCCATTTGACTTGGTGATTGGCGGAAGCCCATGCAACGATCTCTCAAATGTGAATCCAGCCAGGAAAGGCCTGTATGGTGAGCATCCTTCTCTCTGGCAGTCCCTGGAGAGCCTATGTTACCTGACCCCTGACCACTGGCCCAGGTGGAGTGGCCTGAGAAGGAGCCCTTTGCTTCTGGCCAAGTTACTGGCAGCGTCAGGGGCCTGTTGGTGCTGCCTACGCTCCGTAGTAAATCCTCAGCCCACAAGGGAAATACCCTAGTAAATAGTGCCCTGCCGCTGCCTGTGTCCCTGCTGTCATTCAGGTGGACATAGACTGGTAGGCATCGGCCTTAACTGTCAGGAGGCCATTGGGAACCTGTTGGTCTCAGGGGATGCGGTGGGTTGGGCTGGAGGTTTCAAATGAACCCTGCACTGTCATCTTTTCTGAGCACAGAGGGTACAGGCCGGCTCTTCTTCGAATTTTACCACCTGCTGAATTACTCCCGCCCCAAGGAGGGTGATGACCGGCCGTTCTTCTGGATGTTTGAGAATGTTGTAGCCATGAAGGTTGGCGACAAGAGGGACATCTCGCGGTTCCTGGAGGTGAGGGAATCTGGGGACCTCACTGTCACACACAGCCTGGGCAGGGAAAGCGCTGCTGGCAGTGATGATTGGTGGGTGTTGCCAACGTTGGGAATGACTTTCCCATTCTTGGTCTGGCTAGATCCAATAGTGAGGGATTCAGTGGGCTCTCTTAGTACATGGAAAATATTTTTTTTGAGACGGGGTCTTGCTCTGTCACCCAGGCTGAAGTACAGTGGCATGATTACAGCTCACTGCAGCCTCAAACAGCTGGGCTCAGGCAATCCTCCTACCTCAGCCTCCCAAGTAGCTGGGACTACAGGGGCATACCACCATGCCCAGCAATTTTTGTATTTTTGGTAGAGACGGGGTCTTGGTATGTTGCACACCCTAGTCTTGAACTCTTGGACTCAAGCGATCCCCCCACCTCCCAACGTGTTGGAATTAGAGATACAGCTGTGAGCCACCATGCCCTGCAAGTACAAGGAAAATAATTGATCTCTAATCTCGGCCCAAGTCTTTGAAGTCAGAAATGATGAAACCATCATCTGCTGTTACGGACTCATGAGATTTGACTCAATTTTTTACTCATTTTTGATATGAAAACTGCTTTAGACCAGGCATGGTGGTGCATGTCTGCAGTCCTAGCATTTTGGAGGCTGAGGTTGGAGGATCACTTGAGCCCACTGTGTATCATATTTTGTAATAATCTGGCATGTCCCAGGGGATACCGTCTCAGAATCTACAGGTTTGACCTTATCTCTTTACCTACCATTAGCATAGTATGAGGGCGTTCACCATGTCCTCTAGCCAGCCTCCTGATGGCAGTTGGTCTTTTCTTTGTTTTGGAGGATCCGTGCCTCTTCCGCAGTCAGGGAATAGCCCTGTCACCTGCAAAGGTCTGGTTGACACTGGAACTCTAATAATGGGCTCCTAACAGCAACCTTCTTTGTCCCTGCAGTGTAATCCAGTGATGATTGATGCCATCAAAGTTTCTGCTGCTCACAGGGCCCGATACTTTTGGGGCAACCTACCTGGGATGAACAGGTAACAAAGGGCTCTTAGTGGGTCAGGTAACAGCCAAGTTAAATATGTGATAACAAGCTCTGACATTCAAGCCTTCCTAGAAAGATCTGGCTCTGCTGAGAAACAGTTAGGGTTTCAGACCACCTGTGGTCTTCCGGGTTGATCCCTGTTAAGATGTTCAGCAAGTACCTGGGAATCTCTTCAGGAGTTCCACTCTTACCTGTTGTAAGCTGCCGATGGACCCGACCTTCAAAGTCCCAGGTGGCTGGGCGCGGTGGCTCACGCCTGTAATCCCAGCACTTTGGGAGGCCGAGGCTGGAGGATCGCTTGAGCCCAGGAGTTCTAGACTAGCCGGGGCAACAAAGTGAGACCCTGTCTCTACAAAAAAATAAAGAAAAATACAAGTCTCATGTGCTGTAGCCAGACTGTGTACCTCCTTCCTGCCAGGGATCTCTCAAGACTTGAGCTTGTTGATGCTCCTGCCCTTCACTTCTCCTCCTCGTTGCTGTAGGGACAGCCGACTGGAAATGGAAGTAAATTGTTGTTAGCGGTACCTTTCCTCCTGCCCCGGAGATGAAGCGATCTTGGCCAGGCTCGTGGTGACCAACCAGGTGGCAGAGCTGCTATGACAAACAAAAGCCCGAAGACTATGTCCCTCACATTCTCATCACCGGGAGCATTTCATATTTTGTTATATACTAAAAACAGCAGTCTTCTTCAGACACGCTGAAAGCCACAAAGCAGCTTTGCTGAGGATTAATTATCTCCTCTATATGTGGTTTCAAGGAGAAGAACTTGCTAATTGAGATGTAAAATGTGATGGTAATGTGACATCTCAGACTTGCAAATAAGTTGAGCTTAAAACATTCTCCTGTAGAAGGAGGCGTGGAAACATAATAACCTTCCGCCACTTAGTGAAGTGTGGACAGAGGTGAGGGTCCTGGGGTAGCTTGGAAGATTTTTGTTGACCACTTTGCCTGTGTACTTGGTTAGGCAGCCAGTCTTAGGATACCATTTCTGTGTCCGGAATTAAATGGGTTAATGCCTTCAACATTTAAGCTCCCAGTAGGCCGACACTGTTATGCTGTTGCCATTTTCATGGTTAAACACATCGTGTCTATCTCAGCTTTCATGATAATGACATGCTAAAGGGGGAGGGAGAGAAGACAATGATTTGGGGTTTATTGCTGGTGGATGGGCATTGGAAGGGAAGGCTTCTCATTTTGGAGAGGGCCCTAAGTGAAGGGATGGACCCATGCAGTTATTAGAGTACTGCAGGTGGAAGGAAGAGGGTCTGGGATGATGGGAAACATCCCCAGACCAGCTCAGAGCACCCTAGGTGGGGTGGCTGGGAGAGAAGGGCCAAGTAACTTGGACCTTAATGTGGTACCACTGAAATCACTTTGACATGGGAAGTTCCAGATGAGATGAATTGTGTCTTAGGTTCATGGTAGTTTCTGGGTGGATTGTAGACAACAGCAGGATGTAGTCGGGAATGGGGAGAGAGTGAGGTGACCAGACTGCTCAAAGAAGGAGACATCACTGATGATGATGTTGTGCCCCAGGAGGTGCCATCCATAAAGAATACAGTGTGAGTGGTGGCCCCTGGAGTTTGCAGCACAGCAATCCTGTGACTTAGCAAGGAGGGGTCAGATTCAGCATATCTGGAGGGTAGGACATTTGCTGATGCATTGGATGTGTAGGCTGTGAGGTGGAAGGATTAGTGAGGCCTGACGCAGATCTGACGCTGTGACTAAGCTCTGCAGGCTGATACGATGGGTGGCACACCAAGCATCATTTAAGGGACAGACCCAAGTCATGTGGCTTGTTAGAGCTTAACCTTACAGTCAGCACAAGGTGGGGCTGTGCAGTGTCCTTTTCTTCTGGGCCCTCAGCTCCCTTGGGTCCATGGCAGAGGTAGGAGTGGGGATAGAGGTGGCATTTGAAGCCTGGCAGCTGAGGTCAAGGAAATCCATCAGTCTAGGGGAAATATGTGTTGTGATTTCCTCAGCTCCTCTTGTAAGCACGGTTCCCGTTCTCATGTCTGAGTTGTTTGGCCTTGACATTCCTAACACAGGTTACTGTGGCCGTCCCTGCATCCAGTCCTCTTGCCCCGGTTTCTGTTCTGGAGCTGCTCAGCTACTTTCAGTTCTAGCCCTCACCCTTCTTAGGCATCTGTTTGCCTCTCTCTGCATTTGCAAAATAGTTTTCAAGGGTGAAAGTTAAAGGGGTGCTTAGTTCTTTTTTTTTTTTTTTAACCTTAAGAGATAGGGTCTGTCTCCCAGGCCTCCAACTCCTAGGCTTAAGCGATCCTCCTGCTTTGAACTCCCAAATTGCTGGGATTAAGGGTAGGAACCACTGCAGCCGGTTGCCATTCACTTTTAAAGCCTCCTGAGGCTGTATCCCCAGCAGTGAGCCACCAAACCGTGGGTGTGATATGATAATTGTATCAGGTAGACCCACAAAAATCTATTCCAAGCTCCTCACTTTAAAGTAGACAGGAAGCCCAAAGGGGTAATGTGACTTGGAGCAGTGGAGCTGGGACCTGAGGTTTCTCCTGCCCCGCTCCCGTGCAGTGTTCCTGCTCAATGGGAACCTGACTTTGAAGTCCAGGCAGGGGAACATTACCTCCTGGATGCTGGGCTGTCCCCTCTGGGGTAGCCCATCCTTGGCTTTGGCACACAGGCTTGTGTTCATGTCAGGATCATTTTCATCATTTATTTGTAGCAAGTTCACCGCTAGGGCATATCTCTGCAACATATGCCCTCACTCCCACCTTGTGCCTAGCAGAGGACCCTCTACAGCTAGTAAAAAGTAATGGGTTTTGGCTGTTCCCAGGCCCGTGATAGCATCAAAGAATGATAAACTCGAGCTGCAGGACTGCTTGGAATACAATAGGATAGCCAAGGTAAGACGAGCTGTGGCCCTCTGGAAAAATGCACTTGGTGACCTCCAAGTGGGGACTTGGGAGATGACCTTGGTGTCTGATTGGTTCCTACACCTCCCCCCACGTGACTTCCTGGTGTTGGGCTTCTTTCTCCCACACAATTGTTCTGTCCCATCCTCAAATACAGAGACCAGGAGACATTCGTGATAAGTAATCCCTACGAGAAAAGGCAACTAGCCTTTCTAATTTTAGTACTGGATACATAAAGACACAGAGAATTTCAGCTGGCCCTCTCAGGGAGAAAGGAACAATTAATTCTTTTGCCAAAAAATTAATTTGCTGTCAAGTCATAGAATATGAAGACCTCCATAAACCTAAATCTCAATGTTTGCATCAAGCTAAGATCCATCTTCTAAACTCCAGTTGAGCATTCTCTGTATCTGGGTGGTTTTTACTTTTTACTTAATCTTGCTTGATCAGGAACTCTGGTGTCTTCTTGGCCCTCCCACGTGATCTCATTCATCGTCACTTTTTTGTTTATCTCATTTTCTCTGAGGCTGGTCCTTCCTGTTAACGTCTTGGCATTTGTGGGAAGCACAAAATGTTCTTGTCCCTCCAACTCTGCTTTCCGCTCCCAGCCCTGCCATTCCTCTCCCGCGCCTGCCCTCTCCCTTCCATCTTTCCCAGGTGCTTTTTTCTCCCAGCCCTGCCACTCTTCTGCTGCGCCTGCGCTCTCCCCTCCATCTTACCCAGGTACTTTTGAGCCTTGACCTCACCCAGGTCCCTTCATTCTGTGCTCACTCCATGATGTCGTTTTGTTCTCCAGTTAAAGAAAGTACAGACAATAACCACCAAGTCGAACTCGATCAAACAGGGGAAAAACCAACTTTTCCCTGTTGTCATGAATGGCAAAGAAGATGTTTTGTGGTGCACTGAGCTCGAAAGGTGAGCAAGGCTGCACTTGGAGAGGGAAACTGTGCAGATCAAAACACAAATGGGCAGACATGGGCAGGTGCTTACCTTCATTCTTGATGGCCTCACTGCCCTTTGGTGTTACTGGGGCGAGGAGTAATAATACCTTTTCATAGTTCGCCCTTATTTCCTGACAAAAATGGCGGAGGGGGTGTGGTGGTGGTGAGGAATCTGAGACATGAGGTCATTAGACCGCACCATCTGTCTGTTGGCTGCACTGCCCTGACATCTGCCTGTCCCAACACGCTGGGACACTACGATGTATAAGAAGCCAGTGAAAGAAAACCCCACAGACATGCCATTCTTGAAGACTTCAGTTTTCTCATTCTTTTTTTTTTTTTTTTTGAGATGGAGTCTCGCTCTGTCGCCCGGGCTGGAGTGCAGTGGCCGATTCTCAGCTCACTGCAAGCTCCGCTTCCCGGGTTTACAGCATTCTCCTGCCTCAGCCTCCGAGTAGCTGGGACTACAGGCGCCTGCCCACCTCGCCCGGCTAGTTTTTTTTGTGTTTTCTTATGTAGAGACGGATTTCACCGTGTTAGCCAGGGATGGCGTTCTCGCATCTCCTGACCTCGTGCATCCGCCCGGTCTCGGCCTCCCAAGTGCTGGGATTACAGGCTTGAGCCACCGCCGGGGCCCGGGGGCCCAGTTTGCCTCATTCTCATAAGATTCCTTCTTAGCCCACAGTTATCCTCTCCTTCCTTTCTTTGGGCCTACAGTTTGTCTGTTTTGATGCCAAATAACCATCTCTTGAATTTCAGTTCTGTTTTCCTTTCACTTTCACCTCCTCTATTTGTTCATTTTTTGCCGCTCCTATTTTAAAAAATCATTACTTCGCTATAAGGTGATGGAATTAAGGCCTTTGACATTCCTCTTTACATGTGTTCTGTATTCGAAGCTTGCATAGAGTGTTTTCATTCCGACTATTTGCACTTCTACAACCCCGTTTACTTTCTTCTTTGACTTACCAACAGCTTTCTGAAGCTATAAAAGTAAACTTTTCCTGATTAGTATTTATGCTGTAGATTTTCTGTTTTATGGACCCAAACCTAAAATGCGTTGGTGTAGACGCTACAAGCCAAGCAAGACACAGGCCTGAAGGTGAGGTATCAATCTTTGGCATGTTTCCTGAATAGCCACGCAGCCATTGGCCTGTTGGGATGACTCTTAGTTATGCTGGGCATTGTATACCGCAGTAATACTGAGGTTCAGCCCTCTGTGCCCTCTTCCAGGCCCTGGGTAGAATTCCTATAGAGGAAGCTTTTGGGTATATTTGATACCATCTGCCCTGAAGTCGCTCTAGCCTCAGTCCTTCATCAGCAGCTGGGGTTTGAAGAGCGGAAGAAAACTGTGGTTGCTGAGCCTGCTTAAATTGCCTGAGCCTGGGTGGATGACTGAAAATCTTAGCGCTGTTTTGAGTTGACCTTGTTCCTTATTAAAGGAAATTGCTTAACTTCTCCCATTCATAATGTTTTGAAGATGCGAGACATTGCCTGGCCTGGGCTAATTTTGGTATGCATGCCATTAGTTCAGGAAGCGCTCCTCTGAGCACCAAGCTCTATGCTAAGAGTATGCTCTGCTAGCGCCTGCACAAAACGGGGGACTCTTGATTTGTGAGCAATTTGTGAGCAAGTGTTCTGAATTAAGGGGCTCTGAATTTAGGTCCTGGAACCTTACTGATGGGACTGCGGGATGGGTGAGGGCAGAAGCCCCCAGTGCGGACCTGGATGGCGGCGCGCCCTCTCGTTGAAGGCTGTCAACATCCTGGAGGCACTTCTGAACTCGCTGTCTTTTCCACTCCGGTTACCCCAGGATCTTTGGCCTTTCCTGTGCCACTACACAGAGCTGGTCCAACATGCGGGCCGCGGGGTGTCCCGCCAGAAGGCTGCCCTGGGAAGGCTCTGGGAGCGTGCCTGCTCATCCGACACCTCTTCGCCCCCTCTGAAGTGCACTACTTTGCCCATGTGATATAGCTTCCAGGCCAGGGCCCCAAGCCCACTGGGTGTGTGCAGAAGCCAGGACCCAGGAGTGTGATTCCTGAAGCATCAGGCCCTGCCTCTTCCTCAGCTGTGTGGGGCATACGTGTACTCATTCCCCTCCTGCTTCAGTGGCGGGCAGAGCCACCTGACTCTCTTTGCCAGGGGGACCGAGGTGCCGCCTCCTTGTGCACAATTCAGACCTGGCTGCTTGGAGCAGCCTAACACGGTGCTCATTTTTTCTTCTCCTAAAACTTTAAAACTTGAAGTAGGTAGCAACGTGGCTTTTTTTTTTTTTTTCCTTCCTGGGTCTACCACTCAGAGAAACAATGGCTATGATACCAAAACCACAGTGCCGACAGCTCTCCAATACTCAGGTTAATGCTGAAAAATCATCCAAGACAGTTATTGCAAGAATTTAATTTTTGAAAACTGGCTGCTGCTCTGTGTTTACAGACGTGTGCAGTTGTAGGCATGTAGCTATGGGACATTTTTAAGGGCCCAGGATCGTTTTTTCCCAGGGCAAGCAGAAGAGAAAATGTTGTATATGTCTTTTACCCGGCACATTCCCCTTGCCTAAATACGAGGGCTGGAGTCTGCACGGGACCTATTAGAGTATTTTCCACAACGATGATGATTTCAGCAGGGATGACATCATCATCACATTCAGGGCTATTTTTTCCCCCCACAAACCCAAGGGTAGGGGCCACTCTTAGCTCAATCCCTCCCAGTGACTGCAATAGAACCCTCTGGGGAGCTCAGGAAGGGGTGTGCTGAGTTCTATAACATAAGTTGCCATATATTTTGTAGACAAGTATGGCTCCTCCGTGTCTCCCTCTTCCTTAGGAGAGGAGTGTGAAGGTAGGAGCTCAGATAAGACACCCCCTCAAACCCATTCCCTCTCCAAGAGACCTATCCCCCACAGGCACAGGTCCCCAGATGAGAAGTCTGCTACCCTCATTTCTCATCTTTTTACTAAACTCAGAAGCAGTGACAGCAGTCAGGGACAGACGTACATTTCTCACACCTTCTTCCCCTCATCTTAAGAGATGACAGAGAAAACTGCAGTCAAAGCTCGGTGCTCCCTCTGGAGATTTTTAAATCCTTTTTTATTCCATGATAAGTCATTTTTAGGGAGAATGGGAGTTCAGACAAGCTGCATTTCAGAAATGCTGTCGTAATGGTTTTTACTCTTCTTACTGGTGCTATTTTGTAGAATAAGGAACAACGTTGACAAGTTTTGTGGGGCTTTTTATACACTTTTTTTAAAATCTCAAACTTCTATTTTTATGTTTAATGTTTTCATTAAAACTTTTTTTGTAACTGGAGCCACGACGTAACAAATATGGGGAAAAAACTGTGCCTTGTTTCAACAGTTTTTGCTAATTTTTAGGCGGAAAGATGACGGATGCCTAGAGTTTACCTTATGTTTAATTAAAATCAGTATTTGTCTATAACTGTCTGATGTCCCTCTTCTTCTGCAGGTCAGATGGATGGGACATGGGGGAGGGCCTGGCTAACATGTAAGGGTGAGAGTTTGGAAGTAGGTGATTCATTCATTCATTCATTTATTAAAACGCAATGTGACCCCAGGCTGACTGGAGCTTCCTTACAGTGTAGTGCACTGGTTCTGCAGCATTGGCTCACACCTGTAATCCTAGCCAGGGTGGGTAGATCTTTTGAGCCCAGGAGTTCAAGACCAGCCTTGGCAACATGGCAAAACCCCATCTGTACAAAAAAAACCTCCAAGAATACAGGCCAGGCGCGGTGGCTCACGCCTGTAATCTCAGCACTTTGGGAGGCCTAGGCAGGCGGATCACAAGATCAGGAGATCGAGACCATTCTGGCTAATCCTGGAAACCCTGTCTCTACTAAAAATAGAAAAAATTAGCCAGGCGTGGTGGCAGGCACCTGTAGTCCCAGCTACGCTCTGAACCCAGGAGGCGGAGCTTGCAGTGAGCTGAGGTAGTGCCACTGCACTCCAGCCTGGGCAACAGTGCAAGACTCCGTCTCCAAAAAAAAAAAAAAAAAGAATCCAACACATCTGCATCCCCTGGAGGGCTTGTCAGGGCTGTGATTGCTGGCCCAACCTCCAGAGTTTCTGACTCTATGAGCGGACCGTAGGAATTTTCAGTCACACAGTGGCACAATTACTGCTTATTGCAGCCTGGACTTCCCAGGCTCAAGTGATCCTCCTCTGTCAGCCTCCAAGTAGCTGGGACCACAGGCGAGCACCACCACATCCAGCCTGACCCTAGGAATTTGATGCTGCTATCAAGGGACCACACAGGACTAGTGAATGGGTATCTAAGTCACGGTTCCCAAATGTGGTTTGAGTGTCTGAATTCATTTAAAAGCTCCATGTGTGAGATACCTGTTTCCAGACATGTGCAGTTATAGGCATGTAGCTACAGGACATTTTTAAGGGCCCAGGATCATTTTTTCCCAGGGCAAGTGGAAGAGAAAATGTTGTATATGTCTTTTACCCGGCACATTCCCCTTGCCTAAATACAAGGGCTGGAGTCTGCCCCAGATCTTGGGGAACTGATAAGGTGATTATCACCTCTAGCAAAAGATCCTAATGATTCTCACAGTTCATATGCTTCTGTGGGATTCTATACCTTATTCCACAGCTCCCAAGTTGCCGTGCTGCAGGTCAGCCACCTTCTGTGAGGGGGCTAACTGGGAGTGGCCCTGTGGTCCCAGTCTGGCCCGTGTCCTCTGCCCTTTGGGTGGAGTGATTCTCAGCGTGCCCCCAACTAAAATCCTGCCCTTCAATGAGCACTCACGATGTCGATTGCCCTTCTAAGCCTAATATTGTGACTCCAGTAATCCCATTTTACTGGGATTTACTTCCCTAGGCAGGAGTCCCAGGCCCAGAGCTCATCGGGCCACATTCATCTCCAGCCTTTGGTCAGGGAAAAGGGGGTTAATACTGGTTAGCTAGTGTATTAGAGACAGAATAGCATGATGCACCTGGGGTTCATCCACTGAACATGTCAGACCTAGCACCTCTGAGCCTCCCAGGCCATGTGTGAGTTGGGCTATAATCACGACCATCTCTTAAATAAGGTCAGGTTTCTAAAGGGCCTGGCCCAGCGTTTGGGGGTGGAAGAAGCTTCCAGAGTGGAAGGATGAGCATGTTATTAGAAAGGAGCTTCAGGATTACAACAGCCCACATGCAGGTTGCCATGGTGAGATGGCAATTAGCAAGCTAGGCCCACACAACCTCCCCTGCCTCCCCAGGTGTTGAGACCCCAGAGACCTGGGCCACCCAGTTAAGCCATCTTGTGTACAGTGCTGCACCAAATACCAGGACAGGATGAAGCCAGATAAACAGCCCCGGCCTCGAAACCCCAAGAAAGATGGGCGAGTCCTCCAGGTGAGGAGTCCTTGGCATCCTGGCCTGCTTGTCAAGGTGGGGGAGGGGCTCAGAGGGAGTGTGGGGGTAATTCTTGTGTTTTCCCAAGATGGGGTTAGGCGGGTGTTCCCAGGTTCCGAGGCAAGGGGAGAAGGCAGTGAATGTTCTGATCTGGGGAAAGAGGTTGGAGTTCCCACGTAGGCCTTTGCTGAAGCAATCTTTGGGTTTGCCTGGATTTGTGTCTGGGGTCTGGCATGTCACCGTGTCACTTGGAGCAAGCAGATGACTTCACCTCTTGGGTTTTTCATCTCTCACCTAAAAGGTGGAGATACCAGCCTGGTCAACATGGTGAAACCCCCATCTCTACCAAAAAAGATAAAAATTAGCTGGGTGTGGTGGCATGCACTTGTTGTCCCAGCTACTCGGTGTGGCTCATGTGGGAGAATCTCTTGAACCCGGGAAATGGAGGTTGTTGCTGTGAGCTGAGATCGCACCACTGCATGCCAGCTTGGGCAACAGAGACCCTATCTCAACAACAACAAATAAAGTGGAAATAATAAATCCTACCTGCTTCATAGGGTGACTGAAGTTCAAAGGCCAGATCTAGGTAAAGTGCTTTGCCTGACACCTGGCAGGCAATAAACTCTCCACATATATGAGATGACATTATTGTAAAATGAGACCCATTAATTAATGCAGTGCTAATGACAATGAAGACTGGATGCAGGTAGTGATAGTAACATGCAATGCTTATCAGTAGTAGTAGCCTTAGGCCAGGCACAGCGGCTCACACCTTGCAATCCCAGCACTTTGGGAGGCTGAAGTAAGCAGAGTTCAGGATTTGAGACCAGCCTGGGCAGCATGGACAGGGTTTCACACCCCGTTTCTACAAAAAAATTAAAAAATTAGCCAGGTATGGTGGCGCGCCCCTGTAGTCCAGCTACTCGAGGTGGGAGGACCACTTGACCTCAGGAGGTGGAGGTTACAGTGAGCTGAGATTGTGCCTCTGCATTCCTGTCTGGGCAACAGTGAGACCCTGCCTCAAACAATAGTAATAGTCACACCTTTTTAAAAGGTAGAGTAATATTTCCCCAGATGTTGTCAGCAGCTAGGCTGACGGGTATCAACTGTAGCAACAGTGGCATCGGGTGTGGAACTTGTGCCCCTCACTGCCCCCCACATCCTGTTGGGATCCCAATGCTCCTTGCTAGGGTTCCCAACCTGTCTCCACTTCCCTGCTATTTTGTGACCTTGGGTGTGTTCCAGAGTCTCCTTGTGGCTTGTTTACCCAACTATAAAATAGGGATAATACCAACCTCACAGAACTGATGTGTGGATCAAACAATTCAGTATATGTGAGGCACATGGGAAGGGGACTGAGTAAATGCTGAGTAAATGACAGTGACAAATGACCCAAAAATGCTGTTTTATTACTGTTAGAGAATTCTGGCAACCCTGTGAGGCCTGATTACCATGATTGTAAGTAAGAGAACTGACTCCAAAGAGGTCTCATCACATACCCAAGGTCACCCAGCTAGTAGCAAAAGGAGTTGTGCATTGGAATCTGCTCTGGGAAGCCAGTCTACTTTTTCTCTTTGGTCTCACAGGCATCTTTGTTTTTGTTTGTTGTTTTGCTGGAGCTTGAAATTACCTGCTGCCCTTTGTAGCGTTTTGCCTTCCTTCCTAGCTTCCTTCTCTTCCTTTTATCCTGCCTACTTCCCCATTTCTTTTTTCTTTTGTGTAACTTTATTGATTTTTAAAAACTTTTAATTATGTCAGGCGCTGTGGCTCATGCCTGTAATCCCAGCACTTTGGGAGGCCGAGGCGGGCAGATCACGAGGTCAGGAGATCAAGACCATCCTGGCTAACACGGTGAAACCCCGTCTGTATTAAAAATACAGAAAATTAGCTGGGCGTGGTGGTGGGTGCCTATAGTCCCAGCTACTGGTGAGGCTGAGGCAGGAGAATGGCGTGAACCCAGGAGGCAGAGCTTGCAGTGAGCCAAGATCGCGCCACTGTACTCCAGCCTGGGTGACAGAGTGAGACGCTGTCTCAAAAAAAAAAAAAAAAAGCAACAACAAAAAACCAACTTTTAATTAAAAAATATTTAGGCCAGGTGTGGTGGCACACACCTGTAGTCCTGGCTACTTGGGAGGCTGAGGTGGGAGGATTGCTTGAGCTTATGAGTTTGAGGTTGCAGTGAGCTGTGTTCCTGCCATTGACTCCAGCCTGGGTGACAGAGCAAGACTCTGTCTCTAAAAAAATTACTAAAAATAGGTAATTTTGGACTTACGGAAAACTTGCAAGAATAGTAGAAAGAATTCCTAAATACTCATCACCCAAATTCCCCAGATATTAACATATTGCCACATTTCCTTTGTCATCTTCTCTATATATTAATACCATTTTTCTGATCTCGGCTCACTGCAACCTCTGCCTCCTCAGTTCAAGCGATTCTCCTGCCTCAGCCTCCCAGTTAGCTGGGATTACAGGTGACTGCCACCATGCCTGGCTAATTTTTCTATTTTTATTAGAGGCGGGGTTTCACCATGTTAGCCAGGCTGGTCTGGAACTACTGACCTCGGGTGATTTGCCTGCCTTGGCCTCCCAAAGTGCTGGGATTACAGGCGTGAGCCACCACGCCCAGCTAATGTTGTATTTTTAGTAGAGACGGGGTGTCTCCATGTTGGTCAGGCTGGTCTCAAACTCCTGACCTGAGGTGATCCGCCCACCTCAGCCTCCCAAAGTGCTAGGATTACAGGCGTGAGCCACTGTGCCCGGCCTGTTTTTATTTTTAAGGCTCCTAATTAATTGTGAAATATGCAAACAGAACAGTGCACATGCTGTTCTCTGCCTGGAACAGCCTTCTGCCCTTTCCAGGCTGGTCCTCCAGTTCTTGCCTCTTCCATGAAAATTTCCTTGCACCTATTCTGAGCAGAATTAGGAGCCCTTCTCTAATCTGAATCCTCCTTCCCTATGTATAGATATAATAATTGGGCCAGGTACAGTGGCTCATGCCTGTAATCCCAGCACTTTGGGAGGCTGAGGTGGGCAGATCACCTGAGGTCATGAGTACAAGACCAGCCTGGCCAACATGATGAAAACTCATCTCTACTAAAAATACAAAATTAGCCGGTTGTGGTGGCACATGCCTGTGATCCCAGCTACTTGGGAGGCAGAGGCAAGAGAATCACTTGAACCTGGAAGGCAGAGGTTGCAGTGAGCCAGGATTGCACCATTGCACTCCAGCCTGGGCAACAGGAGTGAAACTCCGTCTCAAAAAAAAAAGAAAAAAAAGAAGAAGAAGAAGAATTGGCTGGGCACTGTGGCTCACGCCTATAATCTCAGCACTTTGGGAGGCCGAGGTGGGCAGATCATTTGAAGTCAGGAGTTTGAGACTAGCCTGGCCAACAGGCTACTACTACCTGTCTCTACTGAAAATACAAAAATTAGCCAGGCATGGTGGTGCAGGTCTATAATCCCAGCTACTTGGGAGGCTGAAGCAAGAGAATTGCTTGAACTCAGGAGGCAGAGGTTGCAGTGAGCTGAGATCACACCATTGCACTCCAGCCCGGGCGACAGAGCGAGACTCTGTCTCAAAAAAAAAAAAAAAAACAAGAAGAATCTGTCTCACCACAAAGCACTCTGTATGATAATTTCTATTTATTTTTTTTTCTTTTAGACAGGGTCTTGCTCTGTTGCCTAGGCTGGAATGCAGTGTCGTGATCACAGGCTCACTGCAGCCTGGACCTCCCAGGATCCACTGATCCTCCCACCTGAGCCTCCAGAGTAGCTGGGACTGCAGGTGCCTGTCACCACGCTTGGCTAATTTTAACATTTTTTTTGCAGAGGTTGAATCTTGCCATGCTGTCTCTCCTTGGCCTCCCAAAGTGCTGGGATTAAAGGCATGAGCCACGACACCCAGCCTATAACTTCTTATTTTTGTAGTCTTCTCCTCCATGAGTTTGCGAGATTCTCAAAGCAACTGTGATCTCCCAACATCATTATTTAGTTCAATAAAGTTGTCATACATTTGCAAAACTCAGGCGTTGAAGTACAATTATTTTGTTTGCTTTGTTTTTGGAGAGTTATAATTTCTATCTATAATAACGAGATTGCTTCACATATTAAAACAGTTGTTTTAAGATACATATTACATCTCCAGAGCCATTTCTCTTACAGGATGGAGATTCTTTTTTCTTTTTACCCTCTGACCTTTTGCTGTCAAGGCTTAATCTGACCCAGATAACCCTGGCCAGCTTTTTCCTCAGTGAGGAGAGTGGATGCTAGCAGGTTACCTGGCCCGATGTCATTTTTTTTGGGAGCTGTCTTGGGAGGGTGGACGAGTTGTACTTTAGAGGGCCTTGCTCCTCTAAAATACAGAGTTACCTCCTGTAACTTCCTGTGTCTCTAGAATTAGGTCCAAACTTTCTAGACTGGCTTCCCCCCCTCCACCCCATCCCCGGAGACGGGGTTGCACTCTGTCGCCCAGGCTGGAGTGCAGTGGTGTGATCTCAGCTCACTGCAACCTCTGCCTCCCTGGTTCAAGCAATTCTCCTGCTTAGCCTACTGAGTAGCTGGGATTACAGGCGCATGCCACCATGCCCTGCTAATTTTTGTATTTTTAGTAGAGATGGGGTTTCACCATATTGGCCAGGCTGGTCTCGAACTCCTGACCTCAAGTGATCCACCTTGGCCTCCCAAAGTGTTGGGATTACAGAGCCATAGTGCCACTGTGCCCGGCCTAGAGGCTTTTCCTGATTGGGTTTTCTACACTGATCTCACCCCCTATACTAATGTCCTCACTTTAGACCAAAATGACCTGCAGGTAATGCTGATATCCATTAATTGACATAATTTAATAACTGACATTAGGCGAAAGGACTCAGAAATCGCATTTATTGAGCACATGCTATGTGCTGGGGCAGTC
Source organism: Rhinopithecus bieti (assembly GCF_001698545.2). Lineage (NCBI taxonomy): Eukaryota > Metazoa > Chordata > Mammalia > Primates > Cercopithecidae > Rhinopithecus > Rhinopithecus bieti. Next base: position 567,730 of record NW_016807905.1, read on the forward strand.
TGAGAACTTTATACATATCCCATTTAATTCTAACTTCCAGCAGAGTCAGAATTTGAACCCAGACATACTGGGTTTGCCATTTATTATTTAGCCTAATGAAAAGTTAATGTCGGGTGGGCGCAGTGGCTCACGCCTGTAATCCCAGCACTTTGGGAGGCTGAGGCGGGTGGATCATGAGGTCAGGAGCTCGAGACCATCCTGGCTAACATGGTGAAACACTGTCTCTACTAAAAAATAAAAAAAAACCTAGCTGGGTGTGGTGGTGGGTGCCTGTAGTCCCAGCTACTCGGGAGGCTGAGGCAGGAGAATGGCGTGAACCTGGGAGGCGGAGCTTGCAGTGAGCGGAGATCCGGCCACTGCACTCCAGCCTGGGCGACAGAGTGAGACTCCGTCTCAAAAAAAAAAAAAAAAAAAGAACAGTTAATGTCTTTGTGTATAAAACAGAGGTGGCTAGGCATGGTGGCTCATGCCTGTAATCCCAGCACTTTAGGAGGCCAAGGTGGGCAGATCACGAGGTCAGGAGTTCGAGACCAGCCTGGCCAACATGGTGAAACCCTGTCTCTACTAAAAATACAAAAATTAGCTGGGCATGGTGGCGTGTGCCTGGAATCCCAGCTACTCAGGAGGCTGAAGCAGGAGAATGGCTTAAACCCAGAAGGCGGAGGTTGCAGTGAGCTGAGATCACACAATTCCATTCCAGCCTGGGTGACAAGAGTGTCTCTGTCTCAAAAAAAAACAAAAAAAAAAAAAACAAAAAAAGAATATAAATAAAATACAGGTAACAGATGTTGCATCAAAGCACTTATAAATATCTTTAGTTGATTATCTATGCTTGATATCAGCTTACCATAATGTTCATATTACTACTGTTGCCATAATCATTTGTTACATGGCTCTTTATTGTTGCCTCTTTTTACTTCTTTTTTTTTTTTTTTGAGTCTCACTCTCTTGCCCAGGCTGGAGTGCAATGGTGCCATCTCGGCTCACTGCAACTTCTGCTTCCTGGGTTCAAGCAGTTCTGCCTGAGCCTCCCGAGTCGCTGGTCTGCCACCATGCCCAACTAATTTTTGTATTTTTAGTAGAGACGGGTTTTCACCATGTTGGCCAGGCTGGTATCGAACTCCTGACCTCGTGATCCTCCCGCCTCGGCCTTCCAAAGTGCTGGAATTACAGGTGTGAGCCACCGTGCCTGGCCTTTCTTGTCTTTTTTTTTGCTCAAACTCTTTTGCCAGAGTAACTCCTCATCTTTCATGGTAAGTGTCATTTCTGGGAAGCCTTTCCACACTACCTAGGAGAGGTCGTGTCTCTTGTGATGTGCTCTTGGAGCAGTACTCGTGACTGAAGTATTGAAATGCCTCTAGACCTGTTGATAAACAGCTCCTGCCCCAGCTTCCCTACGCATTCTTCCCTGAATGTCTTCCTGGGCTTCAGCAACTAACTGGGTGAGATTTGGTATAGAGGGACCTCTAGGCTCCTGCTCCACACAGTGGAAGTACCATGAGCCCACCACATAATGTCCCTGCTTAGCATTGAGCCTGATTTCTAATTTAGCAGGGATTTGCGTCATTAATTGTGTCCCCTTTACCTCCCCTGCCAGTCTGGAAACTTTAAGAGGTCAGAAGTTCTGTCTAGTTTTCGTTTTTATCTTTTAGAGATGGAGTTTCACTCTGTTTCCCAGGCTGGAGTGCAGTGGCGTGATCTTGGCTCACTGCAGCCTCGAAGTCCTGGGCTCAAGCGATCCTCCCGCCCCAGCCTTCCCAGTAACTGGAACTATAGGCACGCACTACCATGATCAGATTGTGTCTGTTTTTTTTATCAGGGCCTGATTGGTTAGAGAAAATATTTGTTGAATACTTGAATAAATGATACCCAGACAAAAAAAAATCAGCCTGAAATCGAGATCTACCTCTGACACTGGGCGAGTCAATTAGCCTCTTTGTTCCTCAGTTTTTTTCTGCTGTAAAGTGGTGCAGTTCCTCTTTTTTTCTTCTTTTTTTTTTAGACAAAGTCTCACTGCAACCTCCGCCTCCCAGGTTCAAGTGATTCTCCTGCCCCAGCCTCCCAGGTAGCTGGGGTTACAGGCGTCCACCACCATGCCCAGCTAAGCTTTGCATTTTTAGTAGAGATGGGATTTCACCATGTTGGCCAGGCTGGTCTCCAACTCCTGACCTCAGGTAATTCATCTGCCTTGGCTTCCCAAAGTGTTGAGATTACAGGCGTGAGCCACCACGCCTGGCCCAGTTCCTCCTTCAGCCAAGGCTCTCCTGAGAATGTAAGGGCCAGGCGTGGTAGCTCACGCCTGTTATCCCGGCACTTTGAGAGGCTGATGCGGGTGGATCTCTCGAGCCCAAGAGACCAGTCCAGCCTGGGCAACATGGCAAGACCCCATCTCTTAAAAAAAAAAAAAAAGGAATGGGCAAGAGAGAATGTATGTATAGGAACTGGGAAACAACCTGGAACAGGACTGAGAAGGCTCTTGCTTCTGCGGACTTCACAGAAGACAGACAGTAAAGGTACAAGATGCCTTCTTATGGTACTAAGAAAATATGCCACATGGTATTACAGATGTGGGGGGGCATCACAGAACGTTGACTTTTTTTGGGACAGAGTCTTGCTCTGTCGCCCAGGCTGGAGTGCAGTGGTACAGTCTCACCTCACTGCCACCTCCATCTCCCAGGTTCAAGCGATTCTCCTGCCTTAGCTTCCCAAGTAGCTGGGATTACAGGCGCGTGCCACCACGCCTGGCTAATTTTTGTATTTTTAGTAGAGATGGGATTTCACCATGTTGGCCACACTGGTCTCGAACTCCTGACCTCAGGTGATTCTCCCACCTGGGCCTCCCAAAGTGCTAGGATTAAAGGCGTGAGCCACCGCACCCGGCCCAGAACATTGACTTCTAAGACTTTCCCCAAAGTGTCTATCAGGTATCTTTATTATTCAATAACTCATTCCTACAGAAATTAATTGTAAGGCTGGGCGCGGTGGCTCACGCCTGTTATCCCAGCGCTTTGGGAGGCTAAGGCAGGAGGATCGCTTGAGGCCAAGAGTTCGAGACCACCCTGGGCACCACAGCGAGACCTCCATACATCTCTAAGAAAAAAAAATACATTGTAAAAGCAATTTTCTTTTTGGCTACTGCCATAGGGATTTTGTAACCGAAAGAGTCACACCGGACCGAGGCGGGATCTCATTGGCTGCGGCCGACCACGTGCCGCAGTCGCCCCGGCGGTCGGGACCCCGCTCCTCGGCTCCCGTTCCGTCGATCAGAGGCCAAGCTCCGCCCCCGGCGCGCGGCTGAGTCTCTCTCTATAAAAGGAGCCGGCGGAGGATGACGAGCCTTTACGTCGGCGCGTAACGGGAGGGGGGGTGCGTGTGAGGTCATCGCGCGGGCGGGCGGGCGGGGTCTGGCGGTTTGAACGAGACGAAGACGGAACCGGAGCCGGTTGCGGGTAGTGGACGCGGTTCTGCTGAGAGCCGGTGAGCCGGCCAGCGGGCCCGGGGGAGTGCGGCTGTGGGGGCGCCCGCGTGGGCCAAAGCCGGGCGTGCGCGGGCAGGCCCTACGGGCGGCGCCTGGCCAGTTCCACCCGGCGGTGCTGTGCGAGCCGGGTGGGGAAGGGCGGGGCCGTGACCCGGCGCGCGCGGGCTGGGCCTGGGGCGCGCTCTGCGCTGTGCTCAGGGGGGCGGGGTCTCGGGCCGGAAGTGGGGGCTGCTGCTCCGGGGTGTGGGGGTTCTGGGCCGCCGCTGAGGTGTGGTCCCTGCGCTGCCGCGGCTGGAGGTCCCGGGGTGGTTGGGCCCTGGGAAGGTGTGGGCGAGGTGGGCCGTCCTGGGAGCTCTTGGGACCCACATTGTAGGAGGCCGTGTCGCTTGAGGACCGGAAGATCGGGTGGTGGGTTCAGACCTGGGTTGGGTTCTGTGCGGTGTGACTTTGGACAGGTGCTTTAACCGCTCTGGATCTCAGCTTCCTCATCTGTAAAACGAGGACAGTAATACTATCCGCATTAAACTCTTAGCGCGATGTATGGCGGAAAGTAAGCCAGCTCTTGGACTCCCTGCTTTCTTCAGTGTGTGTTTATTGAGTCCCCACTAGGTGTTGGCCACCGTGCTAAATAAACCCTGGCTGTTTTCCCGGGAGCAAAGATTTGCTCTCCAGGAATCCACATTGTGATGAGCAGGAGGACAATATAACAGGATGGTATCAACAGTGCTAGTTCAGTCACTGCTTCACAGTTGTCCTAGGATGCTGCAGGGCAGAGCTTGACCTCTGCCCCAGTTTGGGGATGAGGATCCTGAGGCTCATTGAGGGAGGTTATGTTAGGCCGGGGATCCACTTCTCTGATGGCATGTCACTAACAGTAGTAATGATAATAGCGGCTCTTTGTTAGTTGGGCACTTGTTCTGTGTCAAGCACTATGTTAAGTGCTCCATGTGGCTTTGTGTCTTTTGATACTAACTGTCTTTAAGAGAGATTATTTTCTTCCTTTTTTTTTTTTTTTTTTTTTTTTTTTTGAGGCGGAGTTTTATTCTGTCGCCCAGGCCTGCAGTGGCGCCGTCTCGGCTCACTGCAACCTCCGCCTACCGGGTTCAAGCGATTCTGGTGTCTCAGCCTCCGGAGTAGTTGGGATTACGGGCGTGCGCCACCACGCCCGGCTAATTTTTGTATTTTTGGTAGAGACGAGGTTTCACCATGTTGGCCAGGCTGTTCTCGAACCCCTGACCTCAAGTGATCTGCCCGCTTCGGCCTCCAAAGTGTTGGGATTACAGGCGTGAGCCACCGCCCCCGGCAAGAGAGATTACTTTCATTTTACAAATGAGGGGTCTGAGACTCTGAGAGGTGGGGTGTCCTATGCAGCCCAGCAAGTGGCTGAACCCACGCCTGGAACTTAAGTGTCTAGGCTCTTAACGTCTTTATTACACTTTCTCCCTGAGGTCCAGAGCTACAGATCCAGATGTGCCCTTTGTGGTGGTGTGTCAAAGTGCCTAGCACAGTTTTAGGCACGTAGGGAAGCTTAGGACGTGATGCGCCTTTTGCTTAAGTGTTTTCTTTTCTTTTCTTTTTTTTTTTTTTTGAGACGGAGTCTCGCTCTGTCGCCCAGGCTAGAGTGCAGTGGCCGGATCTCAGCTCACTGCAAGCTCCGCCTCCTGGGTTCACGCCATTCTCCTGCCTCAGCCTCCTGAGTAGCTGGGACTCCAGGCGCCCGCCACCTCGGCCGGCTATTTTTTTTTTTTTTTTTTGTATTTTTTTAATGGAGACGGGGTTTCACCGTGTTAGCCAGGATGGTCTCGATCTCCTGACCTCGTGATCCGCCCGTCTCGGCCTCCCAAAGTGCTGGGATTACAGGCTTGAGCCACCGCGCCCGGCCTTAAGTGTTTTCATGTAGATTCTCATTTAATCCTCACCACCACTTTGTGCAGAGGTACTGTTTTACCCATTTTACAAGATGAGCCGTTTGTGATGCAGGAAGATTAAGTGACTTGCCCAGGGTCACATAGCTCCTTTCTGGTGGCACCTCCTTCCCCCTCTTTGCATAGGGCTCAGTGTGGTGCCTTGAAAGTAATAGAGTGCTGTAGAGCCAGCGTTGAATTCATACAGGTTTGGGATCTTGCTAGGAGAGCTGCTGAAGGAAGAGAGATCCCCGGGTAGGCTTGAGGGAGCTTTTTCATGGTGGTGGAAACCTGGATCAGGAAGCCTTGTAAGGGTGAGATTTGTGTGGTAGTCATGGGTCTTCCGTGGGTGCCAGTGATGGAATTGTGAAGGAAGGATGAGCTGGAGCTCTGTTTTGACTGTCAGGAGGAGCCAATTAATTGATTGAGTTGGTGGATGTTTATTGCACATCCACATGGTGCCTAATCCATGTATTTAGTGGTTGCAGCGTTTGTGGAGCACGTGGGACCAGGTATTAATGTACTGCTAATGAAAGTTTTAAATTATATGATGATGAAAGGCCATTAACGTTTTTTTGAGCCGGGGTGTGGTCAGGAGACAGACGTGGCTTTACCAGCTGCTTAGATTTTATGGCAGCATGAGGCACTCAGTACAGTATATATGGGAATGTTGCCTTAATAAATTACAAGTGCTCGGCTGGGACCATGTTTTTTTTTGTTTGAATGTCTGCTTGGTACCTGATTTTGCACACGGTATTTTGTTCATTCAGGGATTTTAAACAAGGGAGACTCTTGCTCTGATTTGTGATTCAGAACATTCTCTCTGGTTTGCTGTGTAAGAACAGATTGACACAGACACATTTGAAGACTGTTGCAGTGCATCTCCATGCGAGATAGTGCTGGCAGGTCTCAGGCGCACTGTTTTTGGCACTGGAGATAGGAGGATGAATGAGACAAGGTCCCTACCCTACATCTTGTTTGTTTAATGCCTCTGAAATTAGATGCCATGCCAAATATTTTATGTACCTTATCTAATTTAAACCCTTCTTTGACCCTTTTCAGATAGGTGGGTTTAACTTGTAAGGTAACTGAGGTACATTGAGTTTAACTTGCCTAAGATCACACAACTAGTGAGTGACTGCCTCACATTCAAACCCGTGTCCTCCTGGCTTGAAATCCTCAGCTATTTGCATCGAGTGGATTGCCTCCTGGCCCAAATCTGGTTCGAGAATTGTTCGGAAATAACGAGATAATGACAATTCATTGTGGCAATTCCTATCATAAAGGTTCGAATGAGTTGCTCTGGAAACATAGGGATTAATTTCCCAGTGGAGTCAGTAACTAAATTGTGTTGGTGTCTTGCATAACATGGTTTTATCAGCTGATTTGGGAAGTGTAAGACTGTTGATGATTTGCTTTCTGACAAGTTTATATAGATACATTTTTCTTTGACACTGTTCTGCCAACCTGAAAACAAGTAGTGAGTGCTTGCTATGTGTGAGACACTATGAAGTGCCTGGGGGATGAGAGGGGACGCAGACCTGGCAAGTTATTGACCTCTACAGACCTCAGTCACCCCATAAAAAGGGGACTGGATGGGTGGATTTGCCTCTTCTGGCTGTCACATTCTGTAGCTTGGTGATTCAGGAGGCTTGCAGCAGCTTAGTGCAGGAGACCGACATGGAATGACCAACTCTATACTAGTCACTAGGTGGAGGGAACGAAGTACCAGAAGAGAGCGAAGGGCTAGGATCTCAGGATTATTCCAAATTGCTCTGCATCTTTCCCCTGCCCCTCCCCACTGGTAATGTTGCTGTCTTATCAAATGAAGAAAATTGTAAGTGTCTAGGTCACTATGAAATCTCTGGTATTTTATTGTGTGTCCTCATGGTGACTGCCCAGGGATTTGATTTAGATCTGGATTAGCCTGCTTTTATCTCGAGTCTTCCCTCCCTACTGTCTGTTCTCTACTAGTAGTCAGTGTGATCTTTTTCAAACTGTAATGAGAGAAGATTCTACCCCACTTAAAACCTGAAAGTGCCTGAGTGTGGTGGCTCATGCCTGTAATCCCAGCACCATGGGAGGCTGAGGCGGAGGATCGCTTGAGCCTGGGCCACAAAATGAGACCTGGTCTCTACAAAAAAATTGAAAAATTAGCTGGGCTTGGTGGTGACCATCTGTAGTCCCAGCTACTTGGGAAGCTGAGTCAGGAGGATGGCTTGAGCCTGGGAAGTCAGGCCTGCAAGTGAGCCATGATTGTGCCATTGCACTCCAGCCTGGATGACAGAGTGACACCCTACCTCAAAACAAAC